>NC_090664.1:4185148-4495319 GCF_013368605.1 Nyctibius grandis
CTCTGGCATAAAAGAACTGTGGTGAAACAGAAAATAAAATTAAAAAAATAAATCTACATTCATGTTCCCAGTGAAAAACAAAATGCTAACGAACAACACTCATTTAATAACAAAATGGAAATGAGGTTGTTTTTTTAAATCTTTTGCATTTTACTGTGCACATGACTTGCAAGTAATGTTGGCATGTTTTTTTTTGTGGGAGATTTTAAGTCTAAAAATAACCTGGTGACATCACCCAAGGAAATACCTAATCATATATTACATTTAACTCAATACAATTTTGTTCAAAACTTTCTTAGGAAACAGATGCTTTTCTGTCTCCAAAATGTTCTCAAAGGAGTCTCTGCTTTTAGACATGGCATTTCTGATCTATCACTGTGGGAGAGCTTTAAATCAGAGTTCACACAGAGCTCCAAAAGCTCCAGTGGAGCCTCTCAAGGTGATAGTTTGAGCGAAAATGTAAGGAGAGGTAAGTTATTGAGAGATTCTGTTGCAGCAGAAGTGAAATCTAAATACAGTAGATGGAGATTTATCAAAATGTAGATATAGTCCCACTGTGCCTGCCCAGTATCTGCTTCTGCTAGGATCTTGCAACAAGCTGGATGCTATTGCTTCTCTCCTAGTGCATTTGCAGTTTAGAGGTCTTGTTGCTGTAATCAGGGATTTTGTTGGAAGAAAGTCAATATATATCACTTGTAAGATGCTTTGAAAGGAGCTGTGAGTTAAGGTATAGATCATTTTTTGCTGTTAACCCTTACTTGGAATGGTGTGTAAGAGTGTTTTCCAATCTGTCATCCATGAAGTCATGGTCTGCAGCCCATGAAACCACATCAAACAGGAAAATAAGCATCTTCTTTACAGTATTTTCAGCTAAAGGTGAAAAAATATGATCATATCTGCAGGAAATGGGCCAGTAGAAAGACATGATTGTGAAAATCACTCTTCATCTTCATGCACCATTGAAGAAGTAGAGGATCAAATTGTAGTTTTACCAGTATTAGCTTAAACTACAGATGATGAACAAGAAAACAGTAAAACATACGACCAGCAAAACCAATGTGTAACAAAGTTTCAAACACACTATTTAAAGTAGCACCTACCTTTCTCTCATGCCTTTTGGAAGGCAGCAAAACAGAAGCACTTTTGAAATAGTCCAGGTATCAGTATCATATTTAATGGGTTGCAGTAAGGACTACCAAGTAGCTCAAGACAGACAGTTCCTTTAAGCATGGTGGAATAGTCTGCTGGCTCACACTTAACATGGCCAGATCTTCTCCACCCACAAAGGAGAATTCAAATTGTGCTGTCAGAAATAGTATTTGCCTGAAGGATTCCATACACATTACCAGACTCAGTCCCTGCGCAGTAGCTTGGAAAAGGATGGTTAGTCATTTTAACAAGCTACAGATTTAAAAAAGAATGAGCTATTCTCCTATCTATCACACACCATGCATGGGATGACACGTTAAATTACTTCATGTCTGTAAAACTAAGCTGGATCATATTGAGATACCCATCTTCAGAGATGCTGCAACACCACTTCCCATTCAAGCCAAGACTCTTTTGAATGACTTCCTAGAAATGCTTTTAATACTTCTTTACCTTCCAAATTCCAGGATCAAAATGTTCTCTTCCTTTATTCTTTCTCTTAAATCTGATCTAGAAATCCCTTTATCTGGCATATGGCGTCATCTTCACATGACAGTACCCACATCTGGCATATTTCAAGCCTCATCTGTTTTTCCAGGCTCTTCCAGGAGAGACAGAAATACATAAGGAGGATGATAAAGTCTGAATACAGTTTGAAATAAATCACTTATCTTTGCGAGATCTTTCTGTGTGATTTTGACACACTGAGCTCTAGAGTTGGACTCAATGATTTTAAAGGTCTTTTCCAACCTAAATGTTTCTATGATTAGTGCAATCTATCTAAAACTTTGGGTGCAGACTTTTGTAAAGGTGAATAAATAATTTGAATTAACTTAATTAGCTGACGGAAATAATACAGGGCTCTACCATATCTTCCTTAAAGGCATGTGCTCACTTGTTCACAAAGCACATCATCGACTTTCTTAATCAATGGGGTATTCAAATCATGACAGGAACTAACACTGGGCTTCAGGGTGGGAACAAAAAGTGATCCGCAAAGCTCAACAGGATTATGAGTCGACTGAAGTCATGAGTCAACAGCAGCCTGTTGCTGATTGACTCTGCCTCACCAGTAGGTGTTACTGCAGCCATTAATGCAGATCGCTGTATGGCTGCAGGGATACGCATGCCTGCCAAGGTACATAAAAAATATCCAAACCAAACTGAAATCTGCCAGATTCTGAAAATATCATGTAACACCCTGCTCTGTATCTGCAACAGCATCCAAAGTAATGCTTGGGAGAGCTGACCACGACCACACCCATCCCTATGTCTGCAGTACAAGCCTGAAGGTTTTTCATTGACGGCCATTCCACTTAATCAGTCAAAGCGGCGCTTGGCTATTTGATTGCTGTGATTTAACACAGTAACAACAATAATCCAGACTACGCTTAAATCACTCACAGTACTTCCAAAACTGTTTATTAGCATTGGCTTCTGCTTTACTCGCTATTTTCAACACCCTTAATACTGAAGTTCCTCCTCCGGCACCTCTGAGCAGGCCAAGACTATATGAAAAAGGCAGCCTTATTTTTTGTTTGACCGAGTATTTGATAACTGCACTTAACTTCACAGTTTATTTATTTAACCTGAGCTCAGGCTAAAGCCATCTAAAATGCTCTGTGCATTGTAACTTCAGGTCCAAGACAGGACGGGGTACAGAACAGAGTCTCCTTCATCTCTCTCTTGAAATGAAACTCAATAGCTCCTCTTCAACCCATGAGTCAACTGCAAGGCCGTCGCTTAATAATCTCATCCTTTCATTGCAATCATAGTCTGAAAATTCAGGTCCCCATGCTCAACATCTCTGAGCAGAGTATCAGACATATCAGACCGAGGATTTCTGTCATGCTTTCACCAAATCTTACCTTTGAGCTAGTACTTTCCAACTGGAAACTGAGTCTGTTTCTGAAGACCCTCAGAATGGGAAGCTCATCACTGGCAGTCTGTTCTATCATATTTTTTCAACACAAATAACACTTTCCACAAAGTGGAATGACTTCTCTCTTCATGTATGAATTTCATCCTTCTTAACATTAGAATTCACAGGACCCGAATGCATAATTTAAGACTTACACCCCAACAGAAGTCAACATTTTACCAAGCAGTCATTAAGACTGGATGAAGAAAAGGGCGTTTCCCCTTAAAAGTATGTTTTGTTCAGGCAAGGCACAAGAGCAATATACAACACAACAAAATGATTTGTCTATTGAACATAAAATATTTCACATTTGTTTTCTGAAAACATTACCCAACTGTTTAATGTACGCACTAATATTTTTATCAATGTTTCTATAAAACATACTTTTTTTGCCTACATAAATATGGTATGTGAAAGGCAGAAGTATGCAGTCTTTCATCTATACACAATATGAAAGAACAGCATTTCTCTAGGAGACTTTTTTCCTGTAAATCCAATGCTTATAAAAGCAGTACAATTGAAAGCAGGTGGGATGCAGTACAAGGGTTTCTCATCATTCTAAGCATACAGTTCGGCTCACTCAAATAATAAAACCTCTATGCTTATTCAGTCTTGTACTTCTCTTAAAGATAGGCCCCTCAATTGTGCCAAATAATGTGTTGTCCAACTTGGACTAAACTGAGAACACTAAGCTCATTTTCCTAGTGAACTGTGCTGTACTCGTACGATTTCTGCATTAGAAACAGACATTATCTATAAGAAAAAAGAAATTAAAATCTAAAGTCAGCACTGTTTCCAATTGCTTATATTACTGGTGAAATCTTAAAAGGATAATATACTTGAGATTAAACCTTAAAAATAACATTATTATCATAATGTAAATATACCCATGTGATCATATATAATTAGGTAATCGTGTACATACATATATTCACTCTGCCAAATTCTGCACTGTCGCTATTATTTGTATTTGACCTGATAGCTGGAAGACGCTCCTTAGACCATTTTCTTTAGAAATGTAAACAATAGATAGAATCACCCTTTACACTCATTAAAGATTAACAAGTCGCTAACAAAACTTTTACCACATTCATTTTTTGCTAACTTAAAAGTAAGGACAAGATAAAAGGGTAACTTGCATCTCATTATGTTGAATTGTAACAGTGAGAAAGGAAAACAAAGCAGATAAAGCAGGGATTTACACAGTAAATCTGCTGATGGTTGAACTTTTTGAGATAAAATAAAGGCTATAAATCAACTTGAAATAGTTGGAAGTATTAAAAAAATCAGGTAACTTTCTGGTGTCTCTCATTCTTCCCACCTCACGTTATCTATTTTCATAATAATCTTTTAATTTGGCTCGTGGTTGGTACCAAACACTGAAATGAGGAGTGACAGTAAGAACAGCTTTTTTTCTTTGAAATCTGACTTGCCGAGGAGTGGAACCATCATCCAAATTTGCAAAGGCAGTTCTTCTGAGATCTGAGTGTAACTTTGAAGTGCCAAGAGGCCAAAATAATGAAATCAGAATTTTTAAAGTCTGATTGTCAGTGCTTGTACTGGACAAACGTATATACTCTGAACTGTGCAAAGTCCATGACTGCAACTCAGTTCTGCAAGTGGAATGCTTGCTTTATGGAAAATGTTGGTATTTGCCATAGGTTTTCATTCTCAGCTATATCAAAACATGGAAATATAACTAAAAATGAAACTTTTCACTAAGTTTCAGATTGCCAACGTCACCATAAAACAAGTTGTGGTTATGAAGAACAACAGAAGTGACAAAGTCTCATTTCCTATCCTGATTCCTATTCCCGATTTCTGTCAGATTTACATCCTCCCTCTCCCACAGTTTGCCCAGCTAAACCCACCTACGTCCTCTCTCATCTCACCTCACAGTACCCTCAGCTACCTTTCACATCTACTCATTTCCTCCCAAGAGCCACAAACTATGCTGGTTTTGAGGAATGGGTGTACTTAAATCAAACGCAAAAGGTAACACTTAAATTCCTGTTTGAGCCTCCCCCCTCATAATCTGAACCTTTCCTTTACACCACAGAATCACAGAATCAATCAGGTTGGAAGAGACCTCAGGGATCATCGAGTCCACCCATCTGACAACTGCTATGAAATTTGTATGAAATTATATATTTTTGGGATGTTTATCTCTCTTTAAAATGCATCAGAAACTGGCCATGGGGGTTCAACAAGAGTGGGGAGAGAAGAACAAGAGACAGCCATTATGATTACATAAAGTTTCAAAGCAGGTTGAAAATGAAAGGCATGTTTGTTAGGTACAAAGTAAACAGACATAACTGGACATGTTGAAATTATAATTTTGAGATATTCTAGTTCAGCAAATCCAAATGTCCTATTTCAATATGTCCAATTGCTTCATGTCAAACAAAAATAGATGCACTTTCAGCTTGGTTTCCTGCAATCCATCTGTGTCTCAGAGATATTCACTGAAGTTGTGCAAAAACCTTTACATAAAGGAATTCATCACAGGGGAAAAAAAAAATTGTATCGTTGATTTTCCCTGGATAAGAGTAGCTTTAGATGAGAAATTCTGGAGAATCAAAAAACACTCAAAATCAAAAGCCCACACTCTGACATTTAATTATATACTCTACCAGGAAAACAGTCTATAAGGAAGCACTTCTAAGTTAGAGGCTTGTATTAAATTTAAAAAATAACCCTATGATTTATACCCCATCAGCTTTATAAAATGCCACATGTTAAAAAGCAAACATAATTAAAAAATCAGGGTGAATTCAATGCCTCTAAAAATGCCTTCCTGGTCGTAAATTTTCTGTAGAAAGATGGTACTGAAAACTGCATCATTTGAAGAGATAAAGAAAATGCCCTTTAAGTGGAGATGCCTGATTTTACCCCTGGGTTTCTGTGGAACAGAGCACAGGGCTCATTAATGCAAGCCGTCCTGTGCAGGCGTGATCAACACACTAGCAGGACGCAGCAGATACCTCCATGCACATGTACAAGCTCAATGCCAGTGCTGGAGTCTCCACCGCATGCCCTGAGCACAGCTCTGCCAGCCCACGTGCGAGATGATCAGGAGAGCTGTAATCCCCCTTCTCACCTTTCTGGCCCTGGGCCTCTTTCAGGGCATAAAGAAGATTTCTATGAAACTGGTGGAAACCAATTTCTGTGGGCTGCTGCCCATGAAATCACAGAATCACAGAATCAATCAGGTTGGAAGAGACCTCTGGGATCATCAAGTCCAACCATTGCCCTGACACCACCATGGCAACTAGACCAGGGCACTAAGTGCCATGTCCAGTCTTTTCTTAAACACCTCCAGAGATGGTGACTCCACCACCTCCCTGGGCAGCCCCTTCCAATGGCTAATGACCCCTTCTGAGAAGAAATACTTCCTAATGTCCAACCTGAACCTCCCCTGGCGAAGCTTGAGGCTGTGTCCTCTTGTCCTATTGCTAGTTGCCTGGGAGAAGAGGCCGACTCCCACTTCACTACAACCTCCCTTCAGGTAGTTGTAGACTGCAATAAGGTCACCTCGGAGCCTCCTCTTCTCCAGGCTAAACAACCCCAGCTCCCTCAGCCGTTCCTCATAAGAAAATAAAGGAGAGAACAGGAATCCATGGAGCAAATGCTTCTCAGTAAGGGTTTGCAAAAACAGGTGCTCGTTTTCAGAAGGAAATAATCAGGTCTTTTTTTTTTTTACATAGTCCTGGATGAAGCACTGAATGAAGGGCCTCATCCTCACAACCGTAAGGACAATGGGGGATTCTTTCAGCTGGTACCACACAACCCTGAAGTGCACCACCAAAGTGACTCTTTAATGGACCAGCGGGGAAAGGAAGACATGGTTACGTGTCTGGCACATGCACACCAAACACAGAGTACCTCTGTGCTGGGAAAACTCTCCGCTGGGAACCTACAAAAAACCTGCTGGAGCTAAACTGAGCAGCAGGATTTGACTATTTTAAAGGAACACTGGGTATTATTAAGCAACCTTTAGAAGGTTGCTCCTCGCTTGGGCACACTACTTAAGAAAACAAAGCCTGGTAACACGAAAACATATGCCAGCAATCTTCACAGATTTTAAAGAACAGAAGGGCTTAGACTACGATGATCTCAATACAACCATCTAGTCGGATGCCTGGAATAATACAGAATATAGAATTTCACCCAATAATTTACTCAACAAGCCCTTAACTTCAAGTTGAGCTTTTTGATGTAAAAACTTCAAGTGAAGAATGAATCGCATCTGTAAGGAAGTTATTCCTCTCTGCCCAAAATTTGTCCTTTGTTTCTAGGTCCAAATTTTTCTTGCTTCTGCTTCCAGCCATGTACATGTGCAACACATTGGCTCTAAAATGATTATCTGGTTTTGTTCATCTCTATTTTACATCAAACAAAACAAAAGAGGAAGTAAAAAAAATAGCTGTAATATGCACATTACAGAGCGCTTAATCTCATGTCTAGTGTCATACAAAGTACGAGATAATGATCTTGAATATAACACACATCGTCTAGTGAATTGTCATTGCTTGGATAGCGAGTTCAGTTTGCCAGTACTAGAAGGATTAAGTCTAAGTAAAGCACGTAGCCGAGCAAACTATGCCCTACACGGATAGTTTCCCCAGTTGTCAGGGAGCGCTTACGGAGTGACGGAGACAGAAATGACACTTGCTACACTCTGCACTTCGGCAGTTTCAGCAGATTTTTCTCCACAGGATACGTAATAGTCTGGTGGACTTTTCTCTCTTTTTTTTCAAAGAATGTTTGAAAGCCAGATGACTTGACTTCTGCAAAAAGCTTTGCTTTAGTAAATCATTCTACTGTCAGATAGTTTTCTTTATAAAACAACAGTACATTTTTTTAAAAAAAAATGCTTCTCCAGATATAACTATGGAATAGGAGATCAGTCCTGTGCTCTGTGTCAGTCATTCCACGAGTGGAGTGGAGATGCTGAGGGTCTTGGCAAACTGAATCTGCATTTTATAAAATACAAACTAGGGGAAAGGGACCTGGGGGTCCTAGTGGACAGCAGGATGACCATGAGCCAGCAGTGTGCCCTTGTGACCAAGAAGGCCAATGGCATTCTGGGGTGGATTAGAAGGGGTGTGGTTAGTAGGTCAAGAGAGGTTCTCCTCTCCCTCTACTCTGCCCTGGTGAGGCCCCATCTGGAATATTGTGTCCAGTTCTGGGCCCCTCAGTTCAAGAAGGACACGGAACTGCTAGAGAGAGTCCAGCGCAGAGCCACGAAGATGATTAAGGGAGTGGAACATCTCCCTTATGAGGAGAGGCTGAGGGAGCTGGGTCTCTTTATCTTGGAGAAGAGGAGACTGAGGGGGGACCTCATTAATGTTTATAAATATGTAAAGGGCAAGTGTCATGAGGATGGAGCCAGGCTCTTCTCAGTGACATCCATTAACAGGACAAGGCGCAATGGGTGCAAGCTGGAACACAGGAGGTTCCACATAAATATGAGGAGAAACTTCTTTACAGTGAGGGTAACTGAATACTGGAACAGGCTGCTCAGAGAGGCTGTGGAGTCTCCTTCTCTGGAGACATTCAAAACCCGCCTGGATGCGTTCCTGTGTGACATGATCTAGGTAATGCTGCTCCGGCAGGGGGATTGGACTAGATGATCTTTCGAGGTCCCTTCCAATCCCTAACATTCTGTGATTCTGTGAAACTTGTACTCTGCACATTGAAACTTTATACCAGAAAGGTCCCTACTGATTAGGACACTGATGTTTTCTTCAGCAGAAGGCACTGGTAGACATCTTTCCCCAGAAGCCTTCAACTTTAGTGTCATAACACAGTAACAACGGTGGAATAAGCTTCTTGTTAAGATAGATTCATACTTTATCAATAAAGAAGAAAAGCTCAGAGGAGCAGTGTGTAGAGAGATGAAGAAAAACTGGACATTTGTTCAGTGTCCTAAAAAAGCCATTTGAGCCCATGAGGTAGGAAAACAATTAGTACGGGAATACAGTTGCACCAAGTGGCATCAGTAGTGTAAGAGGGAAAGCGAAGAGCACAGTTTTATGCTGTTTCTGAACCAGGGGTGGTTCTCCATCACCTCTGATGGAGGACACTGACCAAAGACTGTGGCTAGCAGTGAAATTTTTAGCCAGCTTTGCAAGATTAAATGGCACATAGGAACAGGCCAATGCAAGCCAAAACAGAGCTCTCTGTGGGACGCTGGCTGAGCTGAGGTAGCAGAATTCATAGTGTAAACATAAAATTTCAGAAAAATATCATTTTACCATGTTCATCAACAAACCAAGAACAATACCAGGAACACAGTTACATCCACGTCTACGTCATCTTTTACTAAAGCCTCAAGCCCTAAAGCCACTCCTGGCAGCTGCTCTGCAGAAGGTATTATTACTAAAGACAGCAGCTTCATGATTTAGCCATACACAGACACTGGGACCAGGTCTGCTCATTGGGTCATCTGGCTGAGAACCAACAGGCTACTGTTGCTTTGTTTCTAACCACTTCCCGACTATAGTTTAGCTATTTAGTCTTTCACCACCTGGCTTGTATTTGATTTGCAAAAATAAAAATAAACAATCTCCCCCAAGGAACAACAAGAATATTGCACAGTATGCAGTCTGTGACCAAAAAGGCTAGGGGCTGAGGCAATACATTCTCTGGTACCTAAGCCACAGGTCAGGTTGGTTGCCAGCTAAGCCAATATTTCTGGTTTGAAGCATCTGTTGAACTCTCTCAAACAATAAGAAAGATTTGTTCCATCACTGAAATAGAAAACCAAATTTAAGAGCGGCTGTGTAAATAAAGTGGAAGTTCATTCAAAACCAACAACCCAGAGGCCAGCTAATTCTGGAATATAACAAAAATTAACCTGGGAAGAGGTCTTAAAGTTTGAAGCTATAATTCTACTGATTTCCTTCAATATGAATGTATAAACAGGAATAAAAATGGCTCTTAAATACAAAATTTAAAGAACTGAATTTTTTTTTCAGATGTTTCTCTGTGGATAGAACTCACTTTGTATTTTATTGCTAATTCTAAAAGGCACGTGCTGAATTAAAAAGCTGGGATTCCTGTTTTTTTCTAGTAAGTTATATTGCATGTTTTATTGCATATAATTGTATATAATGCTGTAATATTGTAAATATTTTGTAAATAAAACAATCCATTGTAACATTTTATGGATATCTCATATCTTATAATTTTAATTTATCCACTTTTAATTAACTTTGGGATTAGTTCTTCCTATGCAATTAAGCTTCAGGCTTTAAGTAGAATCTACATTCCAAATGCCTGCGTAAAGTTGCTCACATAGCATGTTTGCTTAAAAATACAACTTGTCCATCAAGCAAAACTGAGTAACAGCATTTCAAAACTCTGTGTAGAACTTAAATTCTCAAATGAGTTCAGGGTTACTCAAATCTCACTGAAATTTGATTACTTCAAAAAGTACTTCGATAAAAGCACAGGAATGGCATACAAAATCCTACTTAGCCCCACAGCCACCTCTTGATAGTAACCCAAAGTAGATACTTTGGTAGTGTCCATAAAGCAGAGGGCAAATACAGAGCAATGTCCTCCTTCTAGTACTCTGCAACTGGGAAGTTTCCTGAGCTAGAGATCAGTTTTACATCTTTGTAGCTAGTAGTTCACAACTGACTTTTCTTTCATAAATTCATCTAATCATTGAACCCATTTGTACTTTGAGTTTCCACAACACCCTGCGGGAAGGTGTTCTACAATTTATATGCCACATAGAAGGGTATCTCCTTTATCTTTTTGAAACCTGCAGCCTGGTATTTCACTCAGTGGTGCTAATTTTAGTATTTTGAGAACCATTGAACAATCCCTCCTGACCTACACACCATTGCAAGTTTTTCTATGTCTCTGTCATATATTCTCATGCCTCATTCACCTCTCTTCTATTCTAGAAAATGCTACCATGAAGCATCTGGTCTTAAACTTACATTTTGCCCTTTTGATCCATCTCCTTCCTCTTCTTTGCCTTTATTATCCACATGGACCAGCATCTCACCTCTCCATTCTCTAATAGATCCTCTAAGTGTCTTGATAAGTCTATCACCTCTGCACACCAATCTCCTACCTCAAGTAGGAATTGGGCCCTCTTTGGTCAGGTGGTCACAGCTGAATAAAAACTAGTGTTTTTTCCAGTCAGGCTGTTCCAAAAAGACTTCCAGTCATGTACTCTTCTCTGTGGCAGAAGGCCTGGGAGAAGATAGGATAGGTATGGACAACACCTCTGTTTGCAAAAGGTCCCACCGTTCAAGCAGGTGAGAGACATCCAACACCAAAACGACTAGATTGCTTTCTTGCACCCTTCTGGGCACCGTGCCTCCACTGCTGCTCCTCAGGTGCCAAATTCCTGCCAGCAGAATGTCCTCATTCATGACTGTCGCAAGTACAAACAGGACTCACAAAATAAATGGATTCATAACTGAACCTAATCCCCAAACTGTGACAGAAGCCATTTGACTAATCCCGTGTCTGTAAGGGCTGTGTTCCACTTCCTCTGCACATTCCCCACCAAAAAGGGCAGAGATGAGTAAAGTAGTTCAGTTGTGGGAAACTGCTGGCATAGAAGGAAGCTCCAGCTGAGCTTCTAATGGAAACCACCTGCCCCTTGATTATGACAGAACAGAATTTCTCATTATATTCCCTCTATACTACTTACAAGACAGGAGATTTTCAATGTCATGTTAAAAAAGAGAAGGCAATTTAAAAGGATAAATGCATATGTAGAAGGTTAAAAATAAAAGATGCCTTTTTTTTTTTTTTTTAATTGGTACACCCAGCACCTTGGTGGATTAGTAAAACAAAACATACACCAATAAGACGCAAAATGTGATGGAAAAGACAGAAAGTAAGAGTTATTACAGCAGCTTCGTAGTGGGAAAGAAATTCCTTCTGCTTTCAACAACCTATTGCTGACCTATGAATGTCCCAGCTCTGGTTCCCAAAGCAAGTACCAAGCACGACCAGCATGAATCCCCTCCCTCCACCATTTTTGTAAAAGTAGTGCAGGGCATGTTGAAAGTTAAAATTCCATAACCTGCTACTCTTCAAAGCAAAATAGCCACAAACAGCTATGTTTGTATTCTACAGCACTGAGAAAGTAACAACGGAAAAATGTTTTGTTGGGTATCTAAGACTTTACTAAGTTGATTCTATGCATTAGCTCAGTTTTGAACATAAAAGCTAAATCACCTACCAGAAATAGCTGTGGTTGTTTAGTCTGGAGAAGAGGAGGCTGAGAGGAGACCTTATCGCTCTCTAGAACTACCTAAAAGGAGGTTGTAGCGAGGCAGGTGTTAGTCTCTTCTCCCAGGTAACAAGTGATAGGACAAGAGGAAATGGCCTCAAGTTGTGCCAGGGCAGGTTTAGATTGGATATCAGGAAAAATTTCTTCACGGAAAGGGTTATCAAGCATTGGAACAGGCTGCCCAGGGAAGTGGTTGAGTCACCATCCCTGGAGGCATTTAAAAGACAGGTAGATGTGGTGCTTAGGGATATGGTTTAGTGGTGGACTTGGTAGCGTTAGGTTAATGGTTGGACTTGATGATCTTAAAGGTCCTTTCCAACCAAAACGATCCTATGATTCTATGATTTTTTTTTGGCACCATGACATGATTTGAGAGGATAACTGTACCTGGTGCTATGATCCCATCAGATCTTACAAACACAACTAGGATGGACCAGTGTGGTACTTGCACGGTAAGCTTCCAGGGAAATAAAGATGCTGCTAGTCCACAACTGATGATGGAGCAGATGATATGCTCCACTCTTTATATCATTATCAGACTATCAAGGTGTGAAAGTAACAGACACTGTGTTTATTAGAGAGGACAACTCATTAAACTGAGCATCACAGCAATTTGAGGTAAGTCAATCAGGAAAGATCGTTTGCAGGAGGACCTAAAAGCAAGTTCCTGTCCCCTGGAAGTCATCAAAAAGATGGTGGAATTTAACCTACAACTAAGAAGGAAAAGTAACAAACAAGCAGATATGCTAACGAGATTCACCCTGCAGTCTCAGTGGGATACAGTACTTTTTTCATGCTCTCTCCTGAACTGTTGTGTAGTGTTGCTATGTACTATTAAATACTAACCGCATTCCACCCCAGGGGTGGCTCCATTTCAGTGCTGGGTGAAGTGATCCTTATTTAAACATTACTTAGCTCACAGGAGTGCTGTGAAACTTAATTAAATTAATGCCTGTAAAGTGCTTTGAGGTTCTCAGATGAAAGGTGCTATAGAAATCCAAAGTACTATTAGTGTTTCTAAGGATGGGTGAAGCAATTTGGATAAACTAAAAATCTACATAAATCTTCCCTCAAAGCAAAAGTTTTTTTGCAGTTGCAGTTATCCTATTTTTTATTTTTGTTTTAAGACCTTTACAATACAGGATTTCACCTTCAACTGGAATAACCATTTTACAACTACACAAGACAAAGCATACTAATGCCTTGTTCATTTTCTGCCTCTTAACTTTACCTCTGCTTAAAAAGACACTCTCAATATTTCAAACCACACTGCTCTCAAAGATCATAGCCATCTTTTTATCTGTGATCCATTACGCAGACAACTTCATCAGGTAAAAAATAACAAGGTCTTGGATCTCCAGTGAATCTACAGTTACAGAATTAGCAATCAACTGTTATTGGAGAGAGAGCTCCAGTCTCCAACAATATGGAGCGACAACAACAACAAGCTGAAATGAAAATGCAAGCTGTAAGTACCATCTTCTTCATTCTACACACAGGAGAAACAATAGCTTTTGGAGAAGAAACAATAGCTTGGAGAGGGGATTTTCTCCTCAGTCTCCATGACTGCCTTTGGAATAATACAGTTGTTTGTATGACCAAACTAGGACACTCAGAGATCATCTTTCTTAAAAAAAAAATTCAAAAGCGTATAAGCAAAGTACCCTGTTACCATGCAAACAGAGGGCAGCCTTTTACACGACACGTAGCTGAAGAGTACATAAGAAATGCATTTCTAAAAAGCGTAAACACAGAGCATTATTAAAATCAGGTTACAACATGCAAAACTTATGTCAAACAGAAGGTAATTAAATCCCAGAAAACTCATGAAAATGCCTGTTCTCATGAAATTCCCAGCTTAGTTTCCAAATCAAAACAATATGAATAAATATCCTAAACAGAAAAACTGCAGGAATGGAGCTTTCAATTCTTTCAAGATTTGCCCCTCACCATTTATTTCCTTCGCAGTCTGGAACTGAGGGGAGGAATTCTGCAACTCTGTCACCTGCAAGAGAGTACCGAGGGATCACAGAATCAATCAGGTTGGAAGAGACCTCTGGGATCATCGAGTCCATCGGATGTGGGTACATAAAACGGTACGGCTACTCCACTTCAGTATCACTTTATTCAACGCAGAGCGAGAGGAATTTTTATTGATTCAGGGCACTTTGGGGGTTTGGCATCTAGTTACAGGTTGTATAACACTACTGTGAGAAGCCATTTTTAACCTTGAGTATGCATGACTGCTTATGACTACTTTAATGTTATGAGGTAACTACACAGGAACAGAAAAGGCTGTGGTCAAGAGGAAGGAAGTCCCAATCTTTGCCCTATATATATTCACTATAATTGCCATCTGCGTATAAAAATACATGCTTGGTTTGACTAAAAACACATAGGATATGTATGTGTTCTTTTGAGAGGACACAATAACATCAACCAAAATAATATCGCACATGAGGCAAGAGAGTATAAGCCATCAAATGTTGCCCAAATATGAAAGTGCAATTCTTCGAGCAAATAAACACCCACCAGCCTAGAGAGTGATCAAAATACAGTGAGTTCTACTTGAGTGGGGAGGTTCAGGTTGGACATTAGGAAGAATTTCTTCTCAGAAAGGGTCATTAGACATTGGAATGGGCTGCCCAGGGAGGTGGTGGAGTCACTATCTCTGGAGGTGTTTAAGAAAAGACAGGACACGGCACTTAGTGCCCTGGTCTAGTTGACAGGGTGGTGTCAGGGCAACGGTTGGACTCGATGATCCCTGAGGTCTCTTCCAACCTGGTTGATTCTGTGATTCTGTAAAGGTGAAATCCCGTGACTGTACTAAAGCATATACACCAAAAAACTACACGCTGCAACTTCCCTGGTAAACTGCCTCTACCAGAGTCTGGCACAATTTTCGGTGTTGCCTGACCACCATGGACCAGGAACAACCCATAAAGAGATTTCCATTCATTCAGAGAAGCAAAAAACCCACCTAGGACATGTCCCTCATTGAAGTCTGCATGTGTTCACTACATATTTTCTTTCAAATGCCTATCCCTCTCTTCTTTGAAAACTGTATCAGTTGCTTCTCTGCTGTCTTCTCTCTGAAGCTGTACGATATTAATAACCACCTTTGTAAAACAGCAATTCCTCCTCCATTCCTTGCATACATTGCACTTCTCAAATTTTGTCCATAACTCCTTGTTTTCTGCCTCAGACTCTAGTTCAAAAAAAACTTTAGAGACTCACTCTTTCAATTCCCTTAAAAATCACCCACATTTTAAGTGGAATCCCTCTTATTTCAGTAGGAACCCCTTCTTTTCTAAAGAACTCAGACCTCTTTATTTTGCATACCTGAAACCCCTGTATTACTGCATTATTCTAGCATCCTTTGCTCTGCTGTAACTTTCCTTTCTGTATTTTTCCCTCTTTTAAAATAACACTTATTCCTCATACAGACCTAAAATTATTTCCCACAGCTACTCCTGAAGTTTTAAACACTGGTTTTTGCAGTTTGATACAAACAGTATTTATGTGCCTTTCATCCAAAAAGCCTGAAGAACTTAACACTTAACGTAAAGTTTCACCATATCTCTGTGAACTGCCTCTGTATTTACAACTCTCTTCCCTCTGGGCAAGACTATATCCCCATTACAGAACCAGAATCTAACGCAACAGAGACCCAAAAAGCCTACGGGCATGGCTTCACTCTTGGCTGAAGCTCATCTAAGTATGGGCTGCAGCCCAGAACAAAGGCCCACCCTTCCTCCTCCTCCCTCCTCTTGGGTCCCTGCAGACAGGGCTCCCACTGCCAAATCAGGGAATGGATCCAGTCGAAAACAGACCTCTTTTCTTTCGTCAGGTCGCTAACTGTCTCTTAGCTCAGCTGACCATCCCACTGTGCAGGCACTGGTGGTGTCACCACAAGGCAGGTGTCACCTCACAACTGCTGAGAGGCAAGCGCAGTTCCCACCCCTTTCAGCAGGAGCTTGAACTTAAAACGTGATTTGGATAATTGTAAAACTGCAGCCGCGGTGTAGAGACAAGACAGCTGCTCTAAGGAGTCACTAATACGCAATGGTGCCAAGCTTTGCTCCCACCCTAACCACTGTCTTATCTCCTGTCTCTTACTCCAGCTGCTTGTTCCCAGTTCCGTCCTTGTGCTGGTGCTGAGGCCCATCAGCCTTCACAACTGAATCAACACACAACCCCACGCAAAGCTAAACCAGCAAAAACTGTATAAACATATATTTTTCTGGTGGCTTAGTGAACAAAGTGCTAGCACATGGGCAAGGCAGGGGGGTGGGCTCCAGAGCTGGGAGGCAGGAGCAGGAGGAAGAAGGAGAACAATCTCCTCTTTCCAGCAAGGAGTGATCCTAGACCAGCTCAGTCATCTCATGTAATTCCACACTGAAGGACTTCTATAATGGACCACAACTACTAAGTTGTGAGAATTAACTTGGAAATACATACTACCCATCTAGTGCTGTACTCACAAACACTTCAGACCTTTATCTCAAATAGCCTTAAAAACCTTTTGTCTTGCTCGTTGTTTGCCAGTATTTGTTGACTTCCTACTTTCTTTCTTAGTCTCTTAGTTTTTAATATCTTACAATTCACCTACTAAGCTCAGCTGAGTGTTTACTGACTCTCACATTCCCCGTTTACCCAAACTCTGAATCACACTGTTCTCTGTGTATTAATCCCCTTCATCTTCCTTAACTGTTCTACCTTTCACCCAAATTCTTCAAAACATTTCTCATAGTACAAATGCAGTTCTCCTTTTAACTTTTTCTTCACTAGAAGTGAAATTTTCCCCAGATTTGCTTTCTACTTACAATTGTGTCTTTCCTTAACGTATCTCTGAATTGCCAGTCTTCCCCTTTGACCTGGCTCTCTGCAGACTCAGTTTGTTTCCTCTGCAAGGGAAGAAGGGCCAGCTCTTTCCAAACCCAAGAATGGCCAGTAGTTGCGTGGTAGCCACTGTAACAGACCCCCATCCCAAGCATAACACATACAAGTCAACAGAGACCACACAGCTACCAAATGACACATTTAGTGTAGCAGCGAGCTGTCATGATCTACCAGTTGCCTCCATTATCAAGTGTGTTATAAGCATTACAATATGAGTAAGTTTTAAGTTGGATTTCACCTTCTGTGTATTGGCTCTCCGTCTTATATTCAGATCTAATTAGACGGTGTTAATAGACAATGTTGAATGAAAAACCATATAAAAAGGGACAGAACAGAAGCTGAGCAATATCCTCAGAAGGACCTGATCCCATGAGGTTCTGAGAGCCCAAAAGTCCAACCCTATTAACGTGAGCAAGGGTACCAATTGAGTGGTAAATAAATGTACTGTCTCAAAAACAGTGTGTCACCGCTGATCTGAACAAAGCTTATGTGCCAGGCTTTAGCTCTGCTCCCATGAATATCTAGAGACTCAATTTACAGGAACGCTTTTCCAGAAAACAGTAGATAATCTCTTGCCTACATGGCACAACCACACACCCAAAAGCAGCTGTGAAAACCCCTCAGTGTTCCTCCAGCTATGAGAACCTGGGATCGCCCTTAACTTTAAACTCTTGACCAGTGCTAAAGCATTAAAGAGAATTACACAATTGCACAAAGATAGATAAACAGGCTTTTGCAGGCCTCTTCAGAGAATGAGACGTAGACTTCTTTAAGAGAAGAAAACCTTTTTTATTTTTAATGCAGGGACACAATATATTTTATAATTTTAGGACTTATTTTTAATATCAGGGCACATTTCGTTTACTGTGCTTTCTCACACAGTTCAATGGTCATGCAAAGAATGAAGCTCCAAGGAGAATGTGGTCCCTACATTCGGCTTAAGAAGCCTCCAAAACCAATTTTAATACATTACTACTAAGAGGACAAATTGCTATTCTGTCAACAAAAAACACCAAGAAGTCGACTAGTCTTCTTACAAGATGGGCAAAGATGAAATGTGATGAATATGCAGCTGATGAAGGAAATGTATAGTGAAAACTCTTCAGGATGGTACTCAGTCTGCTAGCAGAGGGCTCTGCCTTGCCAGCTGCCAGAGCTCAAACAAAGCCTTTGATGAAATCACAACTACCCTTGTCTCAGTTTCACAAAAAAAAAAAGAGACTGTGGACAGTTTAATTATCACAGAACCATTACCATCAGCGGCAGTTTCATAATCTTGAAATGCTGCCATTCTCTAAGCCATTTGCCTGAAAAAAAAAATCCTTAAAACACAAGAGACTGTCATACTGTCCAAACAATAGAGCAATTCTTATACAATCAGACGCCATAGCTAATTATTCAAAACAAAAACACCCCCCCCCTTATTTTTAAACAAGGGAACAAAGGATGTAAATTTTATCCAGAAATATTAGATTTTAAAAGGAGTAAAAATATCCAAAAATCAAAACAGATGAATGCTGTAGACTTGCTTTTCTTTCATGCCTGTACGTCCACAAAACTGATTCTGTGTTGAAGGAATGAGTACATACACTGTTCGTGTCCCTAACAAATGCAATAAAAAATAATAAGTAATAAAAGCAAACTCCGTGGGAGCTTTTTTTGGTCACTTTCACTTACATTTCAAAGGAATTGCCTGCTTCATTCACACTCTATCTTATTTAGGTTAATCAAAGTGTATTTTATTTTTTCTTTGGCACCTATAAAGATTGTACTGATATAGTGCCTATTAAGATAAGTGTTTCATTGTTCCTTCTTCTTACCGTTAGTCACCATTTCCTAATGCTGATATTTTGCCAGGAAGACGGAGGAAGCAGTTACAAATGCAAGTGATTAGTATGTGTGCGAGTGCCTTGACACACAGTTTTGGTCACTTACTAATACAAATACTGAGCTGGCCTAAGGGCATCTTTGTGTCATTTTCCATTAATAGAAAAATATGAACTCTTTTGTAACAAGTTGCTACCAAGCATTATTTCCTTGACTTCTATTGAGTTAGCTTTTCAAACATCTGATGTTTGTTATTCATTTTGTACAGCGTTTGGACGTTCTAAAAACCTCAGTAATCAAAGCAATATGCGCATTGGAGAATGTTCTTTTTGTTAGTCTATACTGGTCATATATCAATCATCCGACTATACAGAGACTGGAGTAAGTTCAGCTTATTTTTCTTTTATGAGACAGATCCATATGTAACAATTATATATGCAAATAGTGCCCAAACACACAAGGAAAAATCCTTAGCCAGTTGACTTGAGTAGGGCCAGAATTACATTCCTAGATTTTTGGCTTAAGACATCCCGTTTGAAAAGGTAAAAGGAGTCCAGAATGATGGAGCTGATGAAGATGAGGCTCAGATGCCGGAATAAAAACACACTGCCAAAATAGGAAGACAAGCGAGAGACAGCAAGAGAAGAACTGCTGCAGGAAAAGCACAAGTAGAGCTGAAAGTCTGAAAGGACAGTGTGAAAGCAATGAAGTGAGAGGACAAATGTAGGTGATTCAGGCAGGAGACAGTAGTTAATGGAGGCAAAAAACCCCAGTGGCTGTCAATAAGGAAGTGATAGAGGAGAGATATCTAGTTTGTAGTACATTTCATTAGACATAACTGAGTGGGAAGAATATGGTTATTAATTGTCAGAAGGGGTCCTGGACTAGCAGAGGGTTTTCAGGAGATGTGCTACAAGCAGGTGAGTAGCATGTTTGACCTGAGCCTGAAGTGGGCATACAGGCCAGACTTCTCGCTTCTGATATGCCACTACTTGGAGGTGGGGGTAGTAGTGTGGGGATTTTAGAGGTCTGCATGGTACATATGGGGAATGGATGCAGTAAAGGTAAGCAGAACCAGCCCAAGGCTTGAAAAAAATCGACTGACAGGAGACTACTGAAGAAGGAAGGCTTGTACCTGGAGGCTGAGAACACCTGAACACCGTAAGTAGCAGCTCCTGTTTCTAAGGTGACTGACCTACATTAGGATTCAAAGAAACCCTTTGGAAGAAATCCAAAAGGATTTCTGCTGCTACAGGAGGGCCCTGGAATTTGGGGTCACCTAGTGTCCAAGAGAATGCTTCTCTGGCTGACCTGAAATGAGAATAAGGCAGAAAAGCTTTCTTTGCTTCATTCTTCTGAGCTGGCTGCTTTGTCTGGAGTCTCTTAACCAAGAGAAAAAATGCGTACGACTGCTTCTACAAAAATACATCAGTGGGGATCCGTGGAAACAGGTTACTGTGACCAAGACATACCTTCCTTGATTTTAGCTAGGTATTTTCTAGCTGCATCAGAAGATGAAGAATGCTTCTTCCTCTTTCCTGAGTGCCTGCTTTTTTTCCCCCCCCTAACAAACAGAAAACTAACATATAAAGTCATTTGGGAAAGGTGCACTGTACTATGTACATTATCTTTACAGGACACATAACAGCCCACGAGGAATAACGTCCAAGGTGGCTTTAGCTCACATCCACATCTAAGTCACTTTTGCACAGCGGTAATATGGAGAACTCAAAAGTCACTTCAATGACAACTGCTTCCATTGCCAGTCCAACTTCCAACTCTGCCTCTAGCAAAACAACCATGTCTAGAGCAAAACGTTTTAAACTGTACAGATGTAAGGCAAGGAAAAAAAATAATCCCTTCACTTCCACGGCATCAGTTAGGGAAGGGACAAATTATAAACCAAATTCTAGATGTAACTAGAGTTGAAGTGAGATGAACTGGTAAACCAGCAAGGTACCACTGGCATCGTGAGAGACATTTCCATGAAGTCCACCTTTTTTTTTTTCCTCTCCTTAAAAGACACCCAAAAAGGCGGTTTAAGCAGCATGCAGAGCCATAACCAACCACATTCTGAACACAGTCAAACACCTGGGAGTCTCAGTGGCTTCACCACACAAACAGGGAGAGCAGACTGGTGTGACAAGAGATTACCTGTGCAACTTGGATCTAGCAGCCACTGCACCGGTGTCACCTGCAAGAGGCTTGGGCTACTCTGCTTGGCAGTTTGGCTCGATGTTGTATCAGAAGGCACACAGATGTCTGCGTGCCTGGGTGTATTTTATGAGCACGCACAAGCATCAGGGATAGGAACCAAAGCTTTTCTTAATCCTTTGCTAAGTGCATAAACCCTTAACTTTCTATAGGAGCTAAAATACAACATGGAGAATATCTCAACCATCCTGGTAACAATGCATTTACAGAACATAAAATAATGTAACGTAATTTATACTATTTTATTTATAAATAGTATAAATTTATTTTAAATAAAATTATTTTATTTATAAATAGTATAAATTTATACTAATTTATACTATACTATACAATATAACGTGAAACATAATTTATACTGTCAGTCTTCTACAGAATTCGGACATATACTAGCTGAACTTATAGACAGGAGGAAGAAAGATTATTTGTAAAGATACCACATTAAACAACAGAACAAATATGTAAGAAAATATGCATCTTTTATTTGGGGCTTAGTATAAAACTGAAAGGAGGGAAAAACACCACCACATACATTGTCGACAGAACAGAAATGTATTTAACACTTCGTCGATTTTATATAAATAGTAAGCTTATTCTAAGAAGATTTATTACACTAATTCCACTAGATTATTTATTTTAAACGAGGTATTTAAATCAATTCACAAATAGATTGTTCCACGCCAACTTGGATGGTTCACAGGCACTGTATAAGGATTTTAACATAGTAGCCCTTTTGGCAGGGGAGGGGAAATAGTCGTGTTTTCCCTTCCCCACCAAAAAAGGCTTTTCTATTAGAAATATAAACTCAAATCCAGGGTGACAGCTCATCTCTCCCTAAATCTAGGCATGTTTTTTTTAAAAGCCTATGAAATTATAAAGAGTTAGGAATTATATACAAAATAAAAATATGACAGAAAGGGAAGCTTTCATCTCTCATGGAAGCAAAGACTGTTTTTGTTGATACATATGGAAAAAATTAAGCCCAATTATATGTTGTGCTTTGGCACTGGGGTTCCAACTTCACCACAGGCTTATTTTTTTCAGAGATATACCATTACAGCCAATTCTACCCTTGAACATTTGAACTCAAACCTTGTAACACAGGCATTTTTGTTGCTAGATTACTTGTACCCTGGATGAAATGCTCTGTGTTACCGTTGTACTATATTTAGAGGTGAAAAAAGGGTTATCTGTATAGACTCCAGGGAACATATATTCAGGAAAATATAATAAGCTTAAAACATCTTGTGAATAAAGCAGACTTTATTGCAGCATAATTTCTCATTTTCTAAATTAGATTGTGAATTACAGTCCTTGATATCACGAGCTAAATATTCACTCAAATGAAATTTTTAATACAGCAAAACCCTTTTATGTGATAAATCTTTGAAGGAAGATAGTTGCTTTTGCATGTTAAAAGGTGACATAATTACTGAGAGGAACAAGTCTACCTAATCCTTCAGGCCAGAAATCTTGGCTGACAAAAGAGGAAAATTTAAAGAGTTTCAGAACTCTTTTGCTGCAACAGCCAGAGGTGCTAATTTACTAGAGTCTGTGGACTGCTTATATATGGTTGGTCACACATCGACCAAGATAACACCGTATCTGGCATAGACAATTGGATGCTCTCTTTCCCTTGAGATTTTTCAAAGAAATAAAATATCCTTAGCCAGTGTGGGGTTGCAAAGTGTTTTCTCTAATTTCATAAATGCAGGATATGGAGGATCCATTCCTCCTTTACCCCACAAATGAGACAACTCAGTTAAAGCCTAAAGCCAAAACTTTTGCTCCCTATGAAAAAAGAAATACAAATACTAACATTTGTCCTCTGCATCTCCCTCTTCCCCCCAAATTAATGTAACTGTAAATATTTCGAATCAGATAAAGCCAAAACTCCTGAGAAAGATAAGGTGAAAAAAAATGGAAAAATGCAAAGACTCGTCTTCATGACTGAGTGACAAAAATAATACCCTGCCACAGAACAGAGTCTTCTATACTCATTATAAACTCCATTTCGTAGTGGCTGAAGTCAGAAGGGAAGGTTAGATCTAGTCTGACCACCTGCTATCAAAACCACTAAAGTTCATTCAGGTAACTGTGCTGATAACACAAAACTTACATCTGGCAAAAAGATAGCTTTCTGAAATGCATCTCATTTTCATATGAACCCACCAAAAATGCAGAGTTTAACTGTTAATCACCTCTTAATATAAGAAACCTTAACAAAACACAGGTTTTCAAATCCCCAAAATTCAAAACAATGAGTCAGGCTCCAAAATCCATGACATTAACTTTAAAAATAAAAATGTTAAAAAATAATATGAGGGTGTTTTACTTTTGCTTTCTCATTCCTGAGCTTTTAATGCAAATCCTTCCACAACCATAACTTCTAGGAAAAAAATGGGTTCAATATGGAAGTTGACATACTTTTCAAATCTGTTGCGTTCAAGAGCTGAAGGTCTTACTGAAGCATCAGATTTTGCAAGACATACAACTGAGGGCCAGCAACACCATCAATAATTTAGGCACCATTAACTGGAATCCCTTTGCCAAAAAGCATATCACTTATGAGACATAACAAAATGCAAAGAGGAGGAGTTAATGAAAAGATGTGCTCCTGTTCCTGAAGAGAAGCTTTAGAAGGAATTTGGAAAAAAGGATTCTTGAAGGACTGTTTCAGGCCTGGAGCATTAAACTCACAGAAAGAAAATAAGACTTGAGAAGGACCGTACACACCAGAACAGCGTACACCAGAAAGCGACAGCAGCCTGAAAGAAGGAAGCAAAGCAATGGGATTCTTGACAGCTGAGGACCAAGAGAATGAATGTGATGTGGTAAGAGACAGCAGAATATAGAGACAGTCAGAGGGACAGGGGAAAAATTATCTTAGAAAAAAGTTATTTGTATAATTTGTAACCAGGAGAGGTGATGGAGGGGAAGCCATGACGAAGAGAAGACTGTAACAGTCAAGGTAACAACAGAAAGGACAAGAAGGGAAACATAATTCTATTAATTGTCACTTTACGAAGGACAATTAATAACACTTGAAAATAAGTGTCTTAAATTTGTAATCTACTTCTAAAGGCCTTGAAAAAACAAATTTTCATTATAGTCCTTCAGACAACACAAAGACACAGCTATCTTAAAAATCTGCATTAAACAGATGTCTGAAATACCTCTGAAGATCACTAGTCATACCTGGACTAAAGACACAAGGTTCCCAAAGATCACAGGCATAAGTAAAGGTGGCCAGGCTGGCTGTCTATAACCTGGAAGAATGAAATGCCAGAGCAGGGAAGCCGTCACCCATCTATCTGTGGTATTTCCTAAACGCCTAATACACCTTGATATACAATGTCACCTAACTGAAATACTATAACAATAATTGGTTCTTCCTGTACTTAGACAAGAATGAACATTATACACAGAAAATGGAGAAGCACACTAAAACCAAATGTAAAGGAGAAGGGAGAAATATTCAACGGAAATATAATGCATATAGTGAATACTAATAACTTGAGCTGTTGTGGCTTACAGGGAAGGATACTGAAGTTTTCCTCTTGTGTAGTAGCAAAGGTTGGCACAGAACTAGGAAAGGATTCTTTCCAAATGGATTAATCTTTGATAAGAACTAGATGAGCATAACAGGAAAAATTTCTGCAGATTCAGATAGGTTTTAAATAAACTTTAAAATGACAACAAATTCTTCAAGAATCAGCAAATTATATATCCTAAACAAAGTTTACAATATCTCCTCACTTTAAAAATAATGGGAGGAAAACTGAAAGTGACTAACTATACCCACCTTTATCCAGTCTTTGGTGATGAAGAACACCAGAAACACTTTTTCCTAATGCCTACATAGGACATGTAATCTATTTTCTTTCTTGAAAATTAATATTGTCTGAGAATGTCAACAACAGAAATCATCAATATTATTAAGCTGAATATGAACTTAAACAGCTTATTGCAAATGAACTCCAGTCATCTTAAAAATACCAAAGATGCTTTTGTGAATACAGTGCCCCTTCCAGTCTTTCACAGGAAAATACAGCTACTGTTGATATCTACAATCTTGACAGTATGGATAATCACATTCTGATAAGATCATGTCGTCTGGGCACTGCAAAATTACAGAGTTCTGTAGTCTGCTACACGCTTTTCATTACATGCACAAATACACACTAAGCTGCACGTTCTGAAGCAACGCAGCGCTTGCTGTTAGAGCAACACAGCCATCAGGCTCATGATGCCACATTTTCTCTGGATTATCCAAATAAAATTTGTAACTAAAACCAGAGTTTGATAAACCTATCTGGGTATGAACTTTATGATAAGATTTTAGAGCTGGTGTTTATAAAACAGCAGAATAAATATGAGATGAACAGCAAAAAAAAAAACCCCAAAGATACAGTCTTTTAATATATCTTATTATTTCCATTTTCTTATATTCCAATTTTCCTATTTCCTAAAAAATGTATTAAGGAGTTTATACTTCCATAAAATTTTGGCTACCCTAAACTAGAAATAAAAAGTTATCCCAAATGAAGAAACAACTGCATCAAGACAAATTTATTAAAATTAATTGTTATTATGTATTTGGTCTGGTATACCAAATTTTAAAGAAAACAACCACCAGTATTTTTATGTTTTCTCTCCAGCCTTACGAATTGTATTAGAATATAAAGCAGAAAAACATAGATATTCTTGTGGAACTATTTTTTCACTAACTGAAAATGGAATAGCACAGCAATAAGTTAAAAAAAAAATCAGTACTGTATCCTTTAAAGGTGGGCACTCCCATCAGAGTAGTCACATTTTCTTACAGCACTGGTTATTGATTCAGTGGTATTTGAAAAAAAATAATGTCATTTTACATTTTATGTTTCCTGGAAAGTTTCCTAGGATAGCTTCTCATGAATGACACTTCATTTAGTAAGAGACCAAACTTTCTCACAGTAGTTTTACAAAGCACCACGAGAATGATGCTGAGGTTGCAGAAGCCTACGCTGAGTAAATCTACACAGTGCTACGGAGTGCGATGTATATTTAACCGAGTGGTATATTTAACACAGTGACTATGGGAGCAGCATAACTGTCTTCACATGCCACTTTCACTTTTGGAGTAAATGTATCTTTTTTCCATTAAAATAACATTAAAAAAAAATCTTGCTATTCTGTTCACATGATGAAATTAAGCCTCGAATAAACCTCATGCTACTGCCACAGAAGTGGAGCAGTGATCCACTGACTGAATTAGCCACATGCATCTGGGTTCATTCAGGAAAGTTAAAGTGATTAAGGAAACACGTTCGAATACAAATGCATCAAATAACATTTGCTGCACCTTGTGAGGGGAGTCTTTTAGCACCCTGGTGGCACACACTACCATCACCTTAATTCCAGAAGGAGACCCTCCACAAGGCTATCCATCCAATTTTGGCTTATGTGCTTTATTTCTCAATCTTAAATAAATTCACTCTCACTTTCTTAAGCATCCCTATATACACAACGCACTCTGGAAACAATTCACTGCAATCCTTTTCCTTTCCTCTGTCTCCACGGAGAATTATGCAGGCCACAGTTTTAAAGAACGCACAGTTTACGAGTCAAAAAGACTGTCTGGGGAAATACAAAGCAGGTGACAGATTTGTAATACAATATGGAACTTGCATACATGTATGCAGGAGCATATAGGTTAAACTATTGCCTGATGGATTTCCCAAGGCAGTGAAATACAGGCAGTCATTCTGACCTTTTAAAAGCTGCTCATTGGTACTCTGGTGCTGAAAAACAATCATTAAAAATTATTTTCTGTAGTAAACAGATGGCTCACCTTTGCAAAAGAGCTCTCAAGTGTTCAAGGGCATGGATAATGACTCCTATATTTCCTTACGTCCCACCTGCCGGTCACAAGGTAAGGAAAAAGGAGAAATAACTGGAGTGACCCTAACTCTGACTAGACTCTTGCTGTTAGACAGCCTTTTGGGTGCAGAACAGGTACATGTAATTTATGACAGCTATTAGGAGAACGATTTTGAACACTACAGAGAAGCAAACAGACCCATACTACTCATGTATGTTAGGTCATCTAAATGTCTATTGCGTCAGTGAAAGGCAATCCAAGAAAGTAACACATTTTTATTGGACACGTCTTTTGGGAGTTCTGCCTGAGTAGCATTACTTCTTTTTGGCCTGAGCGGGAAGCCAAGATTTAGCATCTTTATGGTACTTCTACCTCAAAACGATCAGAAAGTTGCATGTTTCTTCAAAGTGACTTTTCACTCACAAGGTTATTTGCCTTTCTCTCAGGACTAGGTGAGATCTTAGCTCACTCTTTGCTTTCTTCTGAGGCCATGTTTTCACAATTTTGTGTCCTGCGATTCTCTGCAGGCTCAGTTTGTTAAATCTTTCTGCCTCTTTCATATATTTCCAGAGAGAGAGTGAAGGCTTACCAGGAGTTTTGATGGGCATCTCTCTGAAGATGCAGCACCAAGGACAAGCTACAAGCCTGCCAAGGGTTCTCAGTGCTCTTCGGGACTGCTGGCTTGTGCCACCTTATTGTCACTGCTGGTGCCACCAACACCAGAGTAAAGCTTCCTGTGCTGAAGTCACAGTCATTTCCTTGCTTGAACATACATGTAAACAATACTCAAGAAAACCCCTCCGTCACAGAATCAACCAGGTTGGAAGAGACCTCTGGGGTCATCGAGTCCAACCATTGCCCTGGCACCACCATAGCAACTAGACCATGGCACTAAGGGCCATGGCCAGTCTTTTCTTAAACACATCCAGAGATGGTGACTCCACCACCTCCCTGGCCAGCCCCTTCCAAAGGCTAATGACCCTTTCTGAGAAGAAATTCTTCCTAATGTCCAACCTGACCCTCCCCTGGTGAAGCCTGAGGCTGTGTCCTCTTGTCCTATCGCTAGTTGCCTGGGAGAAGAGGCCGAGTCCACACATGCTTTGCTGTAAGTTAACATTAAGTTGCAAAACATGTCTGTATTTTGGCTGAAAAGAGCTTCCCCCCATCCCAGTTGACTCCACAGAAGTTTTACTGCTTCTTATGCTGAGTAAAGTTTTAAATTGCAATGTTACTAGTGGTGTCATAAAAAAAAAAAACACACAATAAAGTGATGGCTTTAGGATTTAAGTTTTTGACTGGATTCAGAGAAACATTGTAGAGGACTTTACGCACATTCTAACAGGTTTGGGGCAAAATAAAGCGAAATTTAATTACCCTAACTTCAAAAAAATAAAATTGGACACTTACCCTTCACTCTGCACCACGCAGCTACAAAATGCAGCACTTGCTGTCAACAAGATGATGCGCACAGTTCAGACTGGAATTATCACAGACAACTTAATGGCCCAGCTCTGAGATACTTGCTGTCTTCAAAGACGTTCACTGAAGCTCAGACCCTCTCACAATAAAAAAATCGAAAATACCGCAGCAGTTTTTAGCTACTAGCCAAATACTATGATTTCACTGAAATTTATTGAAATCTGGACCTATTAACGAGGATGTTTGGGGAATTTACAGTGGAGTGACAGATTACATACATCTTATTTTAAAATATGAATGCTATTTACTTTTGATGTTCAGTATCAGTAATATATTTTTCCAGATTCTAGGTAATTGATATACTTACATCTACACACATGCATAAAAGCAACATTTTGGTCATGGATTTACTAATACTTTGAAGTAGAAAAACTCCCTTTTTTAAGCTAACACTACCCCTTTGGTGTGGCTCTGGTACAAGACTACTTAACTAATCATTTCATTTTAATGATGCAATGAAAATACCACAAGGCTGTCCTTACAGTCCTAATTACTACCAAAGGGATTTAAGGGGATACTTTAGAATATATTCATCCTGTACGCTGTAAACCATAAATTCAATTAGCAAGCTATATATTCATACTTAGATTAATATACTTTAGAGAAATTAATTCTTCATTAGTGACAGGTATACTAAATACTTCATTCCTGTTTGTACCAGCTGCTACCCTAATTATGATTTATTCCAGTGATTAATTTTAAAACTTTGATGTAATGTAAGATTACTGTTGAGTAGGGAATAGAAGTGAGATTTAACAGTATATATATTTATCATTCTCAAGAAGTTAATATCAACAAGTCTATCTATCTTAAATAAAAAAATATTCCCCTTTTCCAGCCAGCAAGTATCCAAGCTAGATGCAACAGCAGCATTTTAACCATGGTACTTTTTGGATCTCTTGGTTTATTGTCCCAACTTAAGTATTCTTCTGTGTACTAAATATCCCATGTCTCTCCATTTTTTAGCTTTAACTTGTATTTAATTTTAAAAGGCTCCACGCAAAAGGACAAGTTTAAACATTCTAAATAATGAAATTAGATCCCTAGGAATTTCTGAGACAATTAAAAAAACTATGCCCCATATATGGAGTTTTACAGGCTTGGTCTACATTCTTCTCTGAAGAATTGTTAAAATAATTGTCTTCCTTCCAAACTCCCTCTTTCCAGGAGAAGCTTGAATATGCTGTTAAAAATCAGCAGGCTGATTATTAACTATAATATTCAAGATTGACATTAACAACTACATTATTCAAGACAGACATTCTTAAAGTAGATTTGCCTTTTCTGAGGCTTCTTTTAACCTGTCAAAGAAAGAAACCACGGGTTCTGGTTCATTTCACTGCAAGTGTATAGAAGCCACATTATTTCACTGTCCACCAGCACAGATTTCTTTGTCTTACATTCTATTTATAAATGAAAACAGATGAACTCAATAAAACATAAGTCTACAGAATTATGGCTTCCTTTATTCTAGTGGTAAAGAAGTTTATACATAATTGGCACATAATTTTATCCAGTAGTTTAAACTTTTTCTTGAACACGAGAAAGGAACCACTCTGTTTAAGAACCTGATGGTTTCATTTCAGTGCAATCCATCATATTTTCTGATGATAGCAAACGTGGATAGACTAAACAGCACTGACCTGCTATGCTGCTTGATGCTCAGGAAAGCCTCCTTATTTCAGTCTCCAGCCTAAAGTGCAGACCAGCACAGTGGACCAAGACAACCAGTAGCTTATCAATAATAAAGACAGGGTGGCTTAAGAAGATGGAGGCCAAATTCTCCTTTCACATTAATGATATCAGGAAATTGAATTCCATTTAATGGAGAGCAGAACTTTGCCCTCTGTTATGCCAATACCGTATTAGTGAAACGTATCTCTCTCTATACATTTCATAGTTATATGTCAAGTTTTATTTGAGGTATATACTAAAGCTTAATGCTTTGGTTTCCTGCCAGCACTCAGATGGCAAAAGCTGCTTTGTATTTTCATTTAGTTATTTCTGGGTAAAACAATCAATTAGCAAACCTTTTACGTGCTTCACAAGCAACTAATACATGCCAATTCTCAAAAGTGACCAACACAAATATATGGCAGTGCAGTGTGGTTTTGAGACGCTAATAAAGTAAAAGGTAATCACAGAAGGTCCTCCACACTAGCTCCAGAACACAGGCCAGATCTTCAGCTCATGTGAAATGAGCACAAGTCCATTGACTTCAGTAGAATGGCACTGATTTTACATGCAATGAGTTTCTGGCTTTTTAGTAAAGGCACTATTTCTTTCAAAGCGTTACATCACTATAATACACAAATAATATTGTTTCATTTGTTACCAGCTTCAGTTTTATCTAGCAATTGACTTCACTACATGGAGAGTGGAGGGGGAGCAGGATCCAGCTCATCTAATGGTAATTGTGCAAAAATTAGGCATCCACTTTGATATAATAAAATGGGCTCCTTTGATAATGGAGAAAGGAATTCACCACCAGAGAGTAATCCATTGCCTTATGTAAGACATCTAAGAGTGGGATGATGTTTCATCCTATCCCACTTTTCTGCATTCTCCAAAGCCTAAGCAGCTACCACTAATCACACATTCAACTTGGAAACCAATTGTGAAAAGTTGTTGATTTAGCTATTTCATATTTCTTTTTCCGCAGCTTCCCTGGAGCTGAAAGACGAATTAATCACAGTGCAGCACGTGCGTAGTGGCTGATTCTTTGCTACATCATGAACAAACTAACTGATCCATAGTCTACTTTTCTACTTTTCTTTTTTAAACTATTTGGAACTGTACTAGTTGAAAATAGACAGGACGTGTAGCACTAATGTTTTTCAACACATCACTGAAAATAAGTCTCTAAGATCACAAACCAGTACTGTTTCCATCTTAAACTACCATATACTCAAAACATACAGCTGCCTTGAAATAAGAAAATGGGAACAGATTATAAATTACAATCTAGTCATTAGCTTGAAGTTCTTTCCATCACAACGAAATCATACAGAATCACTTTCCCCTTTTTAATCTCTCTCGCCATTCAAAAGGAATTAGTTTTGGAAATTTTTAGTGGTATGAATACATTTGTGTGGATGAATACAAAAATCCCACTTTTCAAATCACTTAGGTCATTCAGCCAAAGACACCCTGTTTTATAATGCACACCTTGCGTGTTGTAACTTGCACAAAAATATTATTCATACAAAGTTTGTAATAACATATTTTTAGCATTATGATAATAAACATCGTTAACAAATGTTCTATAGTTGGCAAGGACACTGGTCCACCTTACACTAGCTACTAGCCTTGACAGAATAAAGTTTCACTTCTTAAATAAAAAAAAAAATTATTCTAAATCCAGAAGATTTTAGAGATCTTTTTGTGAAATTATTTGGAAATTAAAATCACCACAAAAACAGATAAAAGACACAAAATGAAGAAAAGGAGAATTAAAAATCTCAGATCTTATGTTACAGATCAAATTAAGGTTAGAACTCATCAAGAAGTGTTCAATAGTCTTTTTAAACAGGAAAATGCAAATTTGCCAGATTCAAAAAGGGAAACAGAGGATGACAAAAATGCCTCCAGGTGGGATATTTACTTGGAAAAGGAGAATATTCAGTTCAAGTGCTGGATTCCACTATTTCCCCAGATCCCCAGGCATTTCCTATGTATCGGTCTATTGGCTCCTCTGAGTTGTGGTTGACTCATTCTCTGCAATCATTTCATTTTGGATAATTGAAATTCACTGAAGCAAGGATGCGAAGTCAAAAATCTCCACTTCCTAAAAGAACTCAATGGCACAACCCTTTACTGTGGTCTTTCCCTCTCATTAATACTTAATGTAAAGTGAAACAATTCCAACAAGAGACACTGAAAAACAATCATTCCAAAATTATCAGAATGCCTGCTAGTACTAATACTCATCTGTGTCTTAAGAGAGCCACGATCATGCCTCAGCTTAGATCACTGAGTAAATATCAATTATTAAAACACACCCACCGGCACAATTGATTTTTCTCATTAAAATTACTTTGAAACTAAAACCATCTAAAAGTGAACTAGGAAGAAACAATAACTAGCCTTATAGAATCTACCAATTATAGAATTATAAATATAGAATTATTTAATTAAGCAGGCATACCTTGAATTTGCACGGGTGAACGAATCCTATCCCTCAGCTTCTGCTCACGGGGCAGGAGCTCCAGCCCTGGCCACCTGAACTTGCTCCAGTTCATTGATTCCTTCACATATCGGAGGCCCCAGACTGGATGCAGTATCTACATGTGGTCTAATAGATGCCAAGTAGAGGGGGGAAAAAATCTGTTTTCTCCACCTGCAGGCTGTGCTCCTGCCCATAGGGGCCAGATATTGGTCTCCATCATTACCAGGGCATACCAGGGGCTCATGCTCAGCAACCTGCCCAACATCTGCAAGCGTTTCTCACAGAGCTGCTCCCCAGCCAGTCCTTCCACAGTATCACTGTAAGGGGTTAATCCTTCCCAGCTGAATTTAATAAAGTTCCTATAACCCTTTTCTCCAGCTTGCCTGGGCCATGCTGAATGGTAGCTCTGACCTGAGGATATCAACTGGACACCCCAATTTCAGGTGGTGCACACCTGATGAGAGCACACTCTATCACCTCCTCCTGCTGGGTGATATAGTGTTGTCACAGATAGACCTCATTTGTGACTGGCCTCCAGGTACAGTATGACCCACTACCACCCTCTGAGCCCAACCATCTAAGCAGTTACTTGCTCATCTACTTGTCTCCCTCTCCAGACCATGAGGCCGCGACTTGAATACCCTTCCTTTTGAGTTGCTATAGTGTAGAGCGATGTTCTCATGTCAAATCTTTTCTTTTATTCTTCATAACTCTCAAATTGCAAATGGTATAAAGGAGGTTTAAGACACGGAAGCCAAAGCTTCTTTAAGGAATTTATCTTGCTAGTGGACTATACATCATAATCTATATTCCAAAATGTGACACCTCATTTGGATAATTCATATTTTTAGGGTAGGTATTGAATTTCCTTCGTTTTCATTTTTATAGTTTAGGTTGCATTATGTTAATAATGTTGTACCATGCCATATTTAAAATATGACCATTGCCATAGTAATTAAGTACATGTAGTTCATAGTTTCTTTGAGCCTTTGGAAGGCTATCACAATTACTTAATGGTTATATCAGGAATCTTAATCCCTCCTGAATTTATCTTGAGCACTGTTCTGATTAGATAATCTAGACTCCATGAAATCTCCATTTGCTTTCTTTGTTTACATGAAAAATCTTCACAATAGTAGAAAGTAAATTCTCATTAACTAAAGAAAAATGGAGCCAGTGAAATAAACTAGAAGATGCACTGAAAGAACATCCTTGTTTTCAGTCACACAGAAGGAAAGACTTAAATTGGGGTTGATGAGGCATCTTGGAAAAGTTAACATTATCAAACAACTGACATTTGGTTCCTGTTGCAAACTTTGGCAGACGTAGCCTAGTACTACAACTGGTAGTTGATCCACTTCTTGTTGGGAGTGTAGCTTCAACCTTTTTGATCAGCCATATTAACCATATCATAATTTTAGCATAATGAAAATAAGATCTGTATTTTTATACTTGACTCAGTCACTACGCAGTTAAGAATGGTGTAAGACTCCAAGTAAAACACCCAAATGGATTTATTTGGCAAACTGAAACATTTGACTGCCCTCTTGCTTTTAGAGAGTCACTACCTTCTTTCTGGCATAACCTATAGTAAGGCCAAATGAAGAAATAGACCTCTCATCTCCTGATTCCATTGAAAAGAATTGCGTTTTCTTTTTTATACAAGTATTTGGGTGGTTCTTTTTCTCAGATGCTAACAAGAAAATAATCCAAAAAAGAAGAATGATGTTGACAGGGCCTTCAATCCCACCAGTGACTAAAAGTAAGGTCAGAAGCATGAACCAGAAAGTCATGAGCTTTCTGGCAGTTTTTGCAAAGAGAGCATCTTCAAAGGGGGAGGGAGGAGAAGAGTCAGTCAGGAAGCTACAGAAGTCATTCTCAGATGAATGAGAGCTGGCTGGAACTAGAAATAGGGCCATGAGAGAAGTAATTCCTAGGGAAAGAAAAAGCATCCCTCTATGTATTCCTTGGGAGAGAGAAGGACCACCTTTGTAAGACAATTAGTTCATCTACAAAACGTCTGTAAAATGCAGAAGCCACTGAGTCTTATCCAGATGCAAAGAATTCCTCTTCAGAAGAGAAAACGCCAGCTTCTCTATCTAATCTGTTTTTCAGTATAGAAAGAAACTACAGATGCTTAAAGAACAGACTTTCAGCCTCAGCTCTGGCTGTCAGGAACAAGCTGATATCCCAGGAAAAATAAAGTACCCTGAAGCACTCAAAACCTTTCAAAATGTCAACTAAGACGGAAACAAGATTCAATTGCTACTATTACTCTTTGTATTCTAGCCACATCCTTAAAAAAAAACTCTGCCTAACCCTCTGCAGCATTTAGATAGTATTTAGCCAACAAGTAGAAATTCATTACTATGAACACTGGTACTCACTAAATCTTATCTAATTAATATAACTGGCCTATAGAATTCACTGCCACAAGAGGAAGAGTTTAACAGAATTTCCAGATACATTAGTCTGTCTATAATCTAATTATTGAAAACTATGTGAAGATTAAGATTCATCAATGGGATTACTCTTCTGTGTAAAGCTACTGAAAGGTAAAGGCTCCTTTGATCAAACACCAGGTTATGTTCTTTGTATTCTGCTGCTAGCATAAATCCTCCATTACTGCTTCAGTCTCATCTTCCATCATTCAACCTCTACTTGTTTTTAGAATTCATGTATCATTTGGCTGCACTTTACAGTAGGTGATGAATCACATCTGCTTCTCTCTTACCACATTGTATCCAGGTTACCGGGGAAAAAGATTAGTCAGGAGTGCAGACCACAGCATTAAAAGAATAAGTGTCTTGGATTTTTTTGTCAGAAACATTACAGGAAAGCCAGAGATGGGAAGGTCACATTAGGAAAACAAGTTCATTTGAGAAAATATAAATACTGGTTCTAAGTCAGAAGGCTTTGAATGTTGTATAACAATCAGTGTAAATCTCAGATGGCACCCTACACACAAGTCATTCTGTGAGGCATCTTAATTATTCAATTTAAAATATTTGAAAATCTTGCAAAGGTACACCTACATGCACTGAAGTCACACCAGCATAAAACCAGCAATATGATCAATAAAACAAGACAGGCGCCTCTAGGCTTGTCTCCACATGCCCGGATTGAAAATAGTGCAGTTACAATTTGAACTCTGCAAGAGAGATGGGTAAGTCATTCTCCCCTGCCTATACCTTCATAAAGAGGTGATAATTCCAGCACTCAGTAATGTTCTGCAAAGAAAGTTCAAAAAATACCACCACGGGCTCGTACATCACTGCCTAACACATGATGTGCTTAATGCTCGTCAACGTACCTACCTTCCATTAACACCTTCCTTTAACTGCTCAATTTGCTAGCACGATTCATTAGTGTCAGAAAAATATCTTGAAATACTTTAAGATGATTCAAATTATTATTATAATTGGCATCAGTCTAAACTACATTCACTTTTCCCACAGCTAACTGTGAGCATCAGATGTGATTTAGAAGTCCTACATTTCTGGATAGAGGTATAAAAACACACTTTTCTGTGACTTTAACTGGCTTTCTGCTTTGGTTCTGAAAATAAGTTTGTGCTCTGGCTAAGACGAGTCACAGCACTTTCCTTTGCCAGGATCCTATGACATATTCAGCACCTTCAATTCCTACCAAGCTGACAGCACTTTGACCTTCAACTTCATGTCACCCCCAGCAAAACATTTAGGAGGTTTGGGAGTAGCTGCTGTTTATTTCCTCTCTTTCTCATGAAAATGATAATGCCAAGTCACCGTGTCTGGTTTGCAGCCCTGGATGTCATCAAGAACTTCCTGAAATTTTTCCATCGTGTTGTTTTGCCTTATTTGAAGAATACAAACAGAAATTCTGTCTTGAAGGTGAACAGCTCTGCTGTGAAATCTCTGATCCCTTCCAGCAATTTCTGTACAAAGTTAAACATTCACATTTGCTTTTCTAAAGTCAAAAATAAATCATCTTCACTAATGGCCACTAATCATCATATTGAGTTAAAAAAAATTTCTCAAGTCCATTTTCCCTTTGATTTTGTCTTTGGGGAATTGGTTCCAGTTAATACACAGCACATCCCTCCCTTGGCTAACCAGCATTGGCTGGAGGTGATTTATCCGACTGCCATTACCTAGGTAATTTGCCATGTATCATTACACTGTTGACCAGTGATTTGGGAGTCCCAGCGATGTAAAACTAGTGAGAACCTACTACATGAAAGTTGGAGTTATTATACTGCTTCTCTCTGAGCTATTTAAGCTACTTTTAGGAGACCCTGGAGCTTGCTCCTTAAAGTGCAGTATTTATTTTCCATGACAGTTACAGACTTAAAAGCTCAGGGCCTGATCCAAAGACTCTTGTAGTCAATGGCAAACTTTCTACTGATTTCCTTTGCATCAAGGCTTCACTCGCAAAAGTTACTGCCTCAATAGGACCCTGTTTTAAAGACACAAACAATAGTCCGTAAGGGGTGAGCCTTTACACCTACCCCTACACTGCTGCTAACAGCTGGGGAGAAGAAGAACATGCCACCGAGCCGTTACATTGCCAACTCACAAACAAATACGTACAAAGCAAGAAGACCCTTGACTTCAAGTCCTCAATTTTACAATTTGGAAACAGTTCAGTCTCTTGTACTTTCTCTCCCTCAAACAGAAGATTCATTTGGGGGGTGCCTTTTTTTAAAAAAAAATTGTATTCTATAGATTTGCCCTGTGAACAGAAACATTTGAGTTTCAATGGCAGATTAAAATGTCCTTTTCCTTCTAACTGTTCAGGATTTTGTGGATGGAGACATTCCTACACGAAGTTTGCAAGTATCAACTCTGACTTCCTACTTACGAGAAATCTTACTAAGCTTAAAAAAAAAACAACAACATGTACCCAGACCACTCAGAAAAAAAGCACGTCTTCTTCAAACTATCCTAATCTGCAAACTAAGGATTTAAAAACAGATACAACCTCCGTACAAGTATTTTACTCTCTGATACAGGAAATTTTAAAGCAGCACTAGACTTTTTTTATACCACAATGATTGTGAATATAGTTTTTCTGTAGTACAGAGGCAGTTTACAAAGCCCTGAATCGTGTGATTTATCCATTGGGTTTGCTTTGTATTTAAAATCTCATGTTGTACATTTAAAACATGTGTTGTTCTGAAAGTTCTTAGTAACGAGGAGGAAACAAAATCCAAAACCAAGATCATAATATGGCTATATCACTCCTCAGTTTCACTTTTATATTAAAGCTGCTTTGTGGTTTATGAGCCAGACAAAATTTGTCCCATTACCAAAAGGAAGTGGTCATACACCTTGAAATGACTACGGCTATTTAGAGCACAGACTGTCATCAGACTGAGAGCTTGTGCTTTCAGCAGCTAGAACTGAGCAACGACACGTACTAAAGGCTATCAAAATAATACAAAATGACTAATAATCTCAAAGATTCTGGCCCACTGACTGTAACAGAAATTAATCTGGTTTTAAAATATTAAACAGGAATTCTCCTCCTCTGTCTCAAAAATGGCACAAACAATTCCTTTTAAGACCAAGCCTGCAAAGTTCTATCTTTTTTTCTAATATAGATACATAATGCAACCTGAAAAACTAGAAGTACTTTTACAGCTAAAGAAAAAGAACAGCAATAAAAACGTCTCAAAAGGTAACTTGCTTTCCCCTCCCCAGAGACCAGAATGTTAAAAGAAAAAAAAGAATAAAAAGGAATCCAAAAAGAATTAAAAAAATAAGAAAAAAATTTAAAAGTATGAATTTTAAGTATGCAGATTTATATTTTTCACATAACAGAATGAACGCAGCCTCCTAAAACATTTATATTGTCTATTTCCAGACCACGCATCCTCCTGGTCCTCCTCTTGACTCTAAAGGGAGCTGTAAGATCTTTCAACTTGAAGATCCTTGTTTCATACCTGCCTTACAACAGCGATATATGTTTAAGTTATTATACTATGCACGTGTTCATACGACACGCCAGGAGTTAATGTTTCTGATCTGTAAAGAAAAAAACCAGCTTCCTATTACCAGTTAACCAGTCTATTGCGCGTACGAGCGCACTACAGCCCAGCTGCTGGGAAATTGCGTGCACCACATGCACTTCTTTGACCAGTGCCAATATTCTCCCCCGTGTCTAACTTTTACACTCTACTTGTACAAACTCTTCTGAGGATTCCTCTACCTTATTCGTTCCACAAACCAGATCTAAGCGCACCTTTGGCACAGCAGCTGCAGACAATCCTTTCCGGAGAATTCCACAAAAAGGTCAGCTATGCTTGTTAAGGTATTTAAGGTGTCTGTTCTATTTAAATTAAGTTTAGAAAAAAAATGGCATGGAGGCTAGTCAGAGAGAACAATTCCACATAAATGAAAAACATGTGGAAATGTTCAACAGGTCAACTATGTAAAAACGTGTTATATACTGTGTTTATAGGTATTTTATTCACAGACAAGGCTGGCATTAGGGTTTTATTGATATCCTGGTGAAAAGTACGTTAACCTAAGGGTTACAAACCCCCTTTCTGTGCATTTTAATGCAGACCACAAAATAGCATAGTGACACACAATTATTTTCAGAACATATTAACTTGCACTTAATTTACATTATTTTTTGATTGTAAATCACTTCAGGCTTTGTATCCAGATTTATTTGCAGGTGACCTGTATATATATACCATTCCCATTCATATGCCATATGAACATTGCTGAACTTCAAAGTCGAGATTATAGATCCAAAATCAGAATCCTACATTATACTGCAGGCTCATCTTCAGTCAAAAGTGTTGGACATTTTAACCGCACCTAATTAGACAATCTAATCCAAATAATATAGTGTCTGATTTCGGTGTGCCTGGGAACATTCAAAATTTGGCCAAAAGCAACTAGGCTAAGTCTAAACATGAAAGTCCAAAGGAAAAAAGCTATCACATAGCAAAGACCTTGAGGGTACAAAAGAAACAACTATACCCAGAAAACAACTTAAGGAGGGGGGAAATTTGTGCCTGTAAATAATCTTTGCTTTCAGTGAAACTAATGATGTGAGTGTGAATAAAATCCGATTTAGGCACGGTGGTATATTGAGGCCTCTATTTCTTGCCTCATTATGAGGTGTTTTTAACCACCCTGCACTCAGTGGACTTGTCGAGAAGCTTCAGTCACCTCCTGAAACCCTCTGCAACCTCTTTTTAGATCTGATTAGACTTTGGACTTGTTTAATCATGTATGTGAAAGCAATCCACATTTACATAGTTCTGGGATTGTATCTATGCAGCACATTATGTTTGCCCCTAGAAATCAGGCCAGTTCCATACAAAGCATAGTAACCAGTTAGGTACTACTAGGTACCGGTTAGGAATCTCAGTACAACACATAGGATTCACTCTGAACTGTCACCTCAGTAACTGTCTTTATCCAGCTATACCATACCTAAAATATATGTATTTAAGGAGCTACAAGTCCTACAGGGAATGCATGAGCCACTATGGCAGGAAGTTGTTAGCTGCTGGGCTCCCAGCTCGGAAATCTGCTTTCCATTTACACCTGCTCCACTCCGAGTCTGTAGACCAGAAATAAACCTTTGATTAAGGTTGGGAGGTGTAATAATAGGTGTGATCGTAGAATACAGGAAAACATTTGTAGGTTATGTCCTTTCTCAGACACTTTTTAAGAAGCAACTGTGGATATTGGGGGTTTGGGTTTTTTTTTTTTAAAATCAACAGGCATGCATGGTACAAACAGTCAAATTTAATGAGATACCTGTAGTAAAACTGATGTTACAGACTGATATATTTGCTATCTATACTTCTACCTATAATAAACACATTTAATACATAAAACTAGGTTATAAACCTACAATACAAACCTATGTCCAATATATATTTATATTAACTACAGAAACAATATTGTACAATTTTGTTTTCCATTTACTAGTTTTAGACTTGGAACAAAAATTTTATCTAAATACAAAAAAAATCAAGTGAAAACAAAAGAATCTTTCATCGCAGAAAGTACTGTATTCTGCAACTAAAGTCCTATTTTGCAATTGATATGAGTAGGAAGAAAATCTGAGAACTAAATACAGATAATTTTCAAACCACGCCTTTATTTTTTGATGGATAACATAGCACCTTCAATGAATGCGGGAGGAGAGAGGGATACAAAAAACTAGAAAAACTGAAGTTAAGACCATCTCCTATGCATAGTTAATTCCATTTGTAACATGTCCAAATAATAGCATTTTCTTTCAAAGGTATAAAAAGGATATTGACCTACACCCTTTCAGAAAACAGCAGAGGCCTCAATGAAGAGGCGTGGACTGCACAAAATAATTAAAATTAAAAGGCCAAATCTGGGGCTAAACAGGTGCTGGAAATGCTCCACTAATTTGGACTCACCTCACAAAAAGAAGATGACAAACCCTCCGATCCACAATAAACGATGTTAACTCCACCACTTACATAAACAGATACTTCAAGTTCTATGTCAATATTAAAGTAATTTCAAATCCTTTTTTTTTTTAGCCACTGATTATTCCACTGAAAAGGTAAGGTACCTACACATCTGAGCATGAACCCACATGTTCCGTAAGAGTATATTCAGAATTTTAAGTGGCAGCATTTATGACATTGAGAACACTTATTTCAAAACACATCTAGAAGAAGGAAAATAAAAATTATGTGAATGAATGTGTTGCTTTTTTAGATCGCTGTTAAGGTTAATTATTCATTATGATAAATTCTTTTGATAAAATCTCACCACAGGATTTATCTGTTAAAAGATATGTTTCTACTAAACATACTTAACCAGATTTTCCATGGTAAATCCTAAAAATCATTCCTCCGATTCCTCTTCATACTTATTTCAAAGAGAAATTACTTATCTACTATGTTATTTTCTTTAAATTATCTTAACATCTACTACAAGAATTGAATAATAATTCTATATTCCCTGTTTCTTCAATCTTTTCAGTGTTTAAAACATTGTTCCATCCCATAAACATAAGGTACACAAGTGTACACAGCAGTTTTCTATGTTTTGAGTATCAAATAAATAGCTGCCAAGTAAAAAGGAAAGCATCCTAGATAAAACAACACCTGCACGAGCTACTAAGACTACCCTCAAGAAAGCATTAGGCATGTGCTGTCTATTAGCCTCCTCTTTGCTGCCTATATGATTATTTACATCAGTGCTGACACACATATATTGACTATTTCAGCACAGAAAAAATGACACCCAAGGATAACAATATTTCCCTCATGTCAGGCTCCAGAATCTGGTATTGATCGCTAAAACCCTACACGGTTAGTTCACCTGTGTCAGGGTCAGATGAAGTTTAGTGCAATTCACCACTCCCTACGTGTTACCGTCCGCTCCGAAGAAATGTGTATCTCATTTGTCCCTTTCTCCTCCCTTTTCTTCCTCTTGTTCAACAAAAACTGAGACAATTTCACATCTCAAAGATCTCAGGAAACTGCAACTTGATGAGAAAAACACTGTAGCCAGCTGAATTTCAAATGACTTCCTTATTCTACCTACTTGCATTTTTTTTTCCCTCCTCTCCTTGCCCAGTACCAAAATGGCACGCAGCAGTTTTATTACTTCTCTCAGAAAATAATCTGGGAAGGTGCATACTTCCCAGCTGCTTTATTAGTGTAGGCCACATGAAATATAGCATTTCAGGGTATCTCGAGGATCAAGTCATGGTCTGAATGTACCTAAGCTTCTCCTTAATTAAGTTCCATTAGGTTTGTCAAAAGTTGCATGATTCTCCAATCTCCTGATCCAATACATTTGCTGTACTGAATCAATTTGTATGTCCTCAGGCTCTTTCTTTAAAGTACTTTGTCATTTACTCACCTGTAGCTCTACATGTACAGACAAACCAACTTAGACTCTGGAAGATGGGGAAGAAAAAGGACAGAAATTCCAAGAGGATAGAGAGAAATGACAAAAAGAGGAAGATTCATTGGAGAAGGGAAGTAATCCTCACATTACCTGTAACACACATTTCCCACATCCACGCCCACTCTTCCATTCTTACTTTTCCTTGAACTTTAAACAGTCATTATCTATAATTGATGAGATTGTTTTCTAAGTCACAATTACTTTCTGCTTGGCCATGATTTCTTCTGCCTTTGTAATTTTAACTTCCAAACTCCTTAGCAAGTCCCATTAATTAGAATATCACACAGATAAAATTTAATGAAATGTTCTACATGAAGTACAAATCTCTGACAACACAGGCAACAGTTGTCACTGATGAGATTCATCAATTATAAGATGACTAAATGCCTGCGGTTAAGCAACCAGAGCTGCTTACTTTCATTCTATGCAAACATCTGAAAGCTACATAAAACCAGACAAACATTTAAATATTACAAAACTCCTTCTAATGGAATCCATTTTGGGCAAACACAATGCCCAACATGAATGATCAACCTTCTTGCGATACATGTGTTATTAAATGAACACGCGAGTGTAAGCTTCTACACAGAAATGCACTTGCAAAAAGATTTTCAATGAGGGTCACCATTCAACATACATGAATATGAAATTTGAAATGCAAGACAGATTTCAACAGAGAAGCAAAGATGAAAACATTAAAAACTGTCAGTGAGGAGAGGAGGGTATATATGAAAGAGAAACACAAACTTAAGTCGGTGGAATTTTTCAGAGAGAGAATGAAAACAATGTGAAATTGGGACAGATAGAGAGTCATGTAGTTCAATCACATGGAGTAGGATTTGGTACAGGGCATATTATTTGCAACAGTGTTCTGAAGACTGAAACTTCACAAGCTTACTTTCTGGGATTTGATCTGAACAAGATTTTCAGAAGCACTTAAAAGCAACTCTGCTCTTTCTGAATACAAACCCCCAAAACTCGCATTACTCTGGAAAACACACCAGCTCTTTAAGCAAGCATTTAAACCACACACATTTTATTCCTTACAATTTCCATTCAACTCATTTATGTGGGGAGCGGGTGAACTGCAAGAATTTTTGGTAGCCTTATCAGAAGATATTAAAAAATACAGAAACTGGGAATAGGAAATCTTATAATGAAAAGCATGATACATAGCTCAACCCTGAAAGCAAACTGTTTTCCCTAAACATCTGGCTTTCTTTTGTGGGATTTTATGTCCATAGTAATAAATAAGTCAGGTTTAGGAGTGCCAGTTTATTAAGTATTTAAAAATGGCTAAGCCACAGCAGCTGCCTGGATCTCACAGCATGTCCAAATAGACCAAATGTTCCCTGTTGGTAACAGTATATTCAAATACAAGTATTACTATTATGGATTGATACTAATAAACACAAGGTTTAATTTTAAATGGGGCTTAAAAATCCATTTCCTTCCCTTACCATTTGCTATTTATTTTTTAGCTACTGAATATTCCTGGACAGTTAGCAAAAATCTTAAACATTTCATCACTTTGCAGTAGTGTTGAAGGCTTTGAATGTAACAGTACAATATTTCTGAATTAAAGTTACTTTTCTGGAATCAAGTAAGTAAATACATACCACGTCTGTATATTTTTCTTTTCAAACTTTAATTCATGCCTTACAGTTTCAGCTCACCAATTCCTATCATCTGCACTGAGGCTGAGGGACAGTGAATGAACAGGCTTTTAATGTCACTACTTTTACTTTTTACTCTCTTGAACAGACTTTTCACTCTTACGAGCCTATGAAGATGATTAAAAAGAAAATATTCTTCATCTGGATTTAGTTTGTAAAATGTGTAAACTCCATTTCTGAAACTAGGCAATGCTCACACAACTAATTAGGATTTTTGAACCTTTGGGTTGTCATTTGGATTAGGCCACTAGGAATTTTATTGCTTCAAAAGAAATCTCTGAGAGGCAGGACAACTGAATTTTTAAACTTGCTTTAGAGAACCATTGCATACCAGGTGCAGCAAGGAGAAGGACAGCAGTTAACTATAGAGCTGTAGAGCTATGACTGCTCTTGGGGAACAGCCAACGGCTGTAGACAGCTCCCACAATCTATTTATCAGGTTTGTTAGGTCTTGTAATTTAGAGTCCATTATAGTGACTGTATTGCAAAAACTGACTTTGTTTCCAGTTGCTTGGACATCAAGTAAGGAAGTCATGGAAGAGAAAGCTCTTCAAGAACAGCTGCATATGACCACCACAATGACTGAAAGAGATGAGGTCTGTTGTACGCACACGACATATAAAAAGACATATAAATAAGTCAGCATCTCTACTTTTACAAAATATGCAAATCTCATCAAATATTCCAGTGTCATTGACCAGCCCTTCTCAATTAGAAACAAGATCGGACAAAGGTGGGGATAATTCTGGAGACCCAAACAATCTATTGAAAAGATGATCTCTGCCTTCTGCCCACGACAAGACAGAATCCAACCCAATATAATGACTTCGAGCAGCATGCTGCATTCTAGTATTTGGCATGTGAATGGAATTTTTTTGCCTAACATTTTTGCTGGGATATAAGGATAACAATGAAAATAATTCAAGCCAAAAAGCAGTTTTCTTTTAAAAATTATTTTAATCATCTGGAATATTTGGAAAAGAATTTTATAATCCAAAACAAAGCCTGCATCAAAACTGAATAAGTTAACAAAATGGAATTTTTCTTTTCCTCCAAGAGATACTGCCAGAACTGCTATTCAGATTTTGAGCTGAATTTGTTGTGATTTATTACTAGAAAATCAAAGTTTGGAGCATAACAAATATATACTAAGCTATTTGTAACTAACAATGTGTGCAAATGATCATTGAAATTATTCAATGGATTTCACAGCATCACAAAAGAGATTGATCTGAACTAGCTTAACGTGTTTCTATTCTATTGAATGTTATCAAAAACAATAACTTTTGAAAATTGCCATTCTGCAAGTTTTGGTTTCCTCTATAATGAATTTCAATAAGCCAAAGTTTCCTATAGCATTCCATATATCATTTTAAAAAGCATGAGGAACAGGGTTTTTGTTATTCAAAACTAGTAAATCTAGCGTATTAGTCAGAATCAGATTGCATAAGAAAGAATCACCTAAATAATTATAAGCAATTACGAGTTAAGACACTGCTTTTCGAGTTCTGTGTGGTTTACTTGATATATACTCTGCAGTTTGGACAGCATTCAGCAATTAGCACCACTCACAAGTCTAAATTGTTGCTAATCTCTGACAGGGAAAAAAAAAAGGGGGGAAGAGGGAGAGGAAAATTATGTGTATCTGTGGAAAGGTTATGGATTATTTCTTTTGCTGATAAGCACAATATGAAAGACTTGACGTCTATGACCTAAAACATCAGACAATTGCACTTGTGAATTCTTATAATGCGTATTTCAGGGAATAGAAATCTTTGGGAACAAAAGCCTGTCTGGGTTGGTTAAATCATCTGATGCAAAGTGTTCGAATTGCTGGTCTTGTTTCCCTGTTTAATCTCTTGTTGAGGGAGTCCCCAAGGCGCTCTTTAATTGTGTTTATACAGCAAAGCAATGATATATCACATGTGGCAGTACAAAAATATTTTCATGCTGATTATATAGGTTTGTATAACTCTGATTAAGGTACTTCTCCGGTTTTAAAATTACAGCTGGTCTTTCGAATTTACGTGTGAACTTATAACTGAACACTTGCAAAATTTGCACTCACATAATTAAAAGATATTAGCAAAAAATTACATCTGGTTTGGTTTCATTTAATTGCATTCCTTTTACATGATTATATTAAAATAAAATTTCATTCAAATGTCTACTGTGCATTTATTGCATGTACGTTCACAAACAAAAGCAAGCCTGTTCCCGTGGTAAGCACCCATTCAGGCAGCAGAGTACCTAGGATTAACTGCAAGTCTGTGCAGAGACCTAATCCTACGTATCACTTAAGAAAAGCAGATTGCAATTGGTTTGTATTTTACTCAGTTGTTACAATGCTGCACAGTTTCCAAGCACAAATGATACAAATAGTATCAGTTACAGTCTTTAACCACAGCAGATTCAATTCTCAGAGTATCTACAGTTTCACAAGTAAAGTACCACATGAAGAAAACTTTCTTCTTTTGTAAAGCCTGACAGATGTCTAAGGTTTTGAGTTTGGTTTGGTTTTTGGTTTGGTTTCTTAATATTTGTATAATTCAGCATTGTTCAGAGAAGTCCTGGGTGTGGTCAAGAAAAAACCCTCTAATGGTTTCCGTTGCAAATGAAAGGCGAATGTTTCAGATTGCAAGCTAACAAATTCACATTATTTTATACATATTTTAGGAAGGAACACCATGTAAAATTTGTTTTGTAATGCCGGAGTAGGATAAGCTACATTTGAAGCAGCAAACCCAGAGGAAAAACAGATCAGTTCCCCATAAATACATGAGCTAGTATTTATGTTGCAGCATTGCTGTGTGAAAAATGAGAGGATACCCATATTGCAGCCCTCCAATAGAACCAGTCTGAAGAAAGAAAATTTGTTGGGTTTAACTCCTATAAACAGACTCTATACACAGCAATACAAAACATTGATTTTTTCCAAGCAAGAAAATGGCATCTCAAGCCTCAAAAGTGGAAAAAATTCCTCATTCCTAAAAAAAATCTCAGGTCTTATTTGTGACGTTGCAGCTAACAGAGCCCTGTAAAATCTTGTTTATCTCTATTTTACACACAAATATATCCACTCATATATGAAACGTATGTACAAATGTTTATAGATACTCTAATATTATATACTATGCAAGTAGACTGTGACTGCAATTCAGCAGTGTTAAGGATTTGCTTAATCTATTCTGAATTTGGGTGATAATGATCATCAGACTAGATTTTATATTTTTTAGGATGTATAACAGCTTTGCTGAATATAAGTATTTTCTTAAGATAGTTTTGTACAGCAGACAAGGTATATATGCAAGTGAGAGTTACTTGGGCATGTTTCTACACACTTTGCTGGCTGAGGGATCGCACACGTGGCAGAAGTCAGGCCCTCCAATAAACTACAGATTTTTTTTTCACTTTTAAAATATATTAATTTAAGTAAAATTTATGGACACCAAAACAACAAGCCAAGATGAAACATTTCTGTTCAAATCATCCCGTACAGCCAGTGCAGAGACCTCCAAAAACTGCCACCAGTATTATGCACCACACGTGTTAGACAACAGTAGAAAGGCATCAACAGTTAATCTTAATTGGTTTGCGTTGGTTTCTGCCCCTGCCAACACGCATTTCAAGTCAGATGTGCTTTTTGCATGTACACCCTGTGCCTATGCTACTGTCACACTGCGACAAAACATATCAAGGTCTTTGCATGCTGTTCTCAAAAGCAGTTTAATAACAGCAAATGAGCCAGTGACTTTTTTTAAAAGAAACAGCACTCGGCACCCAAATTCCATTACATTTCAAAGGAATTTAAGAGCTCAACTCCCTTAAGGTCTTTCATGTAGGTTAGCTACATACCATTTATCAAAACAGTAACTATTTGATCCCCAACTTGTGTAAAAAAAGATGGGCGCCAAGAGGCAGCTTCAGCATCTTAAAGTCAGTGATTTACATATATCGATTTAACCTTATATATAGTGCCTCCACAGTCATTACCTCATAACTACTTTATTGCTTCCTGACAGGGGCCTCCTCCACTGTACCATAGCCATTAAATAATATACTCGGGCTCCCACACCTCTTCCACATCACAAGTCTATCACTGGATCACTAACCAAGCAGTTGTCATCCTAAGTTGATAAGAGTTCAGAAAAAAGCTGAAGACTAGATCAGGTATGATTTATCTGTTAAAAGCACTCAGGAAAATTTTCATAGAGTGCTACCAAAATCGATTGGGTGCACCCAAAACAATTTTTTTTATGTACTGACTTCATACCTGTAAAAATAGTCTTAACACTATACACTGTCTTTGAGGAAAGGAGATATTTGAAAAGTGGGTGCTCACATGTTTTTCAGGGTATCTTCCTACTATGCCCAGGCATGGCTCTTCAATGTCACCTAGGCAATTTTTCATTCTTCAGTTCGGCAATTCTTCCTACACTCTGTAGGAAAAGCGACTGCCATTCTTATCACCCCAACAGTAACAGCATGTACCATTTAACACAAAAGCGAAGAGCACAAATAGACGAGGCAACTACTCCCTCAGTATAGATCGGCAAGAAAGAAACCAACAGCAGAACCTGGAGGTTGACCTCATGTTGTTTTGTAACATAAGCACTTTCCACCCAAAGGGCAAAAGTCAAGGAGGGGTTGATTGTGGAGTCAAAATAGTCCTACCACTCTGTTATTTTAGCCTCCCTTTCTTCCTCCTGATTATCCTCCTCAACATAACCTACAGCGTTTAGCGATAAACCCGCTGGCACACAATTTATAGAGAAACAACACTTGACTCTCTCGCAGCTACTTATCTTTTCAAGCAGTCAAAAGAAAGAACCCTCCTATATATAGTGACTCCTTGGTGTCTAGCCTTCCCCTCCCTCCCCTCCTTGTTTTCTTGTATGCACACGGGACACAAAGGTTTTAAGCAGAGCAACAGAGAACAGTTCACTTTCCCAAAAGGACATAATAGATGCTTTTTCACAGAACTGAAGGCACCTTGTAATGCATGGTTGACCATGAAAAGTAACTGTGAAGGGATGGTAAGATCAAGTATCTTTGCCTATATTGAGGAACCCAAAGCCATTAAGTCTATGCCACTAATTAAGAATTAGTATGTACTTGCATGTGGTTAAACAGAAACAAAAAGATTATTCCATTCTAAGAATAATTTAAGGCAACAACAACAGCTTATTTTTATAATCAGAAAAGTGTAAGAACAGCAAAGGGGAAGCAAAAAAAATTACTAAGTAAGGAAATGACTTTCCTGTTCTCGTGAATCTGGGAAACACCAGTGACTGATGTGTGGAAAAAATCATGGGGAATGTGAAGGGTATTTTGTAATTACTTTGTCAGTCAGTGGTAGCATTTATTTTTCCAAAGGAGCACCTCTAATATTGCTATATGATTACCTTACACCTCATGCTATTCAATGGCACAACTATTCTGATTTTATAATTAGACAAATTAATATACAGAAAATTAAACACTTAAAATATTGTAAACAGCACCCCAGCACCAATTCAACTCAAACACTTCCAACTCAGATTTTTAAAATATCAAACCGTTATTCCACCACTGATATAACCAGTGATCAAAAATAAGACACTTTCCCCTCCAAATTTAATTTGTAGACCAATGCTGACCACCTTCTCAGATTGTAGACATAGCTTTTTATGGAGTCACACAAAGGTCATATTCAGTGTTATATTTGAGCTTCTATTTTTGTGTCCAATACCACAACCAAGAAAGAGCTGAAGGACCTCCAAGAAGGTGTGAAGGAGCAAGTGAACACTGGATTGAAAACAAATTCAGCTAATTCCAGCTATGGGTTCTGCATGCCTATACATGGATGACACATGAGCCCGTAAGAACCTGATTTTTGTATAACAGGCTGAATTTGCAGAACTGAAATTTACAATATCAGTGGTTTGGGGTTTTTTTAATAGGAAAATGGATCACGTTTGATTTAGAAACTTTCGTTAGAATACTCCTAGAAACTACAAATTATATTACTATTTTATTCTACAGTACAAAAAACTGTCTTTAAGGAAACACTGGGGTTTTTTTTAATTTAAACTAGCTTTTAATCAGTAACTCCCAAGTGGCTTAAAAACTTGTTCACAATCTATGGTAACATACAGTGACTACTGAAGTTGACCATAAAAAATATTAATCAATTTAAGTGTAATTGACAAAGATGTTGGCCTTCTGAGAGAACATAACTGAGCACTTTCTGCAAAGGTTTCTGCAACACAGATCTCTTATCTGCTTTCCATAGCTTTCTAACACAGATTAAAGGACAATATGAAATAAGGAAAATGCTATCCTAAAAACAACTGTACACAAAGTGCACCTACAGACAGTGGCAATGACTTGGCTCTTATATCAATAGGAGTGAGTATTCTCGTGTGCTGGCCATGTGCAAACTGCGTAACGGTGTTAGAACTATGAAGAAATAGCCAAGGGACTCATTTATATCTGTTTTTGCAGATGAGACAATTTAATATGAGGATCCATGGGGTGCACGGCTGTAAATCTTTGACTGAAAATTACACATGGAGACAGAAAGCAACAGAATCATTGCAAGTCTTTGAGCCTAACAATGAACATCTCAGAGCTCCTACAGCATCAGTACAGGGTGCCAAATACATAAATCACTAGCCTGAAAGAAAATGAAAAAGAAAATGTTTTATTTGTGTAAGAACATGAGAAAGGATGACTTAATTAGAGAACAAAACCCTCACTATACCCAGTTGATTTGTAAGGTTTTTTTGTCTATGAGACAACAGTATTGTGCATTACATTTCTCTGCAATAAAGGGCATGAGTTATCCTTCATTACCACAGTGAGCACAACAACACATCAAAGGGTTTAGGTAAGGTACATTTGATGATATCCCTTAGATAGCCCGTAAAGTAAAACAACACTTAGTGCCATTTCACTAATCCAAACCATCCTGCCTCCCTAAGTATCTCAAAAGGGAGGCAGGCTCACCACTGTCTTCGTACAGCTTTACCAGAAAGAGTATGTGAGTCTACTCCTGCTATGACAAAAACATTTGATGATATTATGTAGAATAATTTACAGAGTTTGCAGTACTAATTAATAAACTATGAATTAATAAATTTATACAAGATAACTCTACCTTTACAGAACAGAAACCTAAGTGTCTCTGTTCAGTTCAGTCCTGCCCACAAGCCTCTCAGTGATCTGGAAAAGTCTTTAACATTTTTCCTACCTGCAGTCTATGTTCTCCTGAGGTGGGAGATCACGTGAGTACTCTGAAGCACAAGATGCCTTCAAGACCCAGAAGTTAATATTCCCACTTCTCTGAGTTCAGGCTATCCACATACCTTGCCTGCCCAGCAGCAATGAGGTCAAGCTCCTTCCAGCCTTTCTTTCTTATCAGCACCAGTCTCATGACAACATTTGAAGGGCAGGTGAGATCAATAAGCCCTCGGGCCAGGCAGCCTGCCTAGCTTTCCAGGTTGCAGGTGAGTGAGTCTAGGACGTCCTCAAAGTTTTCTCTGCAGGGTTCTGACTGCATTACACTGGAATCAACACTAAAGGTGATCAACACCTAAGCTCAACAGATGGCAAATCTGGCCTTCCTGTGCACAGCAGGTACAGACAGAGCTTCAGTATGACCATTCTCCAGTGGGGAAAGCAAAATTTTCAGGTCCCTATGTGTGAGGCTTAATGGCAAGGGTCAAACATCTATCTTAGGCATTATACCACTATGCATTACACCAGAGAGCCTCAGTTCCACCTATGTTCCTGTGCCACAGTCTGTGGCATAAATCTTCAGAAACATCTAAATGTAAAACACAAGATGGAGATATGTTAGGTGGAATTTAGGTTACCTATATTTGGTGTTGGTTCCCCAAAAGAGATTTAAGTAATTAAGCCTTTGTTGAGGTGACAGAGTCAAGTTTCTCCACAGTGTAATTAAGAAAAGCTTACATAATAAATAGAGGCTTATAGTAAGAGCTAGTACTATTACCTACTAGGATTTAGGCAGCATATATAATTGAGCAAGGTACATGTGTGCATCTACCTTCTCCAATGCCAGCCAAGAGGACACATCACTTATGAAGAAGCAGGAGACAGGAATCAGTTCCTTTTTTCAACTGAATCAAAACCATGCTGTGCTCCTCTCAGAATACTAAACTGCCAGGCTGCTGGCAATTTTAATCTCTGAACCTCCCTCTCCAGGACACGTTAAGCATTTTATGGCTTCTAAAACAAAATCTTCCCAGAAGCCCCCCCACCCCGAACAAAGTAGTGATTCAGCTGCAGAATAGTAAGGCTTAAAGCATACTGAAAACACTGCTTTGCACGCACGCTAACACTGTCTCCTTGTGCTCTGTTGCCTTCTCTATTTCCACTTCCTCCCTCCTGTTTTGTCCTCTGCCTGAAAGCTCGGGCACAGGCTGCCGTGCTGCTCTCCGTTTGTACAGCACCTACTGTACCAGGGTCACAGCCTGGGAAATGAATTCCAGGGCACTACAACGCTACAAACAACCACCACCGACAGGCCTGTCAGAGCAAATTAACTAAGTATATTTTGGTGATGCGCGGTCCCCAATCACTTCTCAAGCAGTTTCTCTTACTGGTTTATGAGATCCAGTGTTCCACAATGAATTAGATGGCTGTTAGTGCAAATTGTTGAAATTCTGCTCGACTTATGCAAAACACTTCATGGGCAGATCCTCCTCTGGTGCAAACTAAGAGCTTCAACAGAAAAACAACTTATATTGCCATCTGCCCCTTTATCCACACCAACCTCAGCCCTCTTCACAAACACTCCAGATGTGAGGGTATGACTCAGTCCACATTTGTACCTGAACTCTCACTCCTGTGGAAAAAAGTATCTATTAGGGTTAGATGCAGGAACGCTTAGTGAACTTCTCCATTGTACCTTGACACTGTACATACCCGCAGGTGGTCCTAGTTGGATGGGAGAGTGGAGCTGGGAGAGGGAAGGTTACAACTTCACCTCCACTCCTCTGCTATTGGCAAAGCCATCTTTATGTTTCAACCATGACACAGAAATGGATGGAGTATACAGGACCTCACTAGCATTTAGAAGATTTTTTTTTTTCCCAGCAGTAGCTGGTTGCTACAGCTTGGTCTAGACACAAAGAATTTAAGAAGTTTCCTTGTAACCCCCATGGGAAACAGCCAACTGTGAAAACTGCTGGAATTTCCTGATAACCACAGCGTCCTGCCCTGTATTTTAGAATAACAACGTTGACAGCAATAGTGCGCCAGAAGTAGAATTTACCAGTTTGCTGCAGCAACAGGGAAATTCCACCTACTTTTCACTTTCTCTCTTTATGAGTACTGATGTGTACCATGAGCTTTTCCTGATGCACTCTCATTCCCACGGTTACACAGGTGAGTACATGTAGAAGAACAGAGAATATACAGGAAAGCAGGATTATTTCAGAAGCTTATAGTCATTCTTATTCTTTCATTACACATCCTTATGACAAATACTATAACCAATACTCTCTGCAGCCTATTTTTACAGAGTAATTACACTAAAGTAAGATTTCATGTACTGTATAAAATCATGCACGGGGAAAAAAATATTTAAAGTATACATGTCTCTTAGCCCACCTGTACCTCAAACTACAGGCAGTCATAAAACTGGCTTTATGACTTTTCTTTTCAAATCAACACAGACTCTGCATTGTACTGCCAGAAAGACCACGAGATACAATAACCTCAAATACACACATTTCATACCTGTACAATTTTTGCAGTAATAATAATAATGCATAGATTTAAAAATCAGACATAAGAAACGTATGCTACATTATTTTTAGCTATATCCCCACCACTGCCTTTATGGAAGTCAGAAAGGAAACATTTAAATATCTGGTGAAAATTATTTTTATGCGAGGAACAAGATGTCAGGCCATGAGTTCAAAAAAAAAAAATTCGTGCCACCTACCCAACAATATGCTTGCACTTCTTAATAAGCAAAACCCACAGAATTTCAGGAGGGTTTGGTTTCCCTAAATGATTCTAGAGATAAGCAATCAGTTCGAGTAGCCGCATGTTTAGCCATCATCCAACTGAACGTGGTAATACAAGCGTTAGCTATGGTGACATGCCATCACACATCGTCTGCTCTTCCTATCTGATGTATCCAGACTTTGTCAAAACTCTACTTCAGGACTCCAAGAAACTCCTGCATATCCACCCACCAAGCTTGATTAGCCTGCAAAAACAAATAGGGGGGAGTGGCAGCTACCAAAGACAAGTTCAAAGGCAGGTCAGAAAGTAACAAAGTTCCATATGAAGGAGGATCAGTTGACTTCATCTGCATGCTGTATCATCAACAACATGGTAATGTCCCTGTTTCATTAGGACTACATCCAATTCCTCCATCGCTTTTTTCCAAACTTCAAGAGCCCGCTAAAAATATCAATCAGCAGACCCACAGCAAGTGAAGAGTGACGGTAGCATCAGATGGACAGAAATGCTCACAAACATCATCAACTGCTTCTGGGAGATGAGTGTTGCAGGCCACTAGCTACACCTGGTCATGCTGGCCAAAGACAAAGAGATGAACGGAGTCAGAAGATGCCCATAAAGTATCTTGGTATGGCCTTGTTCAGAAAGGCATAATAGAAGATGGAAATTTAATGGCTAACAGAGGCCAGGAATAAGAGAGAACAGATACATTCAATCCAGGATCACATTTCTGATAGCTTTTAGTTGGACTAAGCCAGGCAGCTCATCTCGAATTACATTACACTACCATGGCGCTTCCCTGAAGTCCCAATCCAGCCCCTTGGTGTCTAAGTAACAGTGTCAGACACACCGAGTCACTCGTGCCTCTGTCAGGCCATTAAAATGTGCTACAGGTCTCAGACCTGGCCCAGGAGGAGACGTTTTATTTGACCACGCGAGCCAGCGAAGGTGGCAGGCAGCGAGTGTGCGCTGATGTGCCTGCCACAGGGAGAAGTTGAGTCACTGCTCACCGTGCCAGCTGGATTCAAACATGAGTTTAATAAACTGGTTCACCACAGTGATCATGCCTGTTTGCTGCTGGCACAAAATGCTTTCATCTTGAAATGTCACAGGCAGGTTAGTGTGTTGGTTTTTTTTTTTTCAGTAGGTGAATAGAAATGTGGAAATTCCAGCTACAAAACCCCAGAATGAAAGAGAACAGAACAAAATTAATCTACTTTTGATGTTGTTTGTTGTTGGCATAAACTGGCTCCATGATTCTAGCTCCACACTAGGAAAGAGAAGCAACAAAAATAAGCCTGTCCTCTGTAGTCAGTTATAATTGCTGAAATCTTGGAATCATTTTCAGCGCAAGCTCATTCTGCAAAGGTTTTCTTGGAAGGGGTCAGGGAAATATCAGGCAAGGAAGTAACTCCTTGTCAGACAACCTGAAGAAACATGTCCAGACAAGTGAGATGTAACTAACTCATTACTTGCCAGGAAAGTTACATGTAAATGCCACTGAAAATCCTCAAGAAATGCATGTTCTGTACTGCCTTGTCGTTTGCTAAATTCCTTCTCTGGTTGAGGCCGGTCAATTTTGAACTATATTGCACGTCAGGAAAAGAACTGATCTCTAGATGGGTACAAACACTATTTAGACCTTGTTCAGAGCTTTTTAACCAGATCTCAATGTGATCCTGGTAAACATTCATCTTCTCATACCAAAAACAGGAACAGCAAGGTCAGCAGTAAGATTTTCGGGAAGAATTTTTGAATCTTAGTGCCCTAGTTGATTGTAAAATATGCTTAGCCCTCACTGCTCCCAAAAAGCAACTTCAAGTCACCCCAGAAAGTCTGTCACCCCCAAATGTTGGCACCCAGTAGCAGAGAACTTTTATAAAATTCTGGTTTATCTGTTTTGCTGTGTCACACAAAAAAAGGCCAATGATAAAGAAAATGAAGGTGAAGGATTATTTTTCATTTCTTAGCCATTAGGTTGCACACGTCTGCTGACCATTGAACTTGTTTTATTTGCAAGGGCAGCAGGGAACAATAACAGTTGTCCAACAGAAAGGGAAATAGAAGAGTTACAGAATCACACATAACCCTCCCCAACATCCTTTTAACGATCAAAGGAAAAAAGATAACCATATTTCCATTGTGGATAATGAAATTTGAGATTCAGGCCATCTTCTTGTCTGCTTGTTGGCAGACTTAAGATAGAACTCAAATATTATGATACGCAAGTTCCTCATTGTCTCCTTGACATATATTGAAGCAGTTTTGCTCTCTTGGCAATATTCAAAGCTTAGAAACAGCCTTGTGAAGGCTTGGCAATCCTTAGTGAGGCCATGGGTGACGGAAATTAGTTGAGAGATACATCTGACCTGTATCCAGAATGAACAGGAGTGAAGCAGCTAATTTTCCCTATTTAGATTCTGGAAAAGTGTATAAAAATACAGAGATTCAATAACATCTTGTTTCTTTATGATAAAAGATACTTCCTTAGAAATAGAACAGAAGTATAGCTTTATATGGGCAACCAACAAGTGTGACAAGATGGACAGGTTAGGGCCATTCACAGTGTCACTGCCAGACTAGACAGGCATGCAAATACTACGCCCTGTATCACAAGGCTCACTATATAAAACCATACAGAAAACAAAACAGGACCTGGGCAGCGTTTCCTGCCAGGAAAAATATTATATGGCTTACCAGCTACTGAGGACAAGAGACTGTGAATTCAAAGAAAAAGTGAAAAAGAACCAGAGTGGGATGGAATCACGTGGTTCAGCCAGCGCATGGCCGGATGCATTAGCAGGATTACTGGAGATGACTTATGCCAGGTCTGTACCTCAGAGTAGGAAATACAAGCATGTTTACGTGCCTGCCTCAGCACCTTCTTGGACAGCACATCAGACCTTTAAGTGACCTCCTAATTTCTCTTTCATAAACCATTTGGCACATCAAAACTTTAGACTGTGACTTCTTTTGTTAATATTATGATAATCCATGTTAAATTGATGATGTTGCAAACAATTTAGTCTAAATTCATGGCAGTGAATTTCTACCTCACTAGATAGTGTGGGGATTTGGGTGCTGCATTTTAAACAAACAGGCCAACTGCAATCACAGCTCAGAGATAGATGCACAAATTTTGGCTTGAACCAAACATGATGAACAGAAACACAATGAAAAACCTTAAGCCCAACATTCTTTTTAATTATTTGCGCAATGAAAATGCACTAACATAATTTCTCTTGTAGAAGCAATTAATTTTTTCCCATTCTACAGATTATCTGAGGTCTGACATTCACATCAGGTCCAAAATAACCACTTCTCCAATCAAATTCCTTTGAAATTCCCCAATAAGCAAACACTGGTCCAATGACATAACTGAAGTTGTTTTGGTTAGATATCGGTAGCCTGATACTGATCTCGCTTCTCTAGAAACTCTGAAAAGCAGTGTACCACGTGGCTGGAAATACAGCAGCTTGGGGTGGAACACCAAATTGCATCTCTTCAGCTCTACTAAAGTTTTTAGTGACGATCCAAGGCAGCATTCAGATGTCATGTGTACTATACACAGAAAATATTATAGCTGTCCATTTACCTCAGGGAAAAAAAAGGCAGATGCTTAGGTCATTAACTGCCTTCTCTTGGTACTTTAAAAAAATAATAATCAGACATACATTCCAATGCAGAAGCTGACTGACACTGGCAGAAGATACTCAATACTAGAGAATAATTCCCATAATAGTAGAGCAAAGTTTTAGAATAAAAACTGGCTGATGAAGCAACAAAAGCGGAGTTTGGCTTTGGAGATTTACGAAGACCACAGACTGGAAATCTAAAGTGTCAGAGCTAACTGACATTAATTAAGCTCAATGTGACCGAGCAACGTGCGCTTGCAGCCCAGAAGGCCAACCGTATCCTGGGCTGCATCAAAAGCAGCGTGGCCAGCAGGTCAAGGGAGGTGATTCTCCTCCTCTACTCCGCTCTCCTGAAACCTCACCTGGAGTACTGCATCCAGCTCCGGGGCCCCCAACATAAGAAGGACAAGGAGCTGTTGGAGCGAGTCCAGAGGAGGCCACGAAGATGCTCAGAGGGCTGGAGCACCTCTGCTATGAAGACAGGCTGAGAGAGTTGGCGCTGTTCAGCCTGGAGAAGAGAAGGCTCCAGGGAGACCTTATAGCAGCCTTCCAGTATCTGAAGGGGCTACAGGAAAGGTGGAGAGGGGCTTTTTACAAGGGCAAGTAGTGACAGGACGAGGGGGAACGGTTTTAAACTGAAAGAAGGGAGATTTAGATTAGATATTAGGAAGAAATTCTTTTCTGTGAGGGTGGCGAGACACTGCAACAGGTTGCCCAGAAAAGGTGTGGGTGCCCCCTCCCTGGCAGTGTTCAAGGCCAGGTTGGATAGGGCTTGGAGCAACCTGGTCTAGGGGAAGGTGTCCCTGCCCATGGCAGGGGGGTTGGAACTAGATGATCTTTAAGGTCCCTTCCAACCCAAACCATTCTGTGATTCTATGATAATTGCAAAGATTTTTAAAACAGGCTTTTGTCCCCTTTTTTTTTCCCCCACACACAGCCAGAGAAGTTGCATAGGATAGTATAAAATTATTTTATTCTGAAATATTATTAATATTCAGGATCTTTCTCTTCCTTTGAACTTGAAGTGAAGAGAAATCAGAGCCATCAGTCATGTGCAATGTTTGGAAAAACTCAAGTTTTTCACAGTCTGGGCAGTGATTCAGGTTATACCTGAATTTTCTTCAACATGTCCCTATAACTAGTGAATTTGACTGCTATTAAGGATAACACATATAATAAAAATATCATGGTCTAACAAAGTAACTATGAGATTCAAGTTAAGGAAATTCTGTATTTTAGTCCCCAATTCCTCCTCAAACATTTAATTCATGTAATGTGTCTGCTTTAGTTTCTCCCTGTGTACATACATCTAATTATCATTACCTGCATCACACCGGTGTTTTGCTGCAATGAATCTACAAAATGCTTATGCTCAGATCTTCAGAATGATTATGCAAAAGTCTCTTGCAGATAGGTGCAACTACTCCCTCCCCAATCTGTTCTTGGCAGATGTCCTTAAACAAAGACAGTTAAACTTTTGGGGGCTTTTTTCCCCACCTTTTCTAAATTTCAGAGATTACAGAAACGGAATCAACCAGGTTGGAAGAGCCCTCTGGGATCATCGAGTCCAACCGTTGCCCTGACACCATCATGTCAACTAGACCATGGCACTAAGTGCCATGTCCAGTCTTTTCTTAAACACATCCAGAGATGGTGACTCCACCACCTCCTTGGGTAGCCCGTGCCAATGTCTAATGACCCTTTCTGAGAAGAAATGCTTCCTAATGTCCAACCTGAATCTCCCCTGGCAAAGCTTGAGGCTGTGTCCTCTTGTCCTATCACTAGTTGCCTGGGAGAAGAGGCCGACTCCCACTGAGCTACAACCTCCCTTCAGGTAGTTGTAGACTGCAATAAGGTCACCTCTGAGCCTCCTCTTGCTTTGATGAAGCAAATACAACATTCACTTCATTCTGAGGCGATCAATTTATGCAACTGGAAGTACTTTTTATTCAAGAATTTAAAACTAAATGGCTCCATGCCCTTCCACCATTCAAAGGGCTCTAAAGGATACAGGAAATGTGCCATTGCCAGTTCAACGACTCCTGCAACTATCACTCTATTGAAAGCAATTTTGGAAGGCTTAGCTTTAGGCTTACTTCTCCTACATAATCAATGACCTTTCCTTTGTTGCGTCTCTCAAACCTTTTTCCTATCAGAAGGCTCAGCATTCAAGCAATACCACCTGAGCAGATGAAAGTACTAAAAAAGACAGCAAAAATGGGGAAAACATGAATGTGACTCAGATGCCTTGGGTAGTTTTCAAGATCACAGAAAGCCACAATATGAAACACTTTCTTCCAAAGAAAATGCAACTTCCAACACTTGTTCACCACTTTTAATGTAGCATTTTCTATCTACCACAGTGACAATTTCCCACCCTGGTAAAATACTGATTTTTAAATTGAAAATCTATGTAGCAATTAAGGGTTTAAAGTGCTAGTACGGAATGTTTACTCTTGACTGATTGTATTATATCCACACAACGTATTTTATAGTATGCAAAACACAGAAGAAAATACCAACTAAAAAAAATATGCTCCTTTATTATTTATCTGCTCCTGATTAATTCTGACCATTAGCACCATTTGCACCCCGTGGGTCTAAAATTTTTAGAGTATTACACTGAACAACAAGTTGTGAGACACTTGTCAGTTTATTAGAAAAAAATGACCCATAGATTTCATTATGAAAGAGGAAGGTCATCAAAAGTTAACAAGGTTTGATTAAGCCTTCTTGATCAAAAATGTACACCCCCTGACTTTTCCTTTTCCTGTACTAGCAAGAAAGTTATTCCATACAAAACATTTCTTGTGAATGCTCAGATTTCCTAAAGACTACTGGACTGCTTGATTTTTCAACTGTAAAGGTAGCAAGCAGCAGTTTTAATGATACACCTACTTGAAATCTGCATGCAATTACATTGCATACACACAGTAGAATGTTAGTAAATTATTTCCCTTCTGCCTATCAACAGTTATTTTCTGCATATCATTAGATAAACCTATTTAGGCAGATATTTCTGTAAACTATGTTGTAAATTACCTTACTTCCAGTATCCCCATGTTAGCAGCTGAATGAATATGCAGAGAAGATGTTGCCATTCTCTTTAGTGACATGATATTCCATAGGATGAATTTCCACTATACCTTCATTTTTTGTAGCCATGCTTAGGCCAGTAATAACTGTTAATGTTATATTCAACATATTTAGCACAACTTTTTGCTAAATCATGAAGGCAATGAGCAAATACTAAGAATGAACAGTTAGAAAATGAAAACAAATCAAACCATGGTCCAGTGAGCTCTGTCTTTGCTTTAAACACATAAGCAAATATGTACCTCAGCTCCTCATCTCTCCCACATTTCATAAAGCGCTATTAACCCCTTCCCTTTGGTTGTGGGTGGGAGCTCAGTGCACCGATAAGATACGTTCAAAACCAGACAGCCTTCGATGAGTTAACTTTTCTTCCACAAAGGTGAAGAGTTTTGCTGACCCAGTGCAAGTCAGCTTGAATAAAATTCAATTCTGCTGTAGTCAACAGGAAAGTAGGAAGGAAAATAGGATTTAACAAACAAAGCATAAAAAGTCCACAGCAGGAAATCATTATTTGGGCAATTGTTCACTTTGTTAAGAGACTGGACTGTATTAATATCTATCAGGGCATACTGCTGTGTTTGTGGTTTCTCTTTAGTGCCACGTCTAGTCTAATTAGTTACAAAGTGGTCATACAGGCAAGCGAAATCTGCAATTGTGTCATGTTTCCGAAGAATACAGAATACATATGTCATTGATGCATTATCTGGCACCAGCTTATTCTGGTTAAAGTTTGAGTGGTTGACTAAAATTAAATCAATACTAAAGGAAGCTCAGAATGCCAATAGAAGTGGTTTACAGAAATAGTTTCACTGATCATTACAGCTGCTATGGATTAGGCATGTTAAACGGTTCAGTTCAAGCTAACATTTTTAGTACAGATACACAAAAAAATGTAGCCACAGTATTTTGCCTGCATGTTTGCAGTTAAAAGCATTCTAGGAACACACATAACATTGTTCCAAATTACCATTTTACATTTATTGATTTCAGTCATGCTTCTTACCACAAGAATGTTAAATTAAAATACATTAAAATATAATATTAATATATAAACATGTGTGTGTATATATATATATGTATATGACACTGCAGTTAAGAAATAGATTTGTAGGCAAAAATCCTGTAAACCGCTGGGGAAAGCCTGACATTCTATAGGGTTTTACAGATCACAAAGCATTACTCACACTGTGATCATCATTATATTATGAAACATAAAAAAAGCTATTAATAATAACCAGTGAACAAGGTAACGCCAACAATGTTTGTACTGGAACAGTTCCTTAACTTTCATAAGTATGAGAGCTGTCATAAACCAGTTTCTTTAGTAGATTCTGAAGGTTCTGGATACAAAGCAGCACCACAGGCAGAACACTCACAGAATCACAGAATCAACCAGGTTGGAAGAGACCTCTGGGATCATCGCGTCCAACCATTGCCCTGACATCACCCTGTCAACTAGACCATGGCACTAAGTGCCATAGCCAGTCTTTTCTTAAACACCTCCAGAGATGGTGACTCCACCACCTCCCTGGGCAGCCCCTTCCAATGTCCAATGACCCTTTCTGAGAAGAAAAGAAAGGGCTCACCGCACAATCTAGCTACATTTTAGCTCCTCTTTTTTCCAAGGAAAGGGAAATATTTCCCTGGCTGCCTGCCTTACTCAAGCTTCTTTGAAGCTACCTTAAAAGCTACAACCAGCCTCTGAGAAATGAACTTTTGGTTCCAAGCTGCAGGTGGTGAGGTAAGAAAAGGCTTGCAATGTAACACAGCCAAACTCCTTATCAGACTCAGACGATTCAGATGAATACAAAAGCAGTACAGTGATGCCAGTTTCCATTGGTTATGAACGCAATTCAATGGTTTGTACTGAAGAAAGATTTTGATTTACTTGTTTTAGGATGCAAGCGTGGCCCCGCCAAACACTATTTCCCAATACTGCAGAGACTTAAATGAGACACATGCGGAATACATCACTCTGATCCATTCATTTATCATCTTTTATGGAATTTGAGGGTTTTATTAGGGCCGCTTTCTTTTAACTATTAACATTTTATCCAGTTCACAGGGCATCAACTACTCAGAAGAAAACTGGAAAAGGTCAATACGCACAGCCAGCTATTGCAAAATGCATCACATGCATTGCATTTCACTCCTGACCCAGTAACACCCCTCTCCCAACCTTGATATTTCAGAAAACATGGGTATTTTTTATATCTGACACTCAGTAGGACTATCATTTGCTGGCTCTCACAGTACTATGCTTTGACTACTTTTTAAGGTGTGGGATCAGACCCAATATCTGGCAATATTTCTAATCCCCTCTAGACATGTCTTGTGATGAAAATGTAGAAAACTGACGCAAGGGTCCTTGTAGCTGTTAAGCCCCACATAAAACCATCTTAGGAATAAGCTGATGAGAGACCTGTGCAGGTTACCTGTGCCTCCTCTACTTTTTTTTTTTTAAATTACATGTGCCTCAGCATGCTGCAGGGCTCCAGCAGCCCTGTGGATTTACTAATCTATGTATGACAACAGTGCAGGAGTTTCCAAACTAGTACATAGGTTACCTGATTATTCTATCAATCATATATTTATTAAAATTCTGTTTCAATCAATATCAATTTAACTCTAAAATAATTATTTTCAGTTTTAGTCTCTGCTAATTTGAGAGCAGTTTCAGGTACGCACATTAAGAAATTTTGTTGCAGTTATCTGTAATTTACAGATTCATAAAATGCCTCTCATGAATCTGAGGGATAAGCCAGGTTGTTGGGAATAACCTGCATTTACAGAACAGAATTTGGTTTGCTTATGGTGAAAGGTTATCTTTTATATTGTACTTATACTGACTGCCTTTTTTTCAGATAAATCATTGCAAAACTAACAACCCAATACTCACCTTACACAAGGCTGCAATTCATTGAGGCAATCTTAGGGGTGAATTACAAAGCATTAAATACTAGGCTTCTACAGATTATTAGCCAGAATGAACGTCATGATTTATTTCAACTTCAGGTACTTGAATACCATTCTCAGTGCACTGAATTCTGCTGACAGATGTCGTGACATTTTTCAGGAAATAATTTTGTAGGACAAATTCACAAGATGATCATAGAATCACAGAATGTTGGGGATTGGAAGGGACCTCGAAAGATCATCTAGTCCAATCCCCCTGCCGGAGCAGGATTACCTAGACCATATCACACAGGAATGCGTCCAGGCGGGTTTTGAATGTCTCCAGAGAAGGAGACTCCACAACCTCTCTGGGCACCCTGCTCCAGTGTTCGGTCACCCTCACCGTAAAGAAGTTTTTCCTCATATTTAAGTGGAACCTCCTGTGTTCCAGCTTGCACCCATTGCCCCTTGTCCTGTCAAGGGATGTCACTGAGAAGAGCCTGGCTCCATCCTCATGACACTTGCCCTTTACATATTTATAAACACTATTGAGGTCACCCCTCAGTCTCCTCCAGGCTAAAGACACCCAGCTCCCTCAGCCTCTCCTCAGAAGGGAGATGTTCCACTCCCTTAATCATCTTCGTGGCTCTGCGCTGGACTCTCTCTAGCAGTTCCCTGTCCTTCTTGAACTGAGGGGCCCAGAACTGGACACAATACTCCAGATGCGGCCTCACCATGGCAGAGTAGAGGGGGAGGAGAACCTCTCTTGACCTGCTAACCACACCCCTTCTAATACACCCCAGGATGCCATTGGCCTTCTTGGCCACAAGGGCACACTGCTGGCTCATGGTCATCCTGTTGTCCACTAGGACCCCCAGGTCCCTTTCCCCTCCGCTGCTCTCCAACAGGTCTGTCCCCAACTTGTACTGGTACATGGGGTTGTTCTTGCCCAGCTGCAGGACTCTACACTTGCCCTTGTTATATTTCATTAAATTTCTCCCAGCCCAACTCTCCAGCCTGTCCAGGTCTCTCTGAATGGCAGAATGATATTGCAAGTTTTGTCAGTCAGGGCCCAAGTATTGCATATATAAAATATTCATTCTAATTACTAAAAAGAGAGTACGATATATGAGCCAAGCCTTAGAATGAGAACAAGTAATCTTGTGTTTTTGACACTAGGCTGGCACGCTACACTATGTTTTTGGGTATATCTCTTAAACATATTTAAGATGTCTGTCTGAAAAGTGGGAATTGTAGTATTTTTTTATTCAGGATAAGATTGCCTCTTCTAGTGGGATCTCATTTGCAGTAGCACAATAATAAGATAACCTTGATAAAAACCTATTCTAAAACTTCAGACCACAATCTGCACTGATCTGAATTCAGGAAGAAAAGGGGCACACATATAGACATCAGTGACTCTGAAACAAATATGGCAATAGAAAGAGTGCACCAAGTGCCTGTGAAGAGAAACCTACGCATATTAAATACAAAACCTAATATGAACATGTAAGTAGAAAGTATCTCCAGATATTTTATACTCCCTAAATTATGTTACAGTCATTTAATGTCTTTTATGCTTCTTTTATTCAGTGGCATATGAATTGTATTTCAATGACATACCCAATTAATACTAAGACAGTGTGAAAATTTATTCCTTAAATTCACACAATAATGCTGGATACAACAGTCTAAATCAATTCTGCTCAAAACAGGGTCAACACTGAATTCAGACCAGGGTTATATCTAATCTGTCTAGTCCTGAAACCTCCAAGGAAGGAGATGCCGCAGCCTCACTTGGAAGCGTGTACCAAACTTTTGCTGTCCTCATTGTGAGAAGTGGGGGTTTTTTTTGTTTTCCTTTATGTCAATTTGGAACCTCCCCCGTTGCAACTTAAGACTATTGCCTCCTCTCCTCCTGCCTTGCAGCTCTGTGAAGAGCCAGGCTCGTTCTTCTCAAAATCTCCTCAATACTAGCAAGCTGCTCTCAGGTCCACCTTGAGCATCATCTTACAGGCTAGCAAGTCCCATTCCCTCAGCTTCTCCTCATTGGAGAAGTGCTCCAGCTCTCAACTTCGTAGTCCTTTGCTGAACTCACGCAATTTTATCAACATTTTTGTACTGGAGGGGACCAAAACTGGGCACGGTGTTGCCAATGTGCAGGTTTCCAGGTTTGGTTTGCTTTTGTTGGTTTTCTTAATTTTGTTGTTTGTTTTTTTTTAGTGTAACAATATTTTTGCCCAATTACTTGAGCTAAACTAAATACAGCCATTACCAAAAATATTCATATAATGCACTACTAGGAAGGATATAAGACCTCATGGCCTTCATCCTGATACCGTTGTGAACTCCTAGGATAAAGAATATTCTTTTTTGAGTTTATAGTTTATTTATGCTTTCTTATATACATCAAGATTTGTCATTATTTACTGTTTTAGGAGTGTCTATTTTAACTAATAACTACATTTCAATACCATTTTGTCCAGAGATCAGGTATATTTTAGAAATACTAGATATCCTGCTTATACAGAACAAGAATGTTTTCCTAGTACTTTTGCTATTCAAGAAAAAAATTGTCAGATATAGGTATTAAAATCCACATCAACTGTTCATATTCAGTTAATTATCATCTCCTCTAACTTAAAATATTTGTTGACTAATTCCTGCATCAGCTATAATTATATATATCCACAAAATCCTACCAGCCCTTCAGTAACAAAGCTCACCTTATTTGGTGTCATCTTGATCTTGTCTGTTTATCAGCACCCTCAATCTTTTCCATCAACCAACATAAGACATTTGAACAAAAAACCTGCCTTAAATCTTTTTATAGACAAAAACAATTATTGCAATGCATGACTCCTGTTATATACAAAAAGCAATACAACAATTACTTCAATTTGTTAGGAAGAGGTTAACATCACTTTGTGGGCTCCCTGTACAGCTGCAGCACTTACAAAATGTCTTTGTGTAATATATCAGCATTCCTGAATTTTTGTGGAACTGGGGGGAAAAAAAAAAAATCAATATTAAAAATCAGGGAGCTGGAGCCTTTACATGAAATACAGTTTTGTTCCTACCACAAAGCTAAGTGTTTTTGATCTTTCTGAACTTCTCAATCATGTGTGACCAAAGAATTCTCTGCAATGAATTATGTTTGCCTTCTATGTTAATGAAAAGCCAACATGCATAATTTATAGAAGCTAGGAACCAAACATGAAAAAAAAAGTCATAAAAAAGCCATGGGAGTCTTTAATGGGAGAGTCCTCACCATCTAAATGGAACTATTATACAATATTTTTCTGTCAGATTTATTAGGTTTTATTTGAATATGTTTGACTACACAATGATGTTTGTACAAAAATTCCAAGGAGCGAAAACATTAAAACCCAATAAAAATCAAACAAATGAATAGTCACAAGAAAAACAAGGAGTCTGTAGAAGACTTATTTTTCTTTTAAAGCCAGTATTAGGCTTAAATCTCAATCCTAAATATCTTAAATACAACGTCCCTCTTTCACAAAGATGGATCCTGATATTTTGCTTTCTTTTTAGCTTCTATGCTGCTACTCCTCAGTACAATGACTTCCTCTAAGGAGTGGTGTTACACCAAAATAACTGCCATCCTCTTTCTATAGTGACAGAGAAAGGCTTTTTCCAGAGGCAGGAACTGAAGAAGCAGTGGGAAATAACATAAGGTCTGAATCCTCAGCCACAAACATCAACAAGGAGCATTTCCACTAGCTTGTGCAACTTCAAAGTATGTGTAGCAATATATGGTTTGTAGTGTCGTGTCATTCCCCCTGCCTCCAGATAAATGAGATTATATAGTAAATATGCTCTTGAAAAACAAAGCTAGCTACAGAAAATATGTTTCTTCACCCTGTTCCTTCTTTCGGGTCACATTAGTTGCTTGTTATACAGAACAAGTAGCTTTTTCATGTAATGAGTAAGAATCATCTCTCATCCTTTTAAAATCAACATACTTCATTTAAGTTTGTCTACATAAGGCAAGATTTTTCATCTACACCATCTTGCAAACCTTGAAATGCCTCATACAGATAGTTGCTAGACTACCACTCTAAGTGCTAAGCTGTCACTGTAGGTACCATGCCATCTGCCTTGTCTTCTCTGCAGAATTAACTGGGCAATTAATCTGAGGCTGCTCCTACCCTGAGTCAGGTCTACACACATGATCTTTCATATGGCAATGCAACCTGCTTGAGATGTATTAACACAGATTTCCAGATAAAACAACTAATTTGTACATCTGAAGAATGAATTGTCAAACTACCCTCAGTAACTAAAGGTCAAGTTAATACAGGCACAAGAAACTTGAGCAAATGGTGCATACAACATTCACGTTCACCTCACTAGACCCCTGAAAATATTTAACTTGCATCCAAATGACTTTTAATATGAAAACAGGGTATTGACAGAATATAAAGCTTAGATCTTAACCAAAATATTCAATTGATAGTAAGTTTGAAGGTATGTATCAGGAAAACATTAACAAACTATCAATAACACAATCTTAGTCTGTGCTGATGCAAATTACTTACAACAATTATGAATGAGGTTAAATAAGATTAGACTGCTTATGTGTTACTTGTATAAGCAGAGGAATGAAATAGTTTCTACTCTGAAAACAATTCAAGAGCTGGGCCTCATTCCCAAGGAAAGCCTGATCAGGCCAAATTGTTTGACAAGTGAGCTGGTTCGACAGCACAAACTTCATTTACCTACAATAAAAATTGTCAGTGCAGTTGGGAAAGAGCTCTTTTGAACAATCCAATCCCCCGCTTCTTAAAATCAGTAATTGAGAAATTTGTCCTATCAATTTATTACTGCAATATCCTTTATGAATCATGAAAGAAAGTATTGATTTGGAAAGAAGCTGTTATGAAATCTATTGCTGAGTTTAATAAGGTAATTTGTTGGATCCTACATTGCTGGCAGTGATAATTACAGATTACAAATCCAGAAACAACCTTCTGTTCACCTTTTCTTCTAGCTAACCTACTACACTTTCTGGCATTTCCAGTTCACTTGTGGTAGGTCTGTCCAGAGGTTACAAAGAAAACAAGCTAGGAGAAGGAATGTGTCCTCCTCACTTCTTTCCCTGAATGTAGTTCCTATGGTCAGCCATTCTTCTTTACAAACATTCCAACATAAAAACCTACTTCTCAAGGTCAATCATAATAAATTCATCATCTTAGTACCAAGACAACATACTTGCAAAGACCTGTTCCACAGGTTGTCAAAAATAATTGACTAATTTTCTTAAAAAATTGAATGAAAGGAAGCACTGACAAGATACTACAAGACAAAAAATATTAAATAAATTTTTTTTTTCATTTCCACATATAAATTTTACAGGGAAAATTACTTGAATAAAAAAAAAATAATGAAAGAACTACTGTCAGGCATTTGCTTCCTGTGTAGCACCTAAGACTTAAAACCATTAACTCAACTGCTTCAAAGTGTTAGTTTGGCTGCCATTACTACAGAAATGAAGTCTTCAGACATCTGAAAGCCTCATTAGCTTCATACAAAACGTATAAGCAACTCCATATATCTTCCTACACTTCACGATGACATTAACTCCATGATGATTAAACAGATCAAGAATGGGAGAATAACTGTAATAATAATAATTCAAAATCTTTTTTTCGTATCTCCTCATAGCCAGTATCACTGGTATAAGGATCCTGATGACTTTAATCAATGTATCAGTGGACAAGAAATCAACACCATAAAAAAAAAACTCTGCAGAATTTGACATTTCTATCATATTTAACTACATTCCTCTCAGATTTCTATGGGAAGATTTAAATTTGACACTGACTTCTATTAATGTCTTCAGACATGTTTACAACACACGGAGTTATTAGATATCTTTGGAAATTTTAGGCCTTAACTATCATTAATTTTTACAGAACTTTGCAATAGGATCCTGGACACTAGCAAACGTGTTGACGATCTCAGAGGTCAAAAATTATTTGTAATAGCTTAGAAAATTCTTATTCTTATAACGTCTTTCTTTAACAATACAGTCATAGTAACAAAACCAACAAAAATTACCCTCCTCTGTCTCAATCATCTGAAAGTAAAATGAGTATCAACATCAAATAGGGTCATTTAAATATCATTGACACTTTCTTTCACCAACTTTTTTTTATATAGAGACCAAAGGAAATTAATGCAATCCCATACTTTAATAGGAAAGTAGATCTCTATGGTTAACATAATCAAGGAACTTAAATCGTTTCGAATCTGGTCAGTCAGGGTCCTTTCTCCTAATCAGGGATCAGCAGAATGAAACTACTGTTCCATTATCATATGCAAATACTCTAGATGGCCAAACATGACTTTTACAGTTTATATCCTTCTCATTAGAAAAAGCATGATTTGATCATGCACCTTTCATGCTTTGACAGAAAGACTTAAAAAAAATTCAGTGATTGAAATCAACGCTAATAAAAATAATTGAAAGACACGTGCATGTGATGCACTTTAATTCATTTTTATCATCTTTTTAGATATTAAACTCTGAGTTATCAACTATAAGATACAACTTATTTTGGCTAAGACATAATTATAGGTACAAACTTGATATACATGCGGCTCAGATTCTTCTTTCCTACATAGTTGGAACCAAGTAAAGCAGTAAATGAAGCATGATCAACAAGATGACACAAAGACAAACCTGAAAATCTCATTTTTGATTACCATATTTACCATGTCTCTTTGCAAATACAGATAAGCAACTTGCTGGGTAGAATTTTCAAAAGCAATTAATGTTATCCCAAGCATGGTCATATTTAAATAAAATAAAATTTCACCTCATGTGTTTCTTTGGTCTGAAGACAATGAACAGCTGGCAGGTTTTCACAGTTCGGGAAGTGACTGTTTTTACTGGTTCGGTTTAATTTTTCAGTCAAACTCACGTGAAACATTGAATGACTTAGAGCCCCAGTAGCAGTAAGGGTGAGTATTCACACTCTCTGTTTATTAGTGCTTTTTAACAGAGCTATCGAATATTACACAACTGTACACTAGTTCCTATTGATCAGCCCGCAAACAAAACCCTCCTAAAAAAAAGGAGGAAAAAAAAGCAAACTAAACATGGAAAAATGCTTTATATTAATTTCCTTCTCATTTTGCAATCTTAATTGTGCAGTAAAGCAGCACTTCAGTAAAAAAAAAAAAAGGTAATCTTAGCAAGCCTGTTTCTAGTTAACTACTTTCCTCATTTTGACTTTTTAACAGCAAGAAGAGAAACACAACCCATACAAAGAATAAAAATCTTCCTATAAAAGCTCCTTCCCAGGTTGACTGTTAGTGCATAGAGAATTGAGTACAAAGACATTTTCTGCAAAACTTCCAGTTTACACAATGACGACTCAAAATATTACATCTCTGTTAAACTGACTTACTGTTTATTGGGCAAGTCTACAGGGGAGACTGATTTTGGGCAAAATATTTAAGACTGAATGTAGACATGGCACAAAGAGAAACACTTTTCACTTTATTATCAAAAAAGTCTTGCCTTCACAGAATCACAGAATGTTGGGGATTGGAAGGGACCTCGAAAGATCATCTAGTCCAATCCCCTGCCGGAGCAGGATTACCTAGATCATGTCACACAGGAACGCGTCCAGGCAGGTTTTGAATGTCTCCAGAGAAGGAGACTCCACAACCTCTCTGGGCAGCCTGTGCCAGTGGTCAGTCACCCTCACTGTAAAGAAGTTTCTCCTCATATTTATGTGGAACCTCCCGTGTACCAGCTTGCACCTGTTGCCCCTTGTCCTGTCAAGGGATGTCACTGAGAAGAGCCTGGCTCCATCCTCATGACACTTGCCCTTTACATATTTATAAACATTAATGAGGTCACCCCTCAGTCTCCTCTGCTCCAAGCTAAAGAGACCCAGCTCCCTCAGCCTCTCCTCATAAGGGAGATGTTCCACTCCCTTAATCATCTTCGTGGCTCTGCTCTGGACTCTCTCTAGCAGTTCCCTGTCCTTGAACTGAGGAGCCCAGTCTACATCTCCCATTTGATCCAAATACACAGATGATCTTATACCTAATTAAGCTGTCACTGTACACACAGTGTGTCCGTCACAGGCCTAAGTAGCAGAAAATTGCTAAGGAGGAAAGTATTTACAACCACTGTCCTTTTTTTTTCTGAAAGAAAACACTGCAGCATTACGTAACTGTTTTACAATGTCTATTGTTGAAGATTTCACAAGGAACATATAAATTTGTGCGGAGAGCTGCTGTCTGTAAAGGGAGTAAGGTTACAGATCAACAAGCAAATTTTACAAGGATTTTCAACGTCACCAAGGGGTCGGTTTGGTTAACCCTTTATCATCGAAGCTCTGCCTCAGGAATACAGCAATTTTCCAGTTTCGGAGAATTTCCCCTTTGCCTGTCCCAATAGCTTCACTACTCCTCAGAAATCTGGCCAGTGCTACTGACTTTAATTTTAGATCTCTGCTAATTTACTTGTTAAAAAAACTACTTCTGTCTTAATACTGTGCATTTTGAAACACTGCACGTTCTGTAGCACTTAGAGAAATGTATGTGAAAAAAAAAAAAACCAGTAGTCATAAATATTCACTGCTTTTATGCACAGAACAGGACCAGAAATTTAATCCTGTGTCAGCAGACTGTTTCAGAACTACATCCACACACTCTCTGGCCATATGTAAACTTGTTGCCTCACCCTTATACATTTTCTTCTTCAAAGCAGATACCAAAGAAATGATCTTGTCCCCAGTTTTTTAACATCAAAGACAGTACGTCAAATTAATCCCTAGTGTAACTCAATGAGATTGGTCCTTGGTGTTATTCCCCGAGAAAAGCACCCTTCCAAAACATATATTTAATTAATACCCTCTCTCGTCTATAGATTCCTACAGGGCTTTTAAACTTTTCCTTGTGGCATACTCTTTGTAACTAACAAAGGCCTCATCTATGCTAGTGCTTTATTAGGGTTAGGAAATAATTTTAACATGTATATTTAAAGACATTTCCACAAGCACACGGATAACATGGAGTGACCACTCAACAGTGGAATTATGCCACTAACCTAAAGCAAAACCAAGGAAGTAGCTTTATAGTCTGTGACAGCACATGGAAAAAGTGGTGGAAGAGAAGGAGAAGCAATGCCTCAAGACAGATAAAACTGGGTATGGAAAAAAAAAGTGACCATCCATCCTACCTCACCCACATTAATAATCAAAGGCAAAGCTCTTATTAGCTAAAATTACATAGGATCAAGCCTTTCATGAAGAGGGATAAAGTTCTCTCAGGGCTCTCAATCAGAGAACATTACTGAATTGACTTAAGCATATACTTAAGAGTCGTCCTGAAAAAAATCATCTTGGGTCTACACATAAACAAAGGAAAGATACGCAATTTTTCCGGAATCAGACCTCACATGAGGAAAAGAGCAGCCAGGAAGGGAAAAGCAAATAGAAGTGTAACGGGGAGGAGTAATAATCTCCTAACTACACTTAGCTTCTTGAAATTAGACTTAGACAAACCAGATAAATAAAGATAAATATTTAAATATTCACTAAATAAAGTGAATGCCTCTTTTAAAAATCCTTTAACTGCTTCTGCATCCATTTACCCTTTCTAGCTCTGAAGTGCAGTGATGCTGGACAGCAGAAACACGTGAATATTTTAGGTTATAATTTGCAAATGTGCGCATTTCCAAAGAAGTTTCCTTGACAAATAAAACCAAATATTCCCTGACATCCATGCTCCATGGTTAGAAATAAGTCAAACTCAAGAAGAATTTAAAAAGCAAGACTGTGAAACCAATAATAAAAGCAAACAAGAGACCACAGGACATGATTTCTGAATGGGACTTCTCTGAAAGGTTGGGACTATGAAATAAGAAAAAGAGCATATGGGAAACTCTCCTTGATTCTAACAAAAAAAAAAAAAATATAATCAGCATTAGCACACTTAGCCTCCAAATACTGTTACATAAGAGAGAAGGAGGGAGGAAGAGAGCAGTATTCTGTGCAGAAACTTTAGTTCATATCTAAGCAAGTTACGTAAGTTTGGAACTTTCACCTTGAGCAGAAGAAAAATGTGAGGTTAGCTTTTAAAAAGAAACACCGTATCATTGAGAACTCACTAAACATTGAAAAAAGATGATTCCAAAACCTATTGCAACATCATTCAGCTCCCCAGATTACCTAAAATGTCGACCTCTAGGACCAGAGATTCACACAAGAAAAGATCAGTGGAAGACCATGTGACCAAAATCACTGCTCTTAGCAAGGTATTAGTCAGATGAGGCTAATATCAAGTGTAGAAAAACTTTTAAACTTTTGGTTCTTGGACCTCCTCCTCTGCCTTATACTTGCTCTGGAAACAGCCTGCTGAACAGAATAACTAGCCATGCTAATGCAAATGTCTTTGATTACAAAGCATCCATGAGGTCAGAAAAACCTCAAATATCCGGAACTCATTTTCTGGAAGGATTTTAAATGACATCTCATTTTTCACAGCTGATAAGAATATGACTTAATAGAATATGCACTTTGTGGTGGGATGTGATCTTCTAGTAAGAAGATCATGCCAAACATTCCATAGTTCATTATTTTCTCATGTGTACAAGGCTTTTCACATTAGAAAAATTAAACTTTTATTGTACTATATTTTCAGCTGCTAAGATTCCTAAAGTACAATGTGATTTTTAAGTAATAGAAATAACAAGAGCCTGAAAACAAAATGAAGCTGGTGCCTTTAAAATCTGTTCTCAAAATTTAAGCAATCTTGCAACACACATCCAATTCTTAGCACAACCTAGTTTAAAATAATCGATTATTTGCAAAACCAAAGATACAGTATTTACATGCTTTTGCAATATAAATGGGGGTAACGTATTGCACGCACTATCAATCTGTATTTTCTTTTCCAAAAATTTATAACTGAGAAAAAAAGCCCATCAGAACAGCACTCAAAATCACTGTTCACATGAACGCATTCTGCAGAGAAAGCTTCCTCAGTACCACGGAAAACAACTGAACATCAAGGTTCTTCTTTTCAAGGGATAAGCTTTCTAACTTTATCTTCAGCTTTTGTTCAATTAAAAATTCAGCAGCAGCTTCCAAAGATCACAGAGCAGATAAGATTCTCCTAATCATACTCACATTTGGGTGAAAGCCTAGACATACTGAAGTCAAAGGGAACATACTCCAAACTACTTCAGGGAGGAAGCTTTCAGCCCTGGTATGAAGTACTATTCCACAAGCAGTTCCACTGGTCAGCAATTATGCAACAGCAGCAAGACATGGTAGAATAACTAGTAATGCAGCTCTTCAATTCTCAATGAATAGCTATGTTTGTTTGGCTTGAAGTATGGTTTTTAAGAAAATATTTTGGACTCTCAAACTTAATTCTGATCCTGACTTTCTGCATGACCTTGGGTGAATCTCAAACTCGCTATACCTCAGCTCCTCCCATACTAAAATGAATGCAGCATAACGTACCCACCTCCGTAAATCTTTATCCTGCTTAGATGAAAGGCATTTTGCAACGTAAGTGCAAAGTCTTGTTATTTATTAAAGGAGGCTTCTACCACAGCCCCTCACTTAATGTTGTTATGGCTACCCTTTACCTTTAAATCTAGCAAGACAATTATTGATTAATGACCACATCACCTCTGTCAGAAATATAAAAGCAATATAAACATGCCTGTGCCCGACAAATCAACCGTCTTAAGCAATGACTTGTGTAATTTTATCTGTTTATCCTAATGCACCCCCACTTTAGGAGTTTCTAGCAGTCTTAAGTGGATACACTTACATTAACCAATCCTAATTGCTGTGGGTGGTATATGCTGGCACTAGTGCTGAGATGCTCTCAGCTTTAATATACGAGCTACTCAGAGGTTATTGCACTGAGTATTGCTCTCTTCCTCACATTTAGGTTTTTCAACTGATTGCCAACACAGGTTCAAATTTCCAACCCAACAGGTAGGACTAAAAAGTAAAACATTGTCTTAACCTACAAAACACTTTTAGCAGCCACCCTATTAAACTTTATAGGAATCTACAGTATCCAGGGGTAATATTGGCCGATTCATTTCTGGAAAAAGACTTCAGTGACACCATTCATGAGTGATGTGCTGTTGGGATTACTGTAGTTCTTAATACTGAGTGCAATTTATTGCACACAATACCTACCTACAAACAGCAAGGACTGAAAAGACACAATAATAGTTATTAGTAGTAAGTAAAAGCAGACAGTTAAGAATCTATTTTTTGGAGTGTACAATAATTTCCCAGTTATTGCAGGGACCAGTTCTTTGGTGTTGCTGGCAAGAATTTCATAAGTTACCAAAATTCATCTTAAAACTACACTTTGCCTGAATGAACCCTACTGATGTTTAAGAACATCACAGTGCTGCTTTGTAGATGGCAAAGGGGTGACTCATTTAGAAATTATTTTATCTTGGCAAGAAGTAAAAAAAAAGGCAAGATATTAATCTAGAAACTAACAATCTACCTGGAGCAGGTTATATTTATCCAAGAGCTGGTATATTTAATAATCAAATGTAGATCTGCTAAGAATGAAACACATCATCCCCTGCTAAAATTAGTTATTAAAATTGTCAGACTGGGAGAGCAAAACTCTGTTAGAATCATAAATGCTTGCTGACTGAAAAACATTAGTAGATAAACTGAGCAAAGTAAGTAGACTGTCACAATATGACAGGAGCAAACTGTTGCGCTCCAAATACGAGGACAGCTTTTTTAACATGGCAATAAATTATGAATTTAAGAGACATAAAGAATGGCAAAAGCAGCTTCTAAGTCAGTGGAACTAAAAATAACCAACCCAAAATATAGCTTCTCTCCATCTGCCAGTTAATAAATCCATCTATAGACTACTCTGAATTAAAAAAAAAAAAACAACAATGAAACAAAAAAACATACACACCCCTGCAACTCCCTGCAGCAGTTTTTGTAGAAGAGCAGTGTTATTTTTTTTTCCTAACAGCTGCAAAGCTGTCTCACCCTAAAACAAGCAAAAGAAGCGAGCCATGCCCTAACTGTGAATCTAGATCTAAAAAGAACCTCTAACCCTACGAAGCCTAAAGGAAAACCAAAGCTTCGAGGCACAGTGGAGCTGTTGGAGGCACTTCTACTGTCCGTTATACTTTGAAAGCATTAGTATCTGCTCTATTTAGAGACTGACACTATCAAATATAGTACCTGGTCATACACAGAAAATTATGACAAAGGAAGTGCAACCACAGTAAGAATCACTGCCTTAAAAACCCAGCCTAGCCTGAAATCAGGGATATCGATAGGTTTTAATCAAATATACTTCTGTACCCTAGTATCCTACATTTTGCTGAAAGCACTTGTATCCAATGGAAATCACAGGCAGCGCTGCCAGGCCATTGCCAGGCTAAGTCAAATGTGTAAGAATTCATTAATCCTGGTGCCTCTCCCACTAAGTTAGTAGAAGTCCCACCACTGAACCTGGCTGCTTTTAGCTCCGTTTTCTTACTTGGCCCCCAGTACATTTCTTGAGCAGGGATATTTGTTATCCCTCTAAAGAATAAGAGGCTTACAGCTCAGCAGCCACAGATCTGCAAGACAATTTTGCTGCCTTCAATAATTCAGTAGTTGCTTAAGTACAATCTTCCAAGAGCTTCAGCATTTAAATGAAGCAAAAAAAATAGAATTTGCAAAAGGACCTAAAAACCAGTTATCTTTTATTTAGTAAAAAAGATTTACATACCCAAGTAATCAATAAATTATCTGTATGACCTTCACAGCCTCTATCTCCTCCCCTTTCCTGAGAGTTCAGTGGGTACCTGTGAGATCTATTACATATCCATGATCCCCTTTCTTCTCCTACAACATCATGTTGCTCTGAGTTTTTCCTTCTCTCTAAACTATTTGGTAGAAAAGTTACCTTTTTTAAAGTTGCTGCTCATCAAGCAGATGACCCTTAATCATCTTCAGTGTATGATCTGTTCAGTGATGATAAAAATTGTAATCAACAGAAACACTTAAGAAAAAGAGCACTAGGTTGTTTATAATTCAATACTGGGAAAAAAATTATAAAGAGTGAACTTTTAGCCATTTTTTCAACATACATGTCTGTCTCTGAAACAGTTATAAGTTTCATAATATAACTGGATGGACCTGTTCTCTAGACCTACCATCTTTTCTCTCAAAATGCAAAATTTTTTCATTGCTAGCACTGTGCCATGAGCCTGGAATTCTACCCCAAGGCTCAGAAAAAAGAGGAGAGGATACAAGTAGCCTTACAACAGAAATGAAATTTGCAGTGTGATAAAAGTACATGCAGGGAGTTCACAATCTCAAACCAGTATGCATGAATTGTAGATATACACAGTCCCTATGGAAAGCTTTTAAAGTTCTGCTTTAAAGGGGCTGCGAATAGCAGCGAGGCCTAAAGCAAAGCCAAGGAAGACTTGGAACTTCTGAGAAACTGAATGTCAACACAAAATCATTTATGAAAATATGCGGTGAATTCTGAGAAGCTGCCTCGCAAGTCTCAGTTCAACCAATGACTTTAGCAGGAGGCTTAACTGCTTTTCCTGCTACGCTTCTTCTTGAACCGGTTCTATTTTGACCATTGAGTGAAAAGCAACAGCCAGTTTAAATCTCCTAATCCCTCACTCATGACATTTAAACAGACAGCGTTGTCATGAAAGTTGTGATTCAGGTTGAATTTCCATTAAAGGACATCCCTGCTTTAATTCTTTTTTCAGTGAAAGTTGACAATAGTAACGCACAAAAAAAACCAAACCATAAACAGGCAAATAGGCTGGAACTCCGTCAGGAAGCTGTCACTAGGCTCAGTGAAGAACTGAGTATCAGATGATATCAGAAGGTTACCCACCAACAGAAGAAAACTAACCTCCATATTCAAATGCTCACCTTTTGGGTCTGTATGAATTCCTGCTGATTGTGACATACTTATTGTTTCAGGGAGCTGGGGTTGTTTAGCCTGGAGAAGAGGAGGCTCAGAGGTGACCTTATTGCAGTCTACAACTACCTGAAGGCAGGCTGTAGCTCAGTGGGAGTCGGCCTCTTCTCCCAGGCAACTAGCGATAGGAGAAGAGGACACAGCCTCAAGCTTCTCCAGAGGAGGTTCAGGTTGGACATTAGGAAGAATTTCTTCTCAGAAAGGGTCATTAGCCATTGGAAGGGGCTGCCCAGGGAGGTGGTGGAGTCACCATCTCTGGAGGTGTTTAAGAAAAGACTTGACATGGCACTTAGTGCCATGGTCTAGTTGCCATGGTGGTGTCAGGGCAATGGTTGGACTCGATGATCCCAGAGGGCTCTTCCAACCTCATTGATTCTGTGATTCTGTGAAATATTTAATACTGGAGTTCAGAGGAACCAAAGAACTCTGGAAACTCCAGACAGCAGAAAAGCAATGCAACACAAAGATTAGTGTCAAATAACTATTACTTTTCTCTGTATTAGAGCCAATATTTCCAGATACTGATATAACGAATGCTGCCACCCTGTAAGAATTTATTTACTATTCATACTGCAACGGTAATATAAATATAGAGGACCTGCACATACAAAAGGACTGTTCCAGCCTTAAATTCCAGCTCAGTGCATGAAATAATCATCACAAGCATAAATCCATTCCTACTCAGTACAGTAGTCCACTGGTATTAAAACACATTCTGGAAAACCAGTGACTTCAGTGGCCTGGATATCACAATCACCACGTTAAAATAGGTGACTAACGAATTGGGTCTCCATGCGGCTATTTCCGTCATAAAATGTATCCCAATAGCTTCAGTGGTTTAAATAACATTATGAAGAGGGAGAATTGAAAAATCTGGTCCCTGTTCATTTGCACAATAAATATTAGACTATAAAATGGGTTTTTCTCGTAATTGTTAGCTAGTAAAGAGCTACTTGTTGTCTTTATGTGGCTGCTATTGTTTTCAACATCTGAAGTAACAGTTGAAAATTAATTTAAAAAATTTACAATTGCAGGAGGAATTACTGGATCAATATAATAATTTTAAGAAAAATTATCAGTAAGGCTTACAGAATCATACCAATGACAAAACGCAGTAAACTCAGAAATACCTCCTTTGGTTGGACTGAAGAATATTCAATATCTTGACATTTGATAAAATATATAATTTAGTAAAAACTATTTAACCTGACCAAAATCTGTACTTGATTTTATGAAATGAGATGGCATACCAATTAGATGAGAGCTAAAGCAAGCCGTTTCTACCACATTCCGCTTCATAAAAAAACACTGAAAGAGTTTTGAGGGAAGAAGATCAAAGCCCCAGCATTTTTCTTACATAGAACTCTTGTTTTCTACTTCACATGTCCCTCAAATTATGTCATTATCAAACATGAAGGGAAGCATAAGCTGTTCTAGAAAAATCTACAGATGTGGACAATATCTACAGGAGACACAAGGTATGGACAGGTCTTTTTGAGGAAACTGGCAGTCTGACTCATTCATTCTTCCTTTGCCATTAAAAACAAATACAGCCCCTGGAGAATCTTGGTGGTGGTTTTGGTTTTTTTTGAGTTTTTTGGTGGGTTTTTTTGTGGTTTTTTTGTTTGTTTGTTTTTTAACCTCTGACTGCTAGGTGGGACATAGCCAGTCACATAAAGGGATTACAGCTAAGAAGTGGCACTATAACCTCCCCATCATCTGACATACAAAGTGTGCCATGAGATGCTAGAACTGAGCCCTGATGCCTTTTCCAAGGACATCCCTTTTCTTAATACGACTGTGAACCCCTCAAAAATAAAACATCTTGTAACTGAAGTGAAGACAATACAGGCAACAAAAAGAAGTTCAGCAATCAGCAGGAGGAGGCAGTAGTAGTCCCTGAGTCTATTCAAGTAACTCAAAGACCTGGTTCACCTCTGTTCACTTCAATTTCTTCCAACCAACAGCCCAATACCATCTTTTGCTTAAACATGGAATTCCACAGTCTATAATATGGTCTTCCTTTTAACCTCCTCAGGCGTACAGAAAATGCAGGATGGGTGGCTGAACACACATACATACAATCAGACAAGGCACTCAATTAATGAGATAAGCTAAAATTATAGCAGCCCAATTCACTCCTGTTCAGGCTGAAGGATATAATCAGTTCTTCAAATTGAAAGTCAGTACAATACAACACAAATCTTGCACCAACAATTTAAAAAACCCATAATTTATCTGAGTATCTCTTTAACTTATACAGAGTCAATTTAAAGACAAATGATAAATTTGTCAGTTTTGTCACAGAGGCTGTTACTTGTAGTAATATAATTGTCAAGGAACATACAGATGTTACAGCCAAACCTCAAACACACGGCTTCTTGCAAAAGGCTATCATGTCAAGGAATGTTTTGACTACATAGCATTTCCAGAATGAATGGGAACATAAGACCTTTTTACTGATATAAAACATATATATGAAAATACATAATGTTGATGATAGTACAGGAACAAATGAAAGTAGAGGATTACTTAGACTTTTTTTTTTTTTTCTTTTTAGTATTCTACTTAAAGCATCCATTCAGTAATGGATGGTCTAGGGAAGTGATCGTCCCTCTGTACTCGGCACTGGTGAGGCCGCACCTTGAATCCTGTGTCCAGTTCTGGGCCCCGCACTTCAAGAAAGATGTTGAGGTGTTGGAGCAAGTCCAGAGGAGGGCGACCAAGCTGGTGAAGGGTCTGGAGGGTCTGACCTACGAGGAACGGCTGAGGGAGCTGGGGTTGTTTAGCCTGGAGAAGAGGAGGCTCAGAGGTGACCTTATTGCAGTCTACAACTACCTGAAGGGAGGCTGTAGTCAAGTGGGAGTCAGCCTCTTCTCCCAGGCAACTAGCGATAGGACAAGAGGACACAGCCTCAAGCTTCACCAGGGGAGGTTCAGGTTGGACATTAGGAAGCATTTCTTCTCAGAAAGGGTCATTAGCCATTGGAAGGGGCTGCCCAGGGAGGTGGTGGAGTCACCATCTCTGGAGGTGTTTAAGAAAAGACTGGACATGGCACTTAGTGCCCTGGTCTAGTTGACAGGGTGGTGTCAGGGCAATGGCTGGACTCGATGATCCCAGAGGTCTCTTCCAACCTGATTGATTCTGTGATTCTGTATCACATATGCCTCAAGGATAAAAAGAGGGTGACAAAGTTATACTGTCCAGAGCTATAGAAAAGTTTTCATTGTGTGTTTAACGCACCAAAAGCATAGAGTTTTAGTTGCTACAAAAATTCAAACAAGCCCTTCAATTGAGTTGCACATGAGCAGGACCACTGTCTTCAAGCTAATTCATGCTGCTTCATAAGCAGTTATTAAAAAAGTGATCTGTTTTCCCAATGGATTTTTTGTTTATCCTGCAGTATAGTTCATTTTTTTTCTCCACAGAATAATTTTGTATATGATCACAGTGTCTTTTAGTGCCTTGTGTCTAAGTCCATAGACCTACATTACAAAGAGCAGAACAGTCAGCGTAAAAAACGAGTCTGAAATAAGATCTAAATAAAAAAAAGACACTCAAAACCACAAGAATTACTAGTTCTGCTTGTCAACTACATTTTAATAGTTTTTACAAGTCTAATTCTGAAGTTGTGTGAGAACTAGTTGGCAAAAAAGCTAACTATAACTTATCAGAGAAAACCCAAAGAAATGTAAGCTATCTTGAGTGATTCTCAACAGCTGCATTTTAAAAACAGAATCAGGATGGCAAGTGCATAAACTCTGATGAAAACACTGATTTATTTTTAAGTATGTTGTACTTGGAAAATCATTATAAACCAAAACAAGGCAGAGCTCAGCAATGGAAAAGAAGCTAAAAGAAATCCATATGGGCTTCATCTCTTCACATTTTTTCCCCAGACAAATCCTGCTGCCCTCACTGTTCTTTTCTGTGCCCCAAACTGTATTCCCCTCCCTCTCTTGTATTCCTGTCACCTTCAATACAGACCTCAGAGCTGCTAGTCTCTCTCCTTCCCTTCCTTAGATCTAATTATCCATTTGCTTGTCATTCAGATCCTTCCTCCAACAAGTTTTCTTCAACCACACTCCACAGACATATGCATTCATGTGTATGTGCAGGACAAACTCAAATCCAGGGGAAATTAGGTATCTAACTGTACTTGTGAACCTGGATCTGAAAGATCAGGCTGCAAAAATGAGAGATAACAACATAGTAGTTAGATTTATTCTACATTTGATTCTGTAGATTGGATGGTCAATGTGCTAAAAGTGGAATTGAAATTGTGAGAGAGATCCAGAAACATCTCCTCAGGAATCTCTAATTTAAGGGTTGAAAAACCCAAGAAGTGGATGTCTGGTTCCAGAAAGCAATTCTGGTCACTTGCCTACATAGCTTATGGACACAGCATAATAACTTCAAAGTAAAGGGTCCAAAACCCCAAAAAGCTGTGTGCAGAGACACTAAGTAGAGCAAGTAGGAAATATTGTACTTTACATGTGTTGAAACTTCATTTCTCTTCTTCCATCAAAAGCATGACAGCCTACCAAGTGCCTCCAGTTGGAGCGGATCAAGGGCAGAAGTCTCCACTGAAGACAGGCACCTTAATAAACAGAGTTCTCTCTTTGTAATACTCCCTTCTTGTGTTTTTTAATGTACATAGTCGCTGCGCCTGAGTTTTGCTCTGAAACAGGTGGTGTGGGTGCATTTTAATAATACTTAGGGAATACAGCTCCAGTAATACTCAGGCACATCCCCATTCACCCGGTGAAAGGCAGTGAAAGTGAGGGGAACTTTTAGTCCAACAGACATCCTTAGTGCATTTAAGGCAGCTCTAAGACTAAAGTAGAGCACGAGTTCATTATTGTTTTCTTACGATTTGTGTCCCCTCCTTCTAAGTCCCATTTTAAACACCAAAACAGGTGTTTCAAATCTTGCCTTTAGAAAAGGGACACTGTGAAAGCAATCTCAGTTCAGCAGAGCATCCTGAAGACTATGTGATCTAATAAACAGATAAACTACTGTATATCTTCATTTAAAAATAAAGATCCAAGTTGTTCTTGAAAAATTACTATTGTCAAACGTATCATTTCATGGTGTCAGTAACAACAAAGCACTTATATATGTTTAAAGAGATAAACACCCAATTACGAAGGGAAAATAGATCATAAAACTTTTTTTTTTTTTTTAAAAAAATGAATGCTGGCTTAATCGGAGAGTATAGACTGTAAAATAAAAAAAGATTAGGACAAAAAAAACCCCAACATATTTCCTCAGTAAGAAATTCTCTGTGGTATCTCAGCTAACATTTACCTCCAACTGCAGTCCCCACCTTCACTACTCACGGCATTACCTATGTAAAAACAGCCAGCAACTGGCAGTGATGCAGCCCGATAAACAACAACCTGGTACACAGTTTCAGAAAGGAAGAAGACTGAGAAAGACAATAAAGGAAAAGTACTTCCAGCAGAAAGCTGAAGACACGGGGTTTGTTGTTGGCAACATGCTTCTGTACCTCAGGAGCAAACTCCTTTCCTGCCTACTTAAATAACAGCAACAGACACGCACAAACAACGATGAGAATACAAACCGCTTAAAATTTTGGCTCAGCACCATACTTATGGGCGATATAAAAGCGCCAGGGTACGAGATGGACAGCCAGTAGGTGCTATATGTTGGGCAGTGCCAACACTGCAGGCAAGGTACTAAGAGACTACAGCTTCTGCTGAAATAATTTTGGGATCACGCCTCTGGTTGTGCACTGCCAGCTGTTACACAACACATTCCTGGAACGAGGTCAGCGTAGATGAGCAGTGCTATGTTTAGTGCAGGACATAATGGGTTATGAATCAGGAGGACTGAAGACAAGAAGCTATTCTCTTTTTAAAAATGAGGTATTTCCAACATGTATTAAACACACCAGTAAAACAGTGACTGCAACTTTGAAAATATCACTGCAGCCATTTATTCCACTTAACATACCACCTGTATGACAGAAAATACAAATGGAAAGTAAAATTCTACCACAGTTAAATACACCACACACAGAGACCTTTTCATACAACATTATCAGCCAAAATAAGAAATGTCAAAAAACAGAACGTCAGTGAAATCTACTAATAAAAGTAAAATTCATCAAGGCTCAAGCCAGAGGAGACAGCAATAAAACCTTGGTAAAACAACCTTATACTATGCTTTAGAAGAAACTCAGAGAGAGAAAAGTTAGTACTATTTTTTATTTTTATTTCAATCTAGACTATTTCAACCTAATAGAGTTCTTTTTGCAATTAACTGGAGAATCAAATTATGGGGTTTAGTCATCTAACTACCTAGTAGGCAGGTGCGATCAAGTGGCGAGGTGACTAAATCCCAAAATACGGCTGTGCAATTAAACAGCAGACATAAATTTGTCCTTACAAAATTGTAAGTTGTCTTTCAAAAGCAACAAACCCCTCAGGGGAAGAAGGAAAAAAAAAAAAACAGAGAGAGTTCCTCATACTTTCTCTAAGACCTGCAAAGTAACTGACCCTTATACTTCATAGCCCAAAGGCTTTTCTGTTAGGATGAAACTTGGAACAAACAAACAAAATAATTTAAAATTAAAAGGACTTGTGGGAGGTACATTAGTAACAGGTATGCTTTTTTCAGTTCCTTTTAATCTGCCATATAGCTTTATAATTAGACAGATCTGACCCAAGTGAGCCAAATTAATCCATAAACCCGATTAAAGCAAAAATCTAATTGAGGTTTCTACTCTCTGTTCTGTGGATCAAGTTATTAAATGACTTCCACCTATACCAGCACAGATGTAATATGCTCTCCTTTAAAGCCAGCATCTTTATAAAACCATGAATTTTTTTTCAGAAGACTCTGGACAAGTTCAAACACATGCAGCCATCCAGCCTGACCAATGTGAAGTGGAAGTAGAGCAAAAAACCTCCTCTCTCTTTAACTAGCCCCCAAATTTCTGTTAAATCGAAGCTATGAAGTTATATGGTGGGGCTAATTATCAAGTCAATTTGGTTACTTTTTACTTCCTGGGTCTTTTTCTGATGAAGGTCTTTAAACTTCTGCCCATGCTAAGCCTGTGATTCAGTGTAATTTACAGCACACATTAAGATAAATGAACATGGTAAAGAGGAAGCATATACGAGAGATCTAGTATTTTATGTAGGGAGGGTAATTTTATCAATGAAGCAGTACACAACAGACCACCTCATGGTGGTTTTCACAGAGTTAAAGAAAAATTAAACTGTAAGAACATTTAAAAAAATCAGGTTTTATCCTACTCTTCGTTTCAAAGTAATAGTTTTATATACTTCACCAGAAACAGAGAACCACAAATTCATGGTCCACTGCATAAGAACAACTACGAATGCTCCAGTTCAAAATGGTTAAAACAACACACCTCAAGAGCACAGCTGTAGTGGTAGTGAAGTGCTTTGGCTTAAAAATACTTCTACATTTAAGCCAAAAAGCATGAATAAATATTTACTGGACAAGCTAAAAGATCAGAACTAGCTCAGGCCTGAATTCTGCAAACCACCTGCCTATGAATAGCACCACTGCTTATACACTGAGTTATTGTCATATCTGTATGACCAGGACCCAAAATAAGCATATAATTTTGCTACAATGTTTGAATATCCCGTTTGTAATATTAAAAACACGCATATAAATGGTTAAACTAGAAGTGGCTACACATATATAATTGATCCTAAAAGATGATACACTGACCCTTCAACGTTTTCGTTGGGGCTTTTTTGTGTTTTTTTGTTTCTTTTTTTTTTTTAAAGTATGCTTCTTTTTTTAATCCTGCAGGGCAAGATGAGAGAATATAAAACTAAACAAAACTTCAGTTCAGGTAAGAAAAAAGTGAGTTAAAAGATATTCAGCCCTTGTGCTGATGAGACATCATTCTTCTGAGAAAAGGCTTTGCTTATCAGACAAATGTCTAAGGGAGAGTGCCCCTGAAGAAGAGAAAATAAAACATGTTTGAATCAATGGATTTTAGATGCGTAAACCTAGTAAGACACAGCTGTACTTTTCCCTTCTCCAAAGAAATAAGTTTAAATCAGACTGAGAAAACAATAGTTAATAGTCTAAAGAGGCAGAAAGGAGAAGAAAAGTGGTTAGGTAAACATCTTTTAGACTGACCTTCTTCTCTACATATGTACGTATAAAGAAACAGGTAGATGTTACTTAAACAGATGAGCCACCTCCTCAGTGGTTATTCACATCTGTGGGACACCACAAGCATGAATAGCTAAAATTTCAGCTAAAAAGGGGATTAAAGAGCTGAGAAGGTCGATGCAATGTAAGAGCCCCTGATAAGAAGTATGGTCACGTCTGTCCCTACCTGAACTGCTGAGGCTCGCTTTGTAGGTAGGTGCAGATGGAAGATATTATACCTCTACCTGCATAGCTGGGCAGAGATCTCACAGATCTCACTCCTTGGCCTCCTAGGAAAGGAGATAAGGGCTCTGAAAAGTCAATAAACGAAACTCAGGCAGAGGAAGATTTTATGCAAATTATATAGGGGATCAAGTCAGATCAAAGTTCAAGCTGGTCAGAAAAACAATATCCTACAAAGCAATCTAATGTGAATGAAACTATTTTCTAATAAGAACCCTTGAAAAATCCAAACCACATGAGAACACTTCGCAACACCTGATTAATATTTTAGACATTTGGCAACTATTGAGTAACCCACTCTTTTTTAAACAGTACGTGGCTCCTTAAGTGCCCTGAGCATGTTATTAAAGGTTCATTTCGTCGATGGATAAGTGTCAACTGATTGTGAAATTTTGCACCTGAGCAACAAAATAAGAAGATAATTTCAAAATTATCTCAAATTATATTGAGATTTCAAGACTTCTCACAGTATTTGACTAGAGTTAAGCTCTCAGACTAGAACATAGAATCACAGAATGTTAGGGATTGGAAGGGACCTCGAAAGATCATCTAGTCCAATCCCCTGCCGGAGCAGGATTACCTAGATCATGTCACACAGGAACGCGTCCAGGCGGGTTTTGAATGTCTCCAGAGAAGGAGACTCCACACCCTCTCTGGGCAGCCTGTGCCAGTATTCAGTTACCCTCACCGTAAAGAAGTTCTTCCTCATATTTAAGTGGAACCTCCTGTGTTCCAGCTTGCACCCATTGCCCCTTGTCCTGTCAATGGATGTCACTGAGAAGAGCCTGGCTCCATCCTCATGACACTTGCCCTTTACATATTTATAAACATTAATGAGGTCACCCCTCAGTCTCCTCTTCTCTAAGCTAAAGAGACCCAGCTCCCTCAGCCTCTCCTCAGAAGGGAGATGTTCCACTCCCTTAATCATCTTCGTGGCTCTGCGCTGGACTCTCTCTAGCAGTTCCCTGTCCTTCTTGAACTGAGGGGCCCAGAACTGGACACAATATTTCAGATGCGGCCTCACCAGGGCAGAGTAGAGTAGAACAAATCTTAAATTTCATTGTCTCTTAATTTTTGTAATCTATGGATATATACACAGGTCTATACATTAAAAAGATGGTACAGCATGTGACCTAGTTATCTTTTATTCTGCTTATATCAAAGATGTATCCACTGAATGACACAAGTAAACATGACTGTTGCATGAACACCAGCCTAAACTTAAAAATTCAGCTCACATTTCATTCCACTGATAAAAGACACATTTGGCCAGTTCTTCACACAGTAAGATAGCCCTTACCAGGGAAGGATGTTCAGTTTTTTTAAGCTCTTATTGCTCTAAATTTCTACACAAAATCCACCTGTAACAGCGCAGTATAAAGCACTGATAGATGCACTAAGAAAATAACCTTCAAGTAGAGCATCACAATGTAGCAACATTTTCTATTCCAACTGAGAGGGGAAAAATGTAGCTATGTACATAAGAACAGTGAAATTTAAGATTAAAATATACTTTTCAACTTCTACTTGAATGTGGGGGCACACTTAAATAGAACCCATACTTTAATGATCTTTAACAGGAAATATTCAGTTAAAAACAACTGGAGGACAAAACATTCTAGATTAAAACAATTCCATCTGCAATTACCCGAAGAATACACATCACTTAAAGTTAAAATAGAGGCAGAATTTGAATATTTTTATAAGCAGAAACCAATTACTGAAACGCTTTACTCAAATATGAGTAAAAATTGAACAGCATGTTCAGTTAATTCTGTTGCCACTATCAGTGACCCATACTGAGTGCATCTACATTACACTTTAAGCTTGGAACAGATGTGAGCTTTTGAAGCCATCCCCACTTTCTGTACTTTGGTTCATATATCATGGAACAGTCTCAAAGAATACTGATGAGACTCTTCTTAGATGCATCAACACTAGAAAATGTACTTCAACCACTAATGGAGTCCATTGGATCAGATTAGAGTTGGAAGTGAAACACCTTGAAATATAGGTAGTGTGAACATCAAGCTCTCCACATAAAATGTTTCCTTCCACAGATCTTGGAGGTTTTTTGCCCTGCACTGTTTAGCATAGCCATTGCAATCGCTATTTAGACCACAAATTATGCCTACTGTCATATGCACTTCCATTTAAGTACTGCAGAGTAAACTCTATAAACAGCACTGAAGCTGTTACTTATCCCTGCTCTTCGGCATCTGAACTTCAAGAGCACTTAGTCTCCACAGCCCCAAGCGGACAGAGATCATCTGCTGATGCTACATTTCTACAAACCTAGGAAAAGAGCATAAGCAATATTGATTCTGAAATAGGCAACTGCACTTTCCCAAACCCTCATCTTTTAACTTTCCAGGACTGGCTCAAACATTCTTGCAGCTGTGCAAAGAGGTGAATCAGAGAACTGCTTGGAGTGAAACTACCAAAATGTGCAAGCACGGCACGAGAAGTCCCAAAGCAAAGACATGTTCAGTCACAAATGCCTGAACCTAGAGCTTCCTCCAATGCCATGTGGCTCCCTGCACGGCATGCAAGAGCACTGAATTGCCATATGCAGGCATCAGGGTAAGCCCCAGAACAGTCCATGGAGAGACACAGGTATCTTCACTAGTTCTTCAGCTAATTCTTCAGAGGAATCTGCTTTCTTCACTAACTGTCCAGAAGCTTAGGCTGCTAATGTAGGTGGAATGAATGACCAAGCTTGAAACAAACACTCATGTTTTCAGATACTGAAATACTTTGTTAGGGGCCTGAAGTAAGCAGTCAAAATACAGCTCTTTGTGCTTGATTCAAAGTGTGTTTAATTCAAAAGAAAGCCTATCAGTGGTATCAATAATCTTGAATATATTGGATATATAACTATACACGATGTTAGCACATAGTAACCAATAGTAATACTCAAAATAATTTAAGAAAATATTATGCCATCTACTTTCTCTGTACTGAACAGTGAGGTCAGTGCAACAAAACTCTGACCTTTGGATTCACTGGAGGCAGCAGAAAATTGTCTTCCCTTTTTCTCCTTTTAAAATGCTAGGGATGTGGTAGGGTTGACCTTTGGAAAAGGCAAAAGTCTGCTTCTTTCCAATTCTAATAGATTAAGTCAATAACCTGAATATCTGGATAAACATTCCAATTAAATATCAGTAGTTCTACATAAATCTTATACAGATCCAGATGCGGAATTCAAAGCTACACAGGCACAAACCTTCAAATAATAAATTTTATCTAAAAAGACTCAGCAGTTCATTCCAGAAGAGATTTAAAATGTTCATAATTTAATAAGACATTTTTGTTTAAAGGTTTAATGAATGAAATGTAAGATTCTGGCAGCTTTGCCTCATTCCACTGCTGTGAGCTCAGTAGAATTTAAGGAGCAGAGGTGGGGGAATATGTATTTCAAGTCACATAAGCATGAGCAGTACGAGTGTCTTACACATATGGTTAGCACCATCTTCTTTGTTATACCATATGCTTAGTAATGTACTTGGCTAAACATACTTTTGGGTTCCAAATGCACCACTTAAGCATACCAGAGAGCTCTGCAGATCCTCCAAAGGTGGAAAAGCTCATACTTTCCTATTCACACCCTTTTTCTCTTGGATCAATCTAAGCGGTTATACTCAAACAAAACTGCACTACTCGTGTTTGGTATTGCACTGCCAGTGTTGGTGGTCTTAAATTTCCACTCCTGTCAAACCTCCCTGCTGGTACTCAGTTACCATTTTTCCCTTCTCTATTAAATACTTAGTTTTTAACACATGATCTAAAAGCATGGCAATCATTTGAGACAGCATGGAAGAAATAAAGAGCAGAATACCAAGTTTGTAACGTAGCTCAGTCTTAACTCAATTGGCTGGACGGGAGAGCGGGGGGGTAGACACTTCAAGTCAATTTTCTGCATTTTGTCACTTAAAAATCATAATTTAGATTTAATTTCTCTTTAGTTTTTGAAAAATATTTCCTTACAATGCTGTTAATCCCTCATTGGCCTAAGATACACCAAAAGTTGCTATCACATATCTATTACATAGGATAAGATACAACTGTACTGAAAATGGATTCAAAGTTTGTTCAGCCTTTGGAAAACTGGATTTCTAAAATGTTCAGTATATTTTATCTCTATATAAATTAATGATCAAATAATTTTAAAGCACCGCTAATCAGCAGGTTGATCTATATTAAGGCTCCTCTAATCACAACATGACAGACTGTGTCTGATCTCACCTGAATTTATACTACCCTTAAACAAAATGAATATGCCCAACAGAAGTTGGGCAAGAGAAAAGATTTGAGCCTATGCCACAACTACCTTTCCAGTGCCAATGTTTGTCATCAAAAGTCCTGACAAACCAGTTTGCTTATCATTGTTCCAGTATCAGAACTCTTCTGTTCCTTCAGCAAAGGTGAATCAATTACCAAGACATTCCCTTTTCTATTGGTCATAAATCTGTGTTATAAGATAAAGTAAAATTTTCACAAACTTCTCAAATTCAGCTCAATATGAGACAAATTGCCTCTTGCCAGAACAACTCAAAAATATTGACTCCAGTTTCTACTGGAATGGCAGGTGAAAAGAGGTGTCATATCACAGGACAAATGGATATGAACAGATATGAGTGACAGGCAGATATTTTTCTGGGAGAATGTAGATGCACAAAACAAGGGAACGTACCTTGCCTATCCAGAGATTCCTGTGGAAAGTTTTGTGGGTTATTTTAGACATCTGTACAAAGACAGGAGATCTCTTGGGATCTCTCATCACGAGCCTGTTAATTCTAGTTCAAGCAGTGCCTGCCAAGAACAGTCTCCCCTGAAACCGTTACTTATGACAAAATCAGGCAACATGCATTACTTAATGCACATTGCAGATTTCAAAACCCATCCTGTTTTCTCTAAAAACAGAGATTTTCTTTGTGATATTTTAGAATGAAGCACATCACCATGGTTCTTCAATGAGGACAACAATACATATCTAGGAAAATCATAGTCCAAAGATCTGAAAGAGCTTTAAAAACCTCTCTCAAGAACTCAAACCCCACTCCTATTTTTCTGTGGTAGCAGATAATGGTGAGCAAGCACACTTGAAACACCTGCTTTCAGAGAGCGAGGAGAATATTTCACTATTTAGGATTTAAGGAAGAGAAGGCAGGAGGGGAGCCCCCTCTGCCCACTTTTGTGACATAAGAACCAAGTACTTCTCAAAGCTGGAACAGTGGAAATTACAAACATTAGCACTCAGGTTGCTTTTTTTTAAAAAAAAAGAAAAAAGCCACAACAAAACAAAAAAACAACCTTTATGGATTGCCTCTTCCATAACTACAGGGCACTCAGCAGGAAAACCATGAAAGATGACTACTTTGAGAAGTACTGAAACCACAGATAACTCAGAGATCAAATAACTGTTGGCAAAAAAAAAAATCATTTGTGTCTGAAGCAGTGATTTAGGTGGAAGACTTTTTGAGAATTAGAGAATGGCTTAAATACCTGATTTATCGTATATGAATTCTTTAATTCCTATATAAACTTCAACCATTATCTTCTTTTGCACAAATGTATTCCTATTGATTTGCAGAAATAAGTCTGAAAACACTTTCAGGTTCTCTAGACTGAGCTGCATGCACACTTAACATTTCAGTTGGCTACTTTTTGGTGATTTATTAACAATTGTATTAGATATTACTATTGCCTCTGTTCTGTGATTCTGTAAATAACCTAGAATCTGATTTTAGGAGCAAATAAAATCAGCTTCACACACAAACCTGTGAGGTCTGCTTCTAGAACAGTTTTAGCGGATGTCTCTGTTGCCTTATTTGTGGCTGCCCATGTGTAAACTCCTGATTCCATCAACATTAGTTCTCATTTGCTCTTCTGGAGAATAAGTTCAGGGATGTAACCTGGCAGAAAACCATTCTTTGGGGCATTAGGAACTGAGAGACAACGCTCGGTTTTGGAGGGAATGGCAACCTTGATAGCCATTGACCTAAACTCTTGCAGAAATTATCTTGAATTTGAAAGAAGCAACAAATGGGTAGTTAATACAGATAAGGCAGAACTCAGTTTAGGGAAAGTGCACTCTAATCACTGACCAAATTAATGAAATCTTGCATTCATTTCAACTATCTTTCTCCACATGTAATACAATAACTTTTAAGTGCTACCTATGATTGTTCTTCAAAATTTAGGAACATCCTACACTCTGAGAAACAGTTACCTAATTCTTCTTAATGAAAATCAGACTACAAAGATCACAGAACTGAATACGCAGAGCAGCCATGGTATCTGGGCAGGAAACCCAGAAGTCCTGATCACCTTTGCCTTCATAACTACCATCAACACCTTCTGCATCTCTACCAAGTATTACAAGCTGAGCACTGAAAAGAATTCATTGTTCTCCAGGAAGAAAAAGGACTCCAAGATTTGAGAATGAAAGCAGAAAGTGGGAGCAGAAGGAGAATCACTCCAAATCAAAGCTGATCAGAAAAAACAGATCTGAAACACAGATCTTAAGGGTTACCACCACAGGAGAGGGGGATGCAGTTACCAGCAAAAGAAATCAGTTTTGGCTAAATATTCTATGTTTTCTAGTTTGTCTTTGCATTAAAGTACACAATATATGTCATGATGTATTACATGACTATAAATATCAACTACTGAGGATCCAGAAAAGAAACAGTGAAATATAGAATGTGACACATTACTTTAAGTCAGTGCATAATTGTCAGAGCAGTACTCCAGAAAGCAAATGAAATTTAACAGAGGTTCTTGCATTGCCACCGCCCCCCCCCTTTTTTTTTAGTTCAGTCATTTATTGTATTACACTGTGTGTATCAGACAGCTCCTCTAAAAAATCCTTGTAACAAAGGGAAAAGAAAAGAAAGAGTGGTAATTTAATTTTAGACCATTCCAGATTGATTTCTAATCCATGCTGAGATGTTTGGCATTCAGCCAGAATAAAAATTTTATTTTAGAGAAAATGAACTAACACAGCCCATGAACAGTTTATTATCCTAAAGTTTAGCTGTTAGCTATAAATATTCCAAAATGTTAAAACTGCTCCTCAAGGGTATTTATGTGTTGGCTTAGCTTCATGTTCCTGATGGAGTCTTGACCTATTCTCCATTTGACGAAACCAACAAAATGCTAAGGAGTACAGAAGAAGCAACTGTCCTAATATGACATTACTTTCAGGCTTACAACCAGTTTTACTCCAAGAAAGACCAAATACAGCTGATACAGAAAGACCAGAGGGCGTTTTCACTTCGCCTACTATACTCCCTTGTGAGTCCAGTGAGACTACATATATTTAGCAGTGTATGTGCTTAAGAACTTAGTTGGACTAGATCCTGTGTCCACAGTTTTAGAGCTGTGAGAAAATTGCCAGGAAAAAGCATAAATGAGTTCTGGCACAATGGTTTGTGAACACAAGAATGAAGAGGCTCCCCATCGTACATAAACCACTTTCCACAGCATAAAAATAAACTAGTATTTCCAGCACTGGTTCATTAGGTAATGGAACTCAGAATAACTTTACAATTTCACTTAATAAGGCAGAGCACACAATTTAAAAAAATCTTACTAGCATTCTGGGTTCTTTTCTCAGTGCTCCTGTTTCTTAAGGGTCTGAATATGCTCCAGCTACTGCTGCTGCGAGTCACACGGCAGTGGAAGCTAACGTAAGCTGGGGAGTCGTGGCTTCCCCGTTCCCTTCTTCCTTGAACCAGCACTCACGCTGCTGCAATTACGTGGGGAATGATTCAGGAAGCTGATTGAGGCAAAAGCTAGGACACAATTTCATGTTATACTTAATTCGATATACCTACGGCCTGCTGCCAAAACGGATAGTTATGTTCTCCTCCACGCAGCGTGATGCACATACCAACCTCCTCCACTGCAGAACGAGCAGCTTTGTGGCTGCAGACCCAGTTGCAACTCACTGACCCGATAAAATAGTAAACTTTCCTTTTGATGGTCTAAATATAATGGATAAAGACTACGGTAAAAAAAGCAGCTTTAACCATATTTGGAGCAAGGTTTCAATCAGTTCAGCTCCCTAAAGCTGCTTTACCACCTGGTCATAACAGTAGTGCTGGCACCAGCAAATGGATAAACACTTGGTGGCTGTGAGAAAGACGAGATAAAGCCGTGGCAACTGCCCTGATTTAGGCCATAACTCCTTCTGATTCAACCAATCTAGTTTTAAGTTAGCTACCCTAGGTACTCGCTCGCAACCTAGCTATACCAAAGTCACCTTTTCAGGCACATTTTGCAATGTGCTGAGGAACAGTTGCAGTGATTAACTGCTTAATGCTGCTAGCTATGCAGGCCAGATGAAAGCATGCACATGTTTTTAATCATGCTTCTCACAATTAAAAACTTTGCTGGATTATGGCTACAGGGGAGAGAACTAGTACCCATGTGACATGTAACATTTAGTGTATTTTCTATTTTTCTCATTTTCTGCTGTGCTATTTCTTCTATCCTCTGTTCTCACCTTGCTTCTTTTTCCTCTTTCCCATCTGCAATGATAGCAGTTGCCAATCTCAAAGTGACAAGTTGTTAGTACTCATACACATGGGGGGAAAAAAAAAAATCTAATATTTGCTGGAATATTAAAAACACCAGAATAAAGCCACAAAAGAACAAAATTTTCTTGATAAACAAAGCCACGGGAGAGCTCTAATTCTGTCTAACTGCATGTAATTTTGGTATTTTTAACTCCTAACATTCACATTTAAGGTTTTCTTGAATGGAATCATAGATGACACCAAAATCCAAGCTACAACGTTTTGCTACGGCTACTTCCCAGAAAACAAGCTTAGCTTCTAATTTTTAAATTAGTATTCTCCGGGGTGCTAATACATAGCTGGGGTATCGCACAGTGTTACGCAGCCCATCATTCTGCCCATGACACTCGGGATTACTAGACTTGAAGACAAATATGACGCCTATGAGGCAAAATACATTAAAAAAAAGTCACAGATTTAATTCATTATTAACACGAAGGCAAGGGCAACCTTTACAGAGAAATTTTAAAGACAACTAAATTAAGTAAGAGTTCAGATTTGATTAAGTAGCATCTTATTTGCAACCCCATGCACCGGTACAGGTTGGGGGCTGATCTACTGGAGAGCAGCTCTGCAGAGAAGGACCTGGGTGTTCTGGTGGACAACAAGTTCACCATGAGCCAGCAGTGTGCCCTTGTGGCCAGGAAGGCCAATGGTGTCCTGGGGTGCATTAGGAAGAGTGTGGCCAGCAGGTCAAGGGAGGTTATCCTGCCCCTCTACACGGCCCTGGTGAGGTCACATCTGGAGTAACTGTGTGCAGTTCTGGGCCCCCCAGTTCAAGAAAGATAAGGAATTACTGGAGAGAGTCCAGTAAAGGGCTACAAAGATGATCAGAGGACTGGAGCATCTCTCCTATGAGTAGAGGCTGAGAGCTGGGTCTGTTCAGCCTGGAGAAGACCGAGAGGGGATCTTATCAACACTTACAAATACCTTAGGGGTGGGTGTCAAGAGGAGGGGACCAGACTCTTCTCAGTGGTGCCCAGTGACAGGACAAGGGGCAATGGGCACAAGCTGAAACATGGGAAGTTCCATCTGAATATGAGGAGGAACTTCTTTACTTTGAGGGTGGCAGAGCAGTGGAACAGGCTGCCCAGGGAGGGTGCAGAGTCTCCTTCTCTGGAGATATTCAAAACCCACCTGGACGCAACCCTGTGCAACATGCTCTGGGGGAACCTGCTTTGGCAGGGGGTTGGACTGGATGATCTCCAGAGGTCCCTTCCAACCCCTAACCATTCTGCAATTCTGTGATTCTGTCTTACTAGATAAGAGATATACATTGAGCTGAATTGGTGAGGGTGACACAGCAACCACTGTAACAGGTGAAAAAGTACATGCAAGGATACTCTGTGAAGTACAACAATACAGAGTAATCCAGAATAAGAATGTACTTAGCAGAGACAGCTGACAAATAATTGATGGGGCTGACAAAATCTGCTGTACCTCAGGGTAAGTAGTAAGAACTGCTTTGCTGGAACCGTTGATTTTAATAACAAGGGCTACTGCTCTGCTGTTGCTTGTCCCTTTTCACAGAATCACAGAATGTTAGGGATTGGAAGGGACCTCGAAAGATCATCTAGTCCAATCCCCCTGCCGGAGCAGGATTACCTAGATCATATCACACAGGAACGCGTCCAGGCGGGTTTTGAACGTCTCCAGAGTAGGAGACTCCACAACCTCTCTGGGCAGCCTGTTCCAGTGTTCCATGTGGAACATAGGAAGACTTTGTGGAAGTCTTCCTAAAGTATAATATTGTTTGGTCCCAAGGTACCAAACAATTCTTTCACAAAGTCATCTAGCCATCCTCACTCAACGTGGTGAACTTGAATCAGTTCTTGAAGCCTAACTTTTTCAATTCTGTTATTGTAACTGATGTGTCCCTTGGTCAGAAAACATTGGAAGACCTGCATTAAGCATAGCCAAACTTACAGAGTCATTAACTACTAAATTTTAATTCTCCACTGAAGTTAGAAATATGACATATTCAAGCATTAGGGACAACATGGTCACACGTGCTGCATCTCACAGCCACAGGCAATGACAACCAAGTCAAGAACCAAGGAGTTTGTGACAGGCCATCAGCTATGATAGTTGTGACAGCACGCAGAGGTGGGGCCCCAAAAGACGTACTATTAAAAGCAGAATGTGTTCTGTGAATTAGGCATACGTTCACACTGAGGAACTGTGTCACCAAGCACTCAAAAACTGCAGAAGAGCTCTTTACGCTACTGCATACAAATGTAAAATTAACATTTTACTGCTCATTTTAAGTGATCAGTTTTAAGAGCTACAGCCAGCATGACCGAAACGTGTACTGCTCCAGCATACCAAAGCAAGAACAACTTTGAGGCACAACAGACTATTAGGATTTGGGGTTCAAGCCTCTTCTGAGGCACGTCAACCCTAGCATTACAGTATCACCTACTTGTACATACATGGAAATTGCATTTCCTCTACAGAAAAGCTCTGAGTTGTAGAACCTTGATGGTGCAGTAACATTTTGAATATTTCATTCTAATAATTAAGAGAAAAAATTGCTGATAGTTCTGGAAACATTTCAGTACTATTCACAAAATTATTTAACTAAGATGATGTGCTCTGGCATTATACATCATCCATATTACCAACCATGTCCATTCCTTGACAATTCAAAGCTCTAGCAATGCTCCAAAGTGTCTTATAATGGCACTGATAATTTCCACAAAATGACATGGAAAACCTATTTGCAATTCCAGTAACACTCTCCAACAAAGAGCATGTGGGAATGTGCTCCATCATTTCAGGCGTGTCAGCAGTTCTTTAAATGAGAGTCAGTATTTCCATTCAAATCCTTTATTTTTCAAGAGGTTGCAGAGTCAGCCCTAAGGGAGAGAGAACTGATACTAGCAGTTTCAGGTGTTTTCATGCAATCTTGCATCTCAAAACCAGCCTTTTTTTCTAAAGAAAGTTTAAGCCATTAGCTCATAATATGGATCGCTGCCTTCTGGAATTGGGAGGGAAGAAAGGGGCACAAGACACCAAAATTACTTCTAAAAGAAGATATTTTGGAAAATAACCTCTAACACCTTCACAATGTCATTTTTTTCCAGCAAACAGTTCCTAAAGACCCAGAGCTAATCTCCCTTTGGTGGCCAATGTTGACAAGCTATAAAGTGAGTCTTGGCATTTTGTGCAACCTGGAAAAAAGACATGGAAAACCACTTTACAGCCTCATCCTGGATTTAGCTAATACTCATCTGATATATCAAACAATTACATTAGTTTAACATCAAGAATCTGAGAAAGTTAGCGAAACGGTTCGAGGACAGAAGTAACCTTTATTATGTGTAGTCTGACTTTTATATATACCATAAGCCCCATGATTCCAACCCCGAGTTTCTGCATCGGAAGAACTCCTCCTTGGAGCGCTCAATGAGTTTTTGTGTTTTCCTAAAACTTGCAGTACTGTTTGCAGCAGTACAGGAGGTCTTAACGTGGAGTGCTTGGTTCTGTTTTTCTGCTATTGAACATCTTACTTTTAATTACCTCTTTTATATAAAGATGGATGGTAGAAGCCAAAAGTGTCTGTATTCTCCTCTGCCTGCCTGTCCTTGTTGACAACGATTCAATAATATACCTGGGAGTCGCTAAATCCTTCGCTGGGAATGCAGAGTGGGCATACAAATAATATTTTGATGAGTTTCTCTGTCCTTTTATTCTTTTTTTTTTAATATCTCATTAGAAATCAAAACAGCATTTTTTTTTATACTTCTCAAAGACTGCCAAGAACATACAGGAGCCATTAACATCTAACACAAATGCACATAAAGAATCACTAGTAGAAAGTAAATTTTATAGACACATTTCTATAATGTCAAGAAAGCAGCACAGATATCTGTGTACTATCTCACTAACCAACAAAGATCTGACAAGAGAAGTGAAGCCAGGAATAATGCACTGATCTAAACAACATATGAAATTCAAAGCTCTCCATGTTCTGAACAAAATGACGATTTTCCAGTTAAACAAAAAACTAGGTACAAAAGTTTGTGTAGAAGAACTGGAGAGACAATAAAGTATTAGGTGGGAAAACAGATGTCTTGAGAAACAAGTTTTACTGAGTCTTCAGTGAAAAGACTTCACCACGGAGTTAGAGAAAACAATAGCCAGCAGTTCATATCTACCAGAAACAAAGCGCTGGGGATAATTGCAGAGGGCACTTTAGGTGGCGACATTTGATATGATGGAGAAAGCAACTGGTGTGAGGACACAAAAACAACACAAGAAATCTTACAAATGCTAGCAAGGAAAACAGAGCATTAACCTTCACCTTTACACAGGAAAAGTAAGCAGCAGCAAGTAACAGAAAAGTCAGACTAGTTTCTGTCCTGCCCATCTTTACTGGCACAGGACAAGCGAGTGAGTGAATCCCTGTGACAGAAAATCATCTACTTCTCTTAAGCTCATAGTTATGCAAGATAAGTGCCAAGGAAATATGAAAAACAACATTTAGTCACATAAAAAGTTTTTAAACTTCTTTTTTTGATTCCTTCCACTGTGCTACAGTTGCCCTTTCTCACATACAAGACCTATTCTGAATTCGTAACAACGTGTTTAGCTTTGATTTTTGTTTTGTTCCATATTTAGCATGCCCCTTCTTCTCAACCTACCTTTTATGTGTTCCTTATCTTCTGTTATCCATCAGTAGTTCTCATGTTCAGGACTTGATAAAAATAAGGAAATGCTTTTTCATCAGTTCCAAAAAGCTTTGGATATGACCATGAGTATGTTGTTATGCCCTGTATCACTCTTTACTGCTCCCCTAACTGCAACAATAGCAACCTTTTGCTAATAATCTTAAGACTGTCTTTGAATTCTCAAGTCATAAAAGTGCTTTAAACAAATGATTTTTTCCATTAAAGCCACTGAATTCAAAGGAAAAGGCTCAGGCTCTCTATACCATGACTTGTTCATTTCATACCTTTTTTCTATGATCGCACAGCAATTTCTGAGACAACCCACGAAGCAGAGTGGAAGGCACCCCTCAGTTCTTTGTTTCATTGACAGTCATGAAACAAACTTCAATTAGTCAGAGACTTTTTTAACCTTTGAAAGGAAACATTTTCTAAAACGCTACCACAGCCATTGGTACGGGGCAAACACAGACTGATCTCTTCACCCACTGCAGTGGATAATATACATTATAATACACTTGAATCTCCAAATATTAGAACATAAATAAGACTTGCTATGTTCTCATGTGTTATATTACATTTCGCATGATATGTACATACAAGCTCCTTCTAATACATAAACTACACTTCATTTGGTATTGACTTAACGAAGGAATTCTCACATTAATCTCTTAAGCTGTAGTGCTCTTTAGAAAAACAGACTCTGGAAAAGAAAACCTCCATAAATCTCGTCAGCTCTCTCCAGAAAAATAGGCTTTTTGTAGCCCAGTGATTTTCTTTGCACCTTTTCTTGTGGAAACAATTAGCTTAGCAATTTTAAAGTATTAGGTGGGCCCACCTGCAGGCTCCTGGTATCTTTCCTATTATATAGCAATGTCCATACAGAAAGAAACAAGGATCTAGTCTCACAGCACTACAATACATCAGAGGGAAATACACTAAGTGAGCTACTAATAAGGTTAGGTCTTGAAGGAGCTTTCACTTACCTGAGGCCACCACAGGTTTCAGCATTTTTGCTAATTAGTTTCTAATTCAAGACTCTTTGTTAGCTCAAGGACAAAATATTGTGTTGCACTACGCTTGTCAAAATGCTTGAAACTGTCAGAGGCACATTTACTGCCTCAGAGGAGCTATGTAAATTGGTCCTTCAATGATTTTCACAAAATCAGTCTGAAGTCAGACCTGTTGTTCTTACTTTTGTCATGAGTTTAGCAATCAAACTTCAGACAGAAGTTCAGGTTCAAAACTGTGGCCACTGACAGCTGAAAAGTCTCTGTTGCCAACCACACTGATTCGTTCAACTGATTGTTTTGAAAGCTCATTATGAGCACGAAATCCTATTCCAGACAGCACGTACACTTTTGCAAAATGATCTTTAGCTTAATTTATACATTTCCCTTTTATTTAATCTCATGTACAATACAGTTAGTATTAGGATTGATTTCTGTCCTATTATACTGTCTAACCTGAAAAACTTAATTGCTTGGCTACGTACATTGAAAATACTTTTGCTGTAACTGGCAAGAATAACAGTATCCAAATGATTACTAGTGTAGCAAACGATAATTACAGTAACAGTAGTAAGGCCACCTGTATCTTGTGTATGTTGAAAATTTAGTCCAGTTATTAGTCCAATATATAAATACTATATATCTGATCTAGAGCAAATAGAAATCTTTCATAAACCCGTTTTTACAGCACATTTAAATACCCTTTAAAACAAAATCAAGGATATGTCTCTGCTCATTTGTGTTGGTAAAAGATAATATTAAGAACAATACAGCACAAAAATAAAAAGACTCAGTGGATCGCTGGCAGCAATTTTTATTCAAAAGCTCTTTACCATCAACTGTTTGTACGAAGTCAAGTGTTTAAGAAAACTCCTTTCTAAAATCAAATAAATGAAACACTATCAAAACTTCATCTTATATTACATCACTTTGTGATGAGCTACTTTATAGATGGTAGTTTTACACAGTTGTGTATCCACGTAAATTATGACTCATAAGAAAAATGAAACACACAAATTAAATGTGTCACTAGACTCTTTAAAGTAAATTAGTTGCAATCTTGTTTACTAACAAGAGTTGTTTACACAAGGTTGTGTAACTAAGCATCTTTGTGGGCTGGAATCATGTGATAGCTCCTAAAATTGTCCAGGCATAATACGGACAGCAATCTTTGATTAGAAGGGTAAAGTTGAAAGATCCTCTTAAAAGGCCCCCACAGCATCTACATGAACATTGTCATGCAATGCTAGAGATAAAGTAACAAATAAAATAAATAAAACACACTAAGTAAAACTTGTAAGAAAAGATGTGCAGCTGTGCAACATCTGGGTGCAACTTTGGAGGGTGTTTTGAAGATTTGGTTCAGAATATCTTCTTTTACTGGAGTTTATAGCTCAACCTCAGTGTCATTTATGTATAACTGCCTGTGTATTTAATTGAAAGTAATAAGCCAGATGCTTCAACTTAAAGACAGTTAAAAGATCTGTTCCAATACATAAATATACATGCCGAGACAGTTTTTGTCTTAGATGCTATGAGTATTAAACTATGAAAGTTTATTTACTTGACTAAATATAATCATACAAGATGAGAACTTTGAAATTCGATCTTTAAGTCATCTAAATATTTGCATGACAGCAAAATCCAAAGAATTTAACTAAAAGCAGTGGCAGCACGGTAGCAAGTGCAAATGCCAAACCTTTGGTCTCATTTGGTGTCATGAATAGCTTCTCAGATATATTTGTATTTAAACAATAAATGTAAATACTGGGCCACGTTCTCTGTTGCTCTCTCAAGAAGAGACAATGATTATTCTGAATTATCATGGCAAAGTCAGGCAAACGATTCCCTTAAATATTTAAGACTTTTTTCATTTGGATAGATTATTAACAGGACAGATTTACAGGATCTTTGGTGAATAATTCTGCCAGGAAAATCAAGTCTTACAAGTTGTGAAAATTCCAATAGCGGCAAGACATGACACTTGACAAATCTGACTCACAGTGTTCACAGAATCACAGAATCAACCAGGTTGGAAGAGACCTCTGGGATCATCAAGTCCAACCATTGCCCTGACACCACCCTGTCAACTAGACCATGGCACTAAGTGCCATCTCCACTCTTTTCTTAAACACATCCAGAGATGCTGACTCCACCACCTCCCTGGGCAGCCCCTTCCAATGGCTAATGACCCTTGCTGAGAAGAAATGCTTCCTAATGTCCAACCTGAACCTCCCCTGGCAAAGCTTGAGGCTATGTCCTCTTGTCCTATCGCTAGTTGCCTGGGAGAAGAGGCCGACTCCCACTGCGCTACAACCTCCCTTCAGGTAGTTGTAGACTGCAATAAGGTCATCTCTGAGCCTCCTCTTCTCCAGGCTAAACAACCCCAGCTCCCTCAGCCGTTCCTCGTAGGTCAGACCCTTCAGACCCTTCACCAGCTTGGTCGCCCTCCTCTGGACTTGCTCCAACACCTCAACATCTTTCTTGAAGTGCGGGGCCCAGAACTGGACACAGGATTCAAGGTGCGGCCTCACCAGTGCCGAGTACAGAGGGACGATCACTTCCCTAGACCGGCTGGCTACACTATTCCTAATAGAGGCCAGGATGCCATTGGCCTTCTTGGCCACCTGGGCACACTGCTGGCTCATGTTTAGCCGGCTGTCAATCAGTGTTGTAAAATCCTGAAAAGCCTTTTCTGCTTCTCACGCTGCCCCACCAGCAAGTAGACTGAGGGTGCACAAGAAGCTGGGAGGCAACACAGCTGGGACAGCTGACCCCAACTGACCAAAGGGATATCCCATACCATATGATGCCATGCTCAGCATATAAAGCTGGGGGAAGGAGAAGGAAGGGGCGGGGGGGATGTTCAGAGTTACGGCATGTCCTCCCAAGTAACCGTTATGCGTGATGGAGCCCTGCTTTCCTGGAGATAGCCTAGCACCTGCCTGCCCATGGGCAGTAGTGAATGAATTCCTTGTTTCACTTTGCTTGTGTGTGCAGTTTTGGCTTTACTTAAACTGTCTTTATCTCAACCCATGAGTTTTCTCACTTTTATTCCAATTCGCTCCCCCATCCCACTGTGAGGGGAGTGAGTGAGCAGCTGTGTGGGGCTTAGTTGCCAGCTGGGGTTAAACCAGGACAAAGAGTCTACAATCACTGCATTTGTACTTGTGACTGAAGCAGAAGTCAGCGTATCTTCATTGATATTGTAGCTGTGCGTTCATGGAAAAAGTAATGATGTAACAGAGCCTCCAAAGTGGACTCAACTTCAAATTATATTCAAACTCTTCACCAGGCTTATGCAGCCCACAATGAGATCTATGCTGTGCTGTCCTCACTCTAACCAAAACACCAAGATCAAAGTTAGCAGGGATAGATTTATCACGCTAACGTTACTCCTCCAGATGCAATGCACACAGACTGAGTGACTTGAGGGAGTAAGCAGGAAGAATTATTTTCCATTCACTGGGACAGGGAATGTTCAAGGGAATACTTTTGTGCCCACTCAAAGCAAAAGCCATTGGCAAGAAGCTACTTCTACAACTGCAATAATATCATTAACTTCCAAATATCATGAACCTGATCCCATTCTTTACTATGGAATCAGAACATACTTGGATTAGAATAGAATAAATAAGGAAAAAAATCAGTGTGAACTATTTCAGCAATAAAAAGAAAACATCATACAACCATTAATTCCTCTTCCAAAGAAACTCTGTGATTGGGCCAGAACCATTCATTCTCTCCTTGCACAGACTTGCAGCATGACTGCTAGATGTCATTTTCTGCTGTCCTAAGTCACTATTCCAAATAAGGCCAAAAGCCTCATTGACATGATTAGCAGCTGCCTGCAAAGTCTCAGTATGTCTGTGGCAGGATGCTACCCTACAGCACACTTCCTCATAGCACAGCACAGTCTTCCAGGTCTTAGTCCCTCATTTCCCCCACACAGTTCTTTGCATAGTTCATACAACATACTTAAGGCAGTGACCTCTTTCCTAGGTCTACGTCTACTCATGAAATTCAAAAGGCTTTTAAAAATTCTCAGCATGCCTAAAGCACATACTAGCATACAATGCAGTGACTGGCAGGCATCTCCATACACTACACACTAAATCTCACTAGCAAGAGATTAGCAAGCTCAGATATTTCCTAGCAGCAAGAGTTTTAAATTAACTGTTGAGGACTTACTGTGAGTTTTGGTAAATTCTACAGACAGGGTTCAATGCCACACTATCACATGTAGATTGCCAGCAATAGTGGAGTTAGCTAGCTCAAGGCTAACTGAATATCATCTATGCAAGCAGCAATCACAGCAGTAATAACGTAGACATGCTCATAGGGAGCTCACAATCTGGCCCAGAATTCAGGTCTCCTCTTGATCGTGAGACTTCCTCCTCTGCTCATCATTTCTCTATGTTCCAACATTCTCGATAGCACTTCTCTTCAGCAGATTTATACACACAAACAATTTAACTACAAGCAAGGGTGTCCAAGTACAGCACACCTCTGAGAGGACTTGTTTTTTCCTTTCTCAATGAGGAAATCCCACTGCTTCCTGCTGAGACCTGTCTGATTCAGGTCTTACACTTCTTTTCAGTAGATAAGACACTTTGTTCTGCTTTGTTTTCCTACCTCTATGATTGTACTTTTGAGAACTGCCTGAGTTTTTTCCTAACCCAGCACACTGTATCAGTGGGAGAAATCAGAGCTTACCCTTTGTTCTGATATAGAAATACATGTGTTCCCACTACGGCAACTTCATTACTTTTTTTTTTTTTTACTACATTGTGCATAACTATTAATTGAATTCAACCTGTACAAAACCCTGTTGCCAAGATTTGGTCTGGCACCAGATGGAGCAAGTACGTAACTACACTTCTCACTCCGTTTCAAGGGATGGTAGTCCATCACATTCAGCTGAAGTTCTCCCATGACCTGCAGAATCCTTCTAACCTGATCAGCTCATTTTATTCCTTTGATTTCCATCTTCCTCTGTGAATGCAATCTATTACTAGACATGTTTCTCTTCAGGTTTCCTACACAGGGACATCAGCCCTTGTGCCCATGTTCGTACTAAACTACAGCTGAAGAGACCCTGTTTTTTCTCGTCAGTTTTGAGCTATTTGGTGTTGTAGCCTCAATCTATGTTTATCTATTTAAACCTCTATCATTAAACTGTGGGAATTTTTTGGTAAAGAATATTAAGAAGCTTAGACATGGCTTATCAGTTCAGCTGATACAGCCCAATAAAAAATATTAGCTAAACGCAGAAACCTCTCTAAAGCCAGGATAATTTTGCATTGCCACTAAACTACCTCTATAGCTAGAGATATTAATAACAAAAGCTATTTACAAGAAGAAAACAAAACCTCTCAACTTATAGTTAAAATCCATCTTGAACTTGCTCAGGAAACAAAGGAAGATAGAGGAAGAAAAAGGGTTTTTACTCTACTTTGTCCCTCTTTTCTCTTACTCACTGGACATAGTTAAATTAAATGGAAACTCATAAAAAAAAGATACATATGACACAACAAATATTCTTTGAGGGCTCATTGTAATCACTGTGGTCTTGCTGCAGTCTCTGGTGCCTGAGCAAGAACTCAGGCCAAAAATATCATGTACAGAAAAACACTGCAGTGCTGTGATTTCATGCCTAGTGTTACCTTATGGTTAAGAGTAGTTCCCTTGGCTCTTACCCTTGAGGCAATTAGAATTTCCAGACAGCTCAGTGGCAGATATTCTAAGCAGTGTCTATATTGCAGCACTAACTGGCAGATGGCAGTCAATTCTTCCCGTGTATGAATTAAATTCACAGGTATAGCACATGGCTGTAAACCCAAACACTTTTTTAAAGCTTTCAAAGTTTTCATTCTGCCTTTTATTGTTACAAAGCAACAACAGCCAGCTATGTGATGTAAGTCTCAATTTTTATCATGGACTAAGACTTAGAGTAGGATATGCAGGGCACCATGCTGCTGGTTTGGGATCTCATGAATACATTTCTACACTTTTTCTCACGTGCTAGTCTTTCCAGCAATAAGGTTGTTTAAACATAGTAGAACACTATCTTCAGAACACTGAAGAACAAATATGTGCTTGATCAGAAGAATGGAGCATCAAACAAAGACGGATTGCCTGCCATATGTTCTTGATTTATCAGTCTAGTTGCCTGAAGTTAGAATTTTATCAGGATTGTATTCTACCTCAGACAGACTATACACTTTTCCATTACCAGGAGGGTACTTAATATATCCAGATGGCAAAGGTTAAACTGTACGTATGCCAACTTTGACAGCTTCCCTTCTTATGACCTGAAGTCCATGAGGACTGCAAGTAATTAGCACTCTAGAAAAGTCACAGCTCGAGGCCTTCAGTGGATTTTTCAGGTCATTTTTGTGAGCAGATACTCATTTTAGAGTTTTAAGTTACACTATGGCATTATTATACATTGCTGGATTAGATATCCTTCTTCCCTGCCCACTACTAAAAATGTGTTAATGTGAATTCTGCTAATGCAATTAACTCTATATTCCAACTCCCTGCCTGTCTGTGCATCAATTGTATTCAGCTGCTTGTTTGCCCACCTATTATAAACACATAACTAATTTTTTTTTGCAGATGTGTAAGGTCTTTCTGTGTGACTACTGTTGGTTCAGCCTCCAAGCTGCTCTTCTTAACTTTACAACCCATCTATAATGAACACATCTGATTTACAAACAACATTCAAATACATTTAAAAACAAATATTACAAGACAAAAATCAGACAATGAGGGGGGAAAGAGGCGTGAAGGTGCAACTCAGTAAACAAAATAGGAAATAGCTGCAGTCAAAGCCTGAGAGCTTACCAGGTGCTTTATTAATCTGCAATGCACTACTTTACAGTGCTGCTTTTAAAATATGTTAACACTATATCACAGTTCCCGGCAGCATGAAGTCTTTCCAGAAAACGTGTCATCACTATATGCAGTATATTTTATAGCCAGTATAATTTCATTTTATTATATCCCATAATATTTTTCTGAAATTCTAGGCAGTCTCCCCACAAAAGATAAGTCATGACCATATTTTAATCAGCTGGCACAAAGTCTAACCACCATACTGCAGAAAAAAAAAAGCCTTTATTACACCAAAATGTCCTCAGTTTCACTTTGCCTCTGTGGAAAAGGTCGTGAACAAAACCTGTGAGAATCTCATTCAAGTATTCTGTAGCACAAAACCTTTCAACTGTGAAGTTATTTAATTCGAAGACTGATCTCTACAGTTTAACTATTCTTGATAGAAGCCGAATAAACCCAGAATCCTACATGTTGTACTATTATCGCAAGAAAAAATGAAAGTTATGCTAACAAAGCCTGAAATACATGTCGATTGTTTCATATGCCCACAAGCATTCTGAAAAGATGAGCTGTACACCTCTCAAGCAAAACAATGTAATTTTCTTTTTCTTACCAGGCTTGCATTTCTGCTTTGCAATCTGCTCGTGATTGGGAAACGTTGCTGTGGAACCCGGTATAACGACTCCTTCCTCTAAATCAGACTCTGGGATTGTAGTACAGCCACCTAGTTGAAAATGGAAGAACCTTAATGTGGTGTTTATGTAACAAAACAAATTCACTACTGCGTAATTAAGGAAAAGAGGTGATAAATTAGCTGACAGGAACATATAAATCTGAAATAGTCTTTACTTTCACTTCACAGAAATATTTGTTAAAGAAAACTATTACCATTGTTTAGAAGGCTGATTATGCCTTAATGACTTCTCTCTCCTACTTATGCTGGTTTGAAAAAAGTTTGAATGTATTAAGACCACAGAATATGTAAAACCGGTTCAACATAAAAGATGGAAATAATGCAATTTGTGTTAAAGATCAGATTACTGGGAGCTAGTTTTGTAATAAAAGTAATTAAGTGTGAATGAAATAACTTACAAAGTCAACAAACCTTATGAAGATGGTTAGCTTACCACCAAGAATGACATGATATTTTTTGGATGAGTTATTAAATACAGTATTTTTATTACTTAGCGCTAGAGACATGGGAACACAGGGACACTTCCACTGTCCAATAACATACTGTGCTGGCAATGCCTTACTCAAGCGATTTTAGGATGCACGGCATAATATACAGATTGTATTTTGCAATATTGCTTTCTGAGTAGTTCGTTAGAGAACACGATGACTTACAGCTTTCTCTTCAAACGTGTTTAAATACTTATGTTTAAAATATGGAGATAGAGAATCTAGTAGTAGTATCACCTGAAGATCGTTGCAGTAGCTTGCAGAGGAACAGGCTGATGTAAATTGATTTCAAAACAGCTGCGATCAGGACATTGGAGGATTTGTCACTATTCCACAGCAAAAACATAGCCTTACAGTAAGTGCATTGCCAAGAACACAGCACACAGCTGAGCTGCATCTCCTTCTCACAGCCCTCCCAGGATCACCGCTAGCAAGGCAAACAAATCCATGTACTTATCTATTGTGTTCTGAAAGTACGTATTTATAGACAGCACATCAGCTCCCAATGGAGCACACAGACTTGTCACCTTTATGTCAGAGCTGTTCTGTTTTGAAAAGAAATGTTCTACTCCAGGCCCCACAACTGGTGTATGCAATTTGCAGCAATACAGGCTATTCTCTCCTTACAAACTAAACGAGCAAAACAGTTAAAAATAAGATTGCATTCCCAAGCAATGTGCAGACTTATGACCCATGACAGCTTCGGATATTTAGGATACCTGCTATGAAACTGAAGGAGAAAATGGGAAATTAGAAAAATGTCTTCGTGTTACAATACTGTAACACTGGGGCAACGTCTGACATTGCATTAAATATAAATGTACCTACATCCTAAATGAAAATAAATACCAGTAAACTAATACTTCTGTTCCCATTTGCAAATTGTGACTAAAATGTAAACGATGAGATTTGATTAAATGGAAATCACTGCTTTAAAAGTCAATTTAGATATTTTTCATTCTTATTCTTCAGATAAAATCTACCCTATTAAACAGTAATCTGTAAATACAGGATACAAGATTAAGGTTTCTTGCACAAAAGAACTATTAAGAATGGCATCATACATTTTAAAGGGTTTTATAACGTTTTCTAACAGCATGAGTGAAAACTCATCAAGTCAATTCGCATCTATTGAATTTCTACATGGAAATAAAAAAAACAACTTTTACCACATTCATTCTAAAACCTGAAATTCAGTAACTTACATAGCCTTGAGAATGGATGGCTTTTGACACCAAAATATTTCATTAGTCATCAATGCTGACAGTAACTGAATAGGAGTCGGAAAAGGTCTATTTGCCCTTAGGTACAACACGCTACTTGCTGAAAGGAAGCAAGACTTCCTGCTCTTGATTCTGATGTGAGAGATTTGTTAAGACTTACTTGTCATCTGATACTATCAGAAGTTATTAAAATTAAAAGCAAAATCCACTACTTTTTCATAACTTTATTTTCTTGACAGAGAAAAGTCAGGACTGAAATGTTACCAGTGATAGACACACATAAAAAGAAAATGTAGACAGAATACACAGAGCAATAGTATCAGCATCAATATTAAGAGCAGTAATTATTTCTTACTTCTGCAAGGATACTAATAACAGTTCTCTATGAACTGTTTTAACTACTATTGTTTCGTAAAGGCATTCCATGTGCTGAAAGCACTGTTCTCAGTGGGGCAGGATTTCACCAGGACTCTTGTACCGGTAATTATTTAAATAAATGACCAGACAAGAAAGCAACATAATAGTAGTATTTTTACTCTTTTGAGGCAATGAAGCTTACATGATCAAGGTCTTCGTGCCCCCACATTTCTATCTTACTCTTCTAATACCAGTATTACCTTCTAACTGAAGGAACTAGTAGAATTTGCTGAACCATGTCCCTTAGCTTATTCTGATGCGTAGGGCTAGGTAGGATGACTGGACCCTCATCTACACGTTAATCTGCATCATCATAAGTGGCATCCACTTCTTGCAATGGAACCAATGGCAAATTCCATTTTCTTGCTCCGATAAGCACACGTACCCATCCTCAAGATAACGATGGATACCCTTGACAACATGCTATGATTCCTCACAGGAAGAAAGGAGTGGAGACCACACTAAGACAATTGTCACACTGAGAGAACCTCAACATTCAAAGTAAATTGTAAACTTTCACTAGACTGAAAAAGAAACTGGATAAGGCACAAATATACACCACTGAATATAATATTTAAACCACAGCAGACCAGGATTTTATGATTCAAAAACATTTTACAATTCAGAAGGACAGCTATCTGAAAAGAAGAACCTTTCCTGCCAGGACTCTCAACTTTTTAATTTCATACTGCAGGGGTTCTGGTCAGAGACTAACAGGTCTTTTACTTTAAGTAAAAAAACCTCTTTGAATTCTTGTATATCTCTGTATACATTTCAAAAAGTATCCACTGAATGTCCATTTCAGCAAGCATTTAAAGTTTTTACACACCTGGAATCCTAAAAGAAATCACAGCAGCAAAATAATTCACATTCATTCATAATTAAGTGAATGGTACAAAACAAAAAAGTGAAATATTTAAGGAAAGAGGGGGGAAAAGAGAAGCAGGAATAGTAGTACATAAATCTACACACTGGAAATGATCCAAGTTGGGAAGGTCTCCAGATGTCAGTCTGTAAACAGTGCTTCATAAAATGAATTTCCCCATTAATTGTTGGCAGGAATAACATCTAGAATATGTTATTACATTTGACCCACTCTTTCCCCCTTTTCTGTGTAGCTAAATTCTTGTCTGACATCACAGATCTTTTATCAGTTGTGATAAATCCAAGAAAACAAGCTTTGGTCAGCAAAACTGTTTGATAGGGTACAACACGCATAAAATTACACTCAAGTTAATTGTGAACTCTGTTCACCAAAGGAAATGAGACTTCTCTTGTTTATTTTCACTACATCTGTTTTTGTAACACATTTGGTTCTTAAGTTGGAAAAAGACACCCACACCCAAAGGAAACATAAACATATAATACATATTGAACAAAAATTAAGTACTGACAGCTTTCCTACAGGTTCCTATCACCATGTTTTTACACATTTTAAAATGGCTTTAAAAGTCGAAAACAGGAAAAAAAAAGCAGTATACATCTGAAAAATGAAAAGGCACTTTGAGGGAAAGCCTATTTGGGTTTCTTCTTTTTCTTCCACTCAATCACAATCTAAACTATGCATAAAGTTCCAATTTTCCTTTGAAATTAACTCTTACAAGAGTCTACAGAAAGAAGAATAAAAAGCTTCCTGAGCAGTCTTTGGCAGCAGGAGAGTCAAAATGTGAGCAGGAAGCTCTCTAAATAGTGGGTTTTGTCATTCATAGGTGTACCATTATACAATGGAGATCATCTAAAAAGCAAAATTATTTCATAGAGATTCCAAAACGATACGCAAAACCACGTTCAGTTGGGTTTTCTGTGCTGTCCATAATCCTTAGGCAAGTGTGTACTAAAAATGCAGTCTAAGGCATTAGAGATTATTCTCTCTAAAACAGAGTTAATCAATTACTTCTACTGATTCTGCCAGCTACATTTACTCAAGCCCTGTAAATTTTATTAGGATCTGCCCATCAGAAAGTAGCTTGCCTACTGAAGTTTAACACTGCATACAGGCTTTGTAGATAGTGCTATTGCTGCTTTCTAGAAGGAAGATAAAACAATAAAATCTATAGAAGAAAACAACACATATGTAAGTGTATGATGAAGTCCAGGGAACATTTATTCACATACCGGGTCTGGATTAGAGTCTGTCATTTGAATAGACGCATTCCAGGAACACAAGAATATTCCCATTGCATAGTGTGGGGAAAAAGGAGCGGGGAAAAAGGAGCGGGGAAAAAGGAGCGGGGAAAAAGGAGCGGGGAAAAAGGAGCGGGGAAAAAGGAGCGGGGAAAAAGGAGCGGGGAAAAAGGAGCGGGGAAAAAGGAGCGGGGAAAAAGGAGCGGGGAAAAAGGAGCGGGGAAAAAGGAGCGGGGAAAAAGGAGCGGGGAAAAAGGAGCGGGGAAAAAGGAGCGGGGAAAAAGGAGCGGGGAAAAAGGAGCGGGGAAAAAGGAGCGGGGAAAAAGGAGCGGGGAAAAAGGAGCGGGGAAAAAGGAGCGGGGAAAAAGGAGCGGGGAAAAAGGAGCGGGGAAAAAGGAGCGGGGAAAAAGGAGCGGGGAAAAAGGAGCGGGGAAAAAGGAGCGGGAAAAAGGAGCGGGGAAAAAGGAGCGGGGAAAAAGGAGCGGGGAAAAAGGAGCGGGGAAAAAGGAGCGGGGAAAAAGGAGCGAAATCCATTTTTAGTTCGAATATTCACTAGCAAAATGTAGAGCCACTAATTAATCAGTTATAGATTTCAGAACATAGCACTTAAGTCTAGTAATGTGGTTACAATTGTGCAGTCATAAAATTCCATTGTTTTGTGCCTGATTTGACATAACCAAAGTCAATGAAATGATGGAAAATATTTCTGTATTACATTCCATTAGAATAATAAACTAACAAAAAATCATACCAACTGAACATGCAGTCCAAGGTCATTGAAGATCACCAAAACATATTTTCCGTGGGAGTACACAGAGACATACCAGACTGTTGTTCTGCTTTACTCTTGTTTTACTGAAATGTTTCTTAACAAAACTTCCAGTTCATAAATTCCATAGCTTGTCCTATAATAAGTTGCCACGATTTGCATAGAGAGCTATGCAGAGATAATTTGCATCATTTGTGTGGCTTCTGTTTGAGCTTGCAGCCCATTCATATACTTTGAACATGCTTGAATTCATAAAATCTTGACTCAAGAATTTCAGGGTACTTTGGCAGTATAATGTCTTTATGGGAGCAACTATGCTGTTTAAACTGTCAAATTGTCTTGGCCATTCTTCCAGGATGAGGTTCAGTGCATGTGGTATGCAAGTCATACAAATGGTATTGGGAAACACATTGCTAAGAACAGATCTAACAGCTGCTTTCATTAAAGAAGCATTATTGGACGTTCAGCCAAGAACACAATCAAGATCAACATTCAGTAGTACCCCTACGCAGGACTGAGAACATAATAACATTAAACTATACAACGCAATTCAATATCTACCAAAAGTCATTTGTTACACTCTGTGAACAAAGGATGAATTATGACAGTTGTGCTTTGACCTTTTTTACTAATTTACATCAAAAACTTAAATAGGTAATGCTCCCTTTGATAAACACTTTTCTAATTTTTTTTTTCTAAAAGTGCATTCAAATTAATTTCTGCTGTCAGTTCTGGTTTCTATCTGCCAACACACCCCAAGACAACACCTGAAAGTCAATGTTCAGAGCAGCTGGGATCTCCGGAGCATGCCTGTCCAAAAAATGTTCACAATATTGTCTTTATGTAGCCTCTAACCTTTCTTCAGTGTACACTGAAAGGAGACAGACTAAACTGGCCTGTTGTAACCTTGACACCAAACCCGCCTGGTATTCATCATTCTAAAAAGTTTAGAGAAATGTTTTGCTCCTATTCCCATTTAAAACACTTATGTTTCCTGAAGCACATATATGAAGCATTCCTCAAGCTGAAGATGCAATCACGCAGACATATATAGACACTATATATTTGTATGTATATATATACACACACATAAATTTAGGACTTATTAGTGAAGAAAGAGCAAGTCCTCATTGCCTGCAGTCAGAAGTTGGAGAGAGAGTAAGTGTTTGTGGTGTGGTTTGCAGTTTTGTAACCTATGAGTTAAGAAAGTGCTCTGTCACACAACCATACTGCCGGACTTTGAAGGTGAGCATTCGAGTGGTTCAGAGGAATAGACAACTATTTACCTTCAAGGAGACTGAGGCTTATTGGCCTAAGCAAAACATTGTTTACAAGCTGTTAACAACAAGAGGAAGCTCAGTAAGGCAGCTTAGTGAAAATGGAATTTTTGTCCCAGCTGTGAACGTGAAATAAAAGATAACGCAATTTGCTGCACGAGGCCTTGTTGTTCAGGGTCTTTTGGATGTTTGAGTCAGCCATAATGGAACAGTAGTCAGATAGAAACAGTTAATGAGGCACTTATTCTTAATCCAGATCAGAAACTAAGTGAAATCAAAGAAAAAGTATTTGAGATGTACATTAATGCATGATTGTGGACAAGAGAATACAGGAACAAAAACTACTGACATCAGATGCAATATGAGATATACTGTGGATAACAGAAGACAGTGGACTAGTAACTGGGACTCAAATGTAGGTACTGAAGAATATGTGTTGCTCAGAAAGATAAAATTAAAGTGGTAGAGTAATACTTCATAGCACTATTGTGACGGGGAACTGAAAGATTATACAGAATTCGTCAATTTGGAGAAGGATTATAAAGTAGTTCAATACACAAAATGTCAAATTTTAGCTACCGAATACCAAGATCACATTTCAATAGCAACTGTAATTGCTTTAATATTATAAGAGGTATTAATACCTCTCCCCACAAATGGTGGTGTTATGGAAATCAAAGACAAAAAACCCACAGAAATAATCACAGGATGATAAAAGAAAAAGGCTCTAGTGTGATGATCAGGAAAAAGGTGAATACAATTCTGAAATCCACCTGACAATGTTCCAAAATAAGGATCAAGAAAGCAGTAATACTATTGAACAAGGCACTGGTAAGACATCTGGAATACTGTGTTCAATTCTTGTCACCATGTTCATGACAGATTAAATAAACATGGAAAAATTCAGCTGAAGGTTACTAAGATCATATAGGAATCACTTCCCTTGTTGACACATGAGCAGATGACCAGTCTTGCTTAGCTAAGCTAGCTTAACTTAAAATGGAACAGACTGATCTTTACCAATAATGCAATTAGGCCAGAAATCCTTAGTGTCTGGCAAAATAAAAGACACTCTTAGAACAAGAAGGAATTAATCTTAAATTAATTTTGACTTGAAATTGTGTTTCTGACTACCAAGACAGCAAGGGCTTTGAACAACCCCTGAACAGAAACTGTGGAGGTAAACAATTGTATTTATGAATAGGACTAAATTACCTTATTCTAACACAGAGATGGAGCTTCTGAACCAGGAATTTCTTTTCTTCCTTTCCCCCTCCCCTCCACCCCCTCCAAAAAGAAGTTATAGGGAATACAGGACAAAACAGATGTAGTCTTATCTATTAGTATTCTGAAATTATCCCATTATTTCTTATCTAATTATGAGTAGTTATCTAACCATTAGGACATTAATGAATTACTATTCTCTATTTATCTAACAATATTTTCACAGCATTCAAAGTGAACAGGAGACACCACAAAAAATAAGCTACCTGGCTGCTTTAACCAGCTGTAGGAAGGGAAGCGTTAGTTCACAACATAAAATAAAAAAAATTTTAAAAAGATTCTGGGACCAAAGTATCATTGAAAATATTTCATGAAAAAACCCAGCACCAATACTGTAAACACTTAAAAACTCTAATTCTGACAATTCTGGTTCCCTAAAGTATTTGGCAAGCAAACTTACTGAATTTACATTTGGAGAGACACTGGACTATACAATACAAAATGCCAAGTGCTGAAATTTAATACAAGTAATCAGACATTGTATTTTTAAGAGAGTAATGAACTAGCCTCTGTTCTTCTGTATCTCCAGATACTGCTTGGAAATAAGCAAATCAGTGATGAAATAAACATGGATTCAAGCATCCTCTTTTAGTGTTATTGAAATAAACCCAATAAACATCTACCTGGTGCCTTTCCAAGACAAACAGCATATAGATCCTTTGGGCCTTAGGAGTCAAGGAAATCAAAGTATTCATAAGAGAGAAAGAGAACTCTTTTTTTATAATGCAGAAGTTCCCTTCCACACTTGAACTGCAACCTTCGCTGAAAATACTTGCTTTCCTGTTAACTATATCAAAGATAGCATATTGTTTTCACGTATTGTAAATTTCTACTTTCTCAATTGTACCCAAATATCAGATTAGTCCATAACATGTAAAACCTGAGTAACATTGTATTTGTTTAGTCTAAAAATATTTCACTTTTACTTAATAACCAACTATGATTTTTATTAATTATACTAGGAGCTAAGAACAAATTAAATCGTAATAACCTATCTTTGCTCCAATACTGCAATAAGAAACATACATTACTTATATTTACTTTAATCCCAGTAGTATTTAATACTTCATTTACTATATACTCCATCGACCAAATAAATCCAAGTATTACCTTGTATTAGCTCAACCTTTTACGACATTAAAATCTCTGGGATCGTTTTTAGGAGGAAACAAAACAAAGGCAACTTTGGCTCCATTTAGTATCAAACTAGATTAATTGAATGGTGTTATATCTGGAAGAAATGAGCACAGAACTGTACATAATACTTTAAAATTACATCTTATCCTGCAGAGAGAATTTTTTCCTTTGTTTAGAAGAATTTGCCATTCAGCAAATTTTACTTTACAAACTGCATAGGATTTCATTATTTCACTAGTACCACACCTATATCTGTGTAAATCATGTAATTTTACTAACATCAATAGCATTGAAGTGTAATGAAAATGATATAACTGAAAGATAAAAGTGATGTTCCATTACGGGGGTTACTTTGGACCTTTCTTCTTATTTAAGAATGAAGGACTTAATGCACAGAAGCAAACATTTTGTATAGTATCTTCTGCAAGTATTTTCAGAAGTAGCCAGGAGACTGAGGTGCTTCATGTGATAAACTTTAAAGAGAAATGACTTTACAAAACTGCCAAGTACTTTTCTACCAAACACAAGGTAGCTGAAGATATGAGAAAACATGCTCTCTGAAACGTCTAATAACATGGGAGCACCTTGGCACTGAACTTTTCAGAGAGGAGGGACAGATTCAGTTTGGCTAATGTCATCAAATGAATTACATCCACTAGAAGATAATGGATATTTAGGGAGAACTGTGTTCAAATCCAACCTGCTTTTTTTTGGTAAAAGGTAAGGTCTGTTTTTACAATAAAATGTTATATCTGAAACAAAGTGGCTTTTTATATGGGAAAGCACAGGATTAACTGTCCTGTTTCATCTTATTTAAAAGCTATCATTGGTGCTACTGTCCAAGATGATAAATAAAGTAAGTGACAGAGCAAGCAGAATACAGAGATGCTCTCGGTCAGCTACTTTCATGCCTTATGCTTACTTAATTCTCTCAATCAACTAGTTTTCAAGAACCATCTTGTAGCCTGACTGGGACAAGAGGTTACACATTTTTAAAAAACTGGTTTTGTAACCGTGACTGGATACCCTGAAATCTGCTAAAGTACAAAGTAAAAGTTGTATGACACGGGTAGCCCCTACTTCCCTTCCCCTCCAAATCATATTTTTGTTGGGTTTGTACAACATTAGTACATGTAAAAGAAAGTCTATGTCAAATTAAACATAAATCTTGTCATGCATAGTTTAAAGAAAACATAATTTAGAACTGTCTACCTCATCTGCAAGGAAGCCATACAAAGCAATCTAAAGACTAAAGGATCAAATATGCTATTCAAAATACAACTAAAAGTATTAGACAAGCAACCTGAAACTGGAGAGAAGAATTAATTGAAAGGAAAGAATTTTACAGACTGCTCTGCACAATCAGACCAGTCAAGAAAAAAGAGAAGAAACAAGTTTATAGCTGCTTTTTACTGATTTGTATAATATTGTTCCATGCCTGTATATCTTTTTTAAAAGCAAAAATATTTCTCTCTCTTCTGGTGATAAAACTGAATCTTAAGCTGCAGCTTTACACCTATTTTAAGCCAATCATGTGAGCCTTCAATAAAATAAGAAGCTCATTCTACCATCCTGCTTTGTGGTCCCCATTATCTCCTCTGTGCTGGCACAAAGGTACACCTGAAGCTGTCTGATACATCAGATCTAGAAACTCATCTAGCTGAAAACATAACAGTAAAACACACAAAGGCTAACCATGAGAATCATGAAATTTGTTGCAAGGGACCTCTGGAGGTCACCAAGTCCAACCTCCTAATCACATCAGGTCCAGCTAAATCAGGTTGCTCTGGGACTTATCAAAAGGAGTTCCAAGTGTCTCCAAAAGCGATTCCACAACCTCTGTGGGCAACCTGCTCCAGCATTTGACACAGAAAAAGATTTTACCATGTTATATGTAACACACATTCCCAGTGTTCTGACTTCCCTCCACTTCCTTTCTGACTATAATCAGGCACCTCCAAGAAGCATGCAGGCCCCATCTAAGCCTTCCTTTAACAAGTCCTCCATTCTTAAACACGAAAACATCTCAAAAATAACTCCAGTAATGCAACACAAGTGTACACAGAGAAGGATGCACTGCATTCCACATCAGTGCAGGTCTTCAATACTTCTGCAATAACTATAGCACAGTGTATATTACATGGCATGTCTAAAGAGCAACAGAGTTTTGCCAAACTGCTTTTGTGATGGTAAGAAAGTTCGTGATGTGGGACTTGGTGAAAGAAATGTCTTCCAGTGGATGAGGTAGCCAAAAAAAAGCTCTTAGGCATGGAGTAAGAAGACGACAGGCCTGACCAAAGGGTCTTTGAGAGTATTTCATAATACCAAAATGAGGTAACCATGTGAAGCAAAGGAACTGTCAAGAAGTGAGAGTTTTTCAAATTTATCTCAGGGAGCAAAATCACAGGTTTATTGTGTACCACTGCATTCTGACCTTCTTTGAGTGTAATCAAAAATCTCTTCTCAATAATCTTATCTAAGATATACATTCTTCATAACACAGCACTTCATGCACAGGAAAAAACAGCAACATGACTGGGTCTCAATTTCAATGTTCTCCCTGTGATCCACAATGGAGATCATATATGAGATCTTATGCATAAGAACCTCTCGCTTAAAAGACAGATTTTGTCACACAATTTGAATTTAGTATTTACTACCTGCAGTATCTACCCTACAGAATCTCTGAAGACTTCCTATATTTGACTAACAAAACATCTCATCCTCTCTTTGCCTCAAATATGCCATTTTCCCTACAGTGTAGTATGGAAAGATCAACCTTTCCCTAATTGTGAGGCTGAACGTTTTAGACTTCCTAGATGCTACAACTTTTTTCTTGTTTATAATGATATTAATCTTTAGGGTTTTTTCCAAGGAGAATTCAGTGATACTTAAGTGATATATTTATCAATATAGAGGCTTTTCAGCAACAAGCTAGGCTTCTTTATGAAAGCCACAAACAGTCCAGTTAGTAATTAGAGCTTCAAACTCTAATAAAGGTCTAAACCATGGTTATGTAGTTTATATCTACTCTGAATAACATTACAGAACTAGGTGTAGTGGGTTGACCCTGGCTGGATGCCACGTGCCCACCAAGCCACTCTGTCACTCCCCTCCTCAGCTGGACAGGGGAAAGAAAATATAATGAAAGGCTCGTAGGTCAAGATAAGGACAGGAAGATCACTCAGCAATTATCACTACTGGCAAAACAGACTCGACTTGGGGAAAATCAATTTAATTTATTACCAATCAAATCAGAGTAGGATAATGAGAAACAAAACCAAATCTTAAAACACCTTCCCTTCACCCCTCCCTTCTTCCCAGGCTCAACTTCACTCCCAATTTTCTCTACCTCCTTCCCACCTCCAATGACGCAGGGGAAGGAGAATGGGAATGGGGGTTGTGGTCAGTTCATCACACATTGTCTCTGCTGCTCCTTCCTCCTCAGGGGAAGGACTCCTCACACTCTTCCCCTGCTTCAGCGTGGAGTCCCTCCCACAGGAGACAGTCCTCCATGAACTTCTCCAGTGTGAGTCCTTCCCACAGGCTGCAGTTCTTCGTGAACTGCTCCAGCATGGGTCCCCCACAGGGTCACAAGTGCTGCCAACAAACCTGCTCCAGCATGGGCTGCTCTCTCCATGGGGTCACAAGTCCTGCCAGGAGCATGCTCCAGTGTGGGCTTCCCATGGCCTCAGAATCACAGAATGTTAGGGATTGGAAGGGACCTCGAAAGATCATCTAGTCCAATCCCCCTGCCGGGGCAGGATTACCTAGACCATATCACACAGGAACGTGTCCAGGCGGGTTTTGAATGTCTCCAGAGTAGGAGACTCCACAACCTCTCTGGGCAGCCTGTTCCAGTGGTCAGTCACCCTCACCGTAAAGAAGTTTTTCCTCAAATTTAAGTGGAACCTCCTGTGCTCCAGCTTGCACCCGTTGCCCCTTGTCCTGTCAAGGGATGTCACTGAGAAGAGCCTGGCTCCATCCTCATGACACTTGCCCTTTACATATTTATAAACATTAATGAGGTCACCCCTCAGTCTCCTCTTCTCTAAGCTAAAGAGACCCAGCTCCCTCAGCCTCTCCTCAGAAGGGAGATGTTCCACTCCCTTAATCATCTTCGTGGCTCTGCACTGGACTCTCTCTAGCACTTCCCTGTCCTTCTTGAACTGAGGGGCCCAGAACTGGACACAATATTCCAGATGCGGCCTCACCAGGGCAGAGTAGAGGGGGAGGAGAACCTCTCTTGACCTGCTGACCACACCCCTTCTAATACAGCCCAGGATGCCATTGGCCTTCTTGGCCACAAGGGCACATTGCTGGCTCATGGTCATCCTGCCGTCCACTACGACCCCCAGGTCCCTTTCCCCTACGCTGCTCTCCAACAGCTCTGTCCCCAACTTGTACTGGTACATGGGGTTGTTCTTGCCCAGATGTAGGACTCTACACTTGCCCTTGTTATATTTCATTAAATTTCTCCCCGCCCAACTCTCCAGCCTGTCTAGGTCTCTCTGAATGGCTGCGCAGCCTTCCGGTGTGTCAGCCACTCCTCCCAGTTTGGTGTCATCAGCGAACTTGCTGACAGTGCACTCTATTCCCTCATCCAAGTCATTAATGAATATATTGAATAGTACTGGTCCCAGTACCGACCCTTGAGGGACTCCGCTAGACACAGGCCTCCAACTGGACTCTGTCCCATTGACCACCACTCTCTGGCTTCTTTCCTTCAGCCAGTTCACAATCCACCTCACTACCCGATCATCCAGACCACACTTCCTCAGTTTAGCTGCGAGGATGCTGTGGGAGACCGTGTCAAACGCTTTACTGAAAGCCTCCTTCGAGTGCATCCACCTGCTCCCACGTGGGGTCCTCCATGGGCTGCGGGCAGATATCTGCTCCACCATTAACCCCTGTGGGCTGCAGGGGGGACAGCCTGCCTCACCATGGTCTTCATGACAGGCTGCAGGGGAACCTCTGCTCCAGTGCCTGAAGCACCTGCTCCCTCTCCTTCCTCACTGACCTTGGTGTCTACAGAGTTGTTTCCCTCACATATTCTCACTCCTCTCTGGCTGCTGTTGCACCATGAGGGTTTTTTTCCCCCGTTCTTAAATATGTTATCCCAGAGGTGCTACCACCATTGCCGACTGGCTCAGCCTTGGCCAGCAGCGGGTCTGTCTTGGAGCCAGCTGGCATGGGCTCTGTCAGACATAGGGGAAGCTTCTAGCAGCTTCTCACAGAAGCCACCCCTGTAGCCTCCCGGCTACCAAAACCTTGCCATGCAAACCCAACACACTAGGCAAAAAGAACATGCTAGAATCCCTGATTCTAGCCTATAAACACTAAAGGCTTTCCCTTTCCAGATGACCCAGAACTATAAGAGAAATGGGAAAAGACATTGTCTAGATAATGATCTGTCTAAATAGAGTTACTGAAATCCAGATTTAGTTTCCGTTACATAGTCCAATAGCCTGCAGGTATAATATCTTCAGCTGGCACCAGGCTTAATGCTTTTTTATTGATCTGCCCATAGCTTAAGTGCACACATAAGGATATGGATTGTTAAACAATTCTTGTTATCTATCACTGATTATGGAAATATAATACATCTTGCAGCAGCATCTGCACTTTCTCTGACATGAAATGCTACTTACAGCAGACTGTTCATTTTATCCTATGAACTCTCTAACAGTTGTGGTATTTTTTGTGCACCATCTAAATGGCTGAATTTGTTAAGCACCAATTACACAACAGGCCCTCTCTGTTACAGCCTATGGTGTCAGCAGTAACATATCATTAGATTCTTTGTACTTGAGTTGCATCAAATGTAATATACAGTTATAATTGTAATTAAAGTACATTCAAATTCTTTCTATTTCTTGTCATCCCCAAGAGATCCTTGGCTTCTCCTCATTTGAAGATTTCAACTAAAAAAAAAAAACCTAGGGGAAATATAATATTTCCAGTTCATGTTCTGTGGCAGTTGCTAAAGTTAGCCTTTACAAAGGGTTTGGTACAATTATTGATATTACATGCTGAGTGTTTCCTACCTGGTGCTCACTAGGGTTTAAGAGAAATTAATCTCTGTAATTTTCGCATTTTCTTTATACTTTCATCTCTCTACTCGCCATGAAGACAAGAGGATAGCATTCCCATCATCGCACCAAAGTTACAGGAAAAAAATGAGGCTTTTACAGTCTGCTATTTTTTTTTCCTCCCAGAACATAATTGGGTATTTGTGTTTGCCTTTCTACTAACACCAAATCTGCAATGAGCTAAAACACATCTTCTGTGCCTTCCTTTTTGTCCAAACACTGAAGGAAGACACCTGAAGTGACTTCAAACTCTGAAGGTACTTTTAAAAGAAGTCCCCTTGCACTTCAATCTCATGTGTTCTGCTAAGTCAGAAGGTTACCAACCACTAAATGAATATGAGTAAAACAGTAATATACATTTATTCTCCAAATAAATGGGAGAAATCCTGACTAAATTAAGTCAATGGCAAAACTCCCAGCAACTTCAGTGTGGCCAGGATTTCACTCTTATCTTGTTGATCAAAACAATTATTTCACTGTTCAGAAGGATCAGACTGCTGTGCCAGACAAGAATTTCTTAATGCAACCTACCATGCCGAGTCTTAATTGCATATATCTCTGTAACTATTCATTTCTCATTCTACCAATGTAAACCGTTGACTTGCCAAAAATATTATAACATAATGATCCACAACAAAGATCTTTCTTTCACCTTAGCAAAGACCCAGAGGTACCAAAGCTCTCCTTAGCATAACCTTACCACTGGTCTGCAAATGGATATCCCTCCCTCACCACCCGTTACCAACCACTGGTGTTCATACCTGCTGAAGTGGCATATCTGCATTAAAAGGAAGCAAGAAATGAAGTGCCTTCTCAGTTTGGCAATGTTGTGCAGAAAGCTTTCTATTTTTCAGTGAACCTCAAAGTACACACTTGAAGGAGTATCTTCTACATAGCACGGACACAAATTCAGAGTAGACTAACCATGAATAGTGTAACTGAACACCTCTTATATTTCCTCAGTGTTTACAACACACACGGTAACTACACTAATGAAAATGATGGCATATATATATGCAATTCAATAGCCAGAGAGAATCAAGTTATCCACATAACAATCAATTTTACACTAACCAAAACTCTGTTTTTAATGTGCTGCAAAGATAAAAAATAAAGGCTCTTTTTTGACACAGATACCAGTACTTTTTATTTGGAAATATTTGAGAGATCTGTTGTAAGATTGTACAACAAGCATTTTTGCCTTGATAACTAATTCAATGAAATAATCGAGCAGAACTGGTTAATTTGTTCTCCTCAGACTGGGAAAGTATTGTAAAGTATTAATCTGCCAAGACAGTGTCTCTGTAGGAAAACATGGCAGTTGTTTACTGCACAGGCATCATAAGAACCTGTCTTACTCTCAGGACTTTTAGGATAGAACCACAGGAGCACAGGAAAATCCTGTCTAGAACATGTGATATGGCCCTTGCTAGATCTGAACCTCTTTAATTACCTCATCATATCTGGCTGGATTCTACTTTATATTTACTCCATGGAATTTCCTTCTTCTCAACAATTTATGGTAGAAGGTAATCAGACCCAGGATATCTAACATAATTTACTCCACTAACTTTAATCTCCCATGTAACTCCTAACTACCATATTATTGCCTGCTTTATCAATGACCTGATTCAAATGAGAATGTCAGTTTATAACTTCATTTAAGTATCCCTGAACAGCAACCTAATACCTCTAATGACTACTCTGGTTACAAGAAACCCTCTCCATTTTAGAGAAGATAAAAAACAAGAGTTACTAATTCATATCTAAATAGATTTTAAGACTGGAAGGAAACAGTCTGATCATTTAGCCAGACTTTGAAATGTCCTCCACAAATTCCTATATGTAATTCAAGCATCCATTTATTTCTAAGCTGCTTTCAACAATGTCACCATCAATTATTTTTACTTAAAAACCCCTCAGTTTTAACTGAAAATTTTATTTGAAAAAAAGTGCTAGAAGAAATACGTGCTTATCAGTACTCTGATAACAGTTTTAAGATAATCATGAAAGATTTCTCAGTGCGGCCATAATATTTAATATGGTTCAGGACCACATAACTTATATTAAAAAAAGTTTGTTGGTAATATTTATTACCCTCTAGTTGTACTATTTCTGTTCAGCCATCCATTTGAATCGAGGCATCCTTCATCATCCATATACACCAGACCTCCTCTTTGATCTCTAGTGGTAAATTTAAAGGCTGAGTAAATGTTCTTTGAAACACACAGTGTGGTACAGCTGCTTAGTGTTACACAGAAGACAGTAGGTCATTAGAATTGAAACTCAATTAATGCAGTGGAACATCCCCCTAATCATATCCCAACTTTGAAGTAATACCCCTTTTGGTGATATCTCTAATTTACAGTTAACTAGTTTTCTTCAAGTGGAATAACAGTCAAGCTTTGGTTAAGGTCAGAATTAATAAAGCACATCTTTCATCAAAAGACAGAGAGCTACTTGCAGTGCACCCTGCCGTGGTATTTGCACTTACAATACACAGCAAACACCCAACAGAGATGCAGCCTACCATGGTAATCATATGAAACTCATCAAGCCTGTGGTTTTTACCAGTTTGCTGAAGGTTATTGTAATTCTACAAGAAAGTACTCTAGCATTATTTAGTTAACTACACATTATTTTCTTCATTAGTGCTTTAGCAATATTCTAATTAGCAGAGGGTGAGTTAAATCTTTGCCTCAAAGTGTAACTGAATCAAAACAAAACCTTAGGGATTCAAGTTTATGTAGCTTTTCACTTTTGCGTGCCCCCTTATTACCACTGTTTGTGGTTCAGCCAGTGACACAACTGGAAAAAAAAAAATTATTTAAAAAATTTTCAAATCTGCCAGTGTCATGAAGCACTTCATGTTTGATTTCATTACATTTTCCAGCTCAAAGACCAGATCAAAGTATTAGAGATGGGTGAATGTGAATAAACACAGAGGCAAGGGAAACATGAATTTATGGACCTTCACTTACCACATGAACACTACCTGAACCATCGATACCAGCTTCATGAGCAGGCTAACAGCTAACAGCTCACAAGAAGTGGAACAGTCAAACATGATTGGTCTTCCAAAATTCTCTCATTCTTTAAAAATTAAGAAAAAAAAAATCTACAAGTTCAATATTGATGATGTACAACTTTATAACAACGTCAGGCATTCGGGTTCAGGAAGATGTCACCCTTTTTCTCCCTAAGACAAAGCCTTCAAGGACACGGCGGGGCAATTCACAATGTATCTACTGAGGAGCTTTACTGCAGCCAGATCTGCATCTTATCCGAGTTAGAGGTTTTCACTCAAAAACCCCCAAAACTAAAAGGGAAATTGAGAGAGAATCTACACCTCATTCACTGCCATCCATAACCCAAGATGCTACCTTAAAAGGCCACTATTTTAATCTTAGGCTGATACGCAAGGGTATGAGCTATGCTTGCCCCGTGCTCTCTAAAACCCAGCCTGTCCAATCACATCTGCCTCCAAGTCCCAGTGACAGAACCACCCAGAGGCAGGGAAAACTGTCCTGCATCGCCAGATGGATCCGGCTGCGTAACATGTTCCCTGAAGTCCAAGAGCGCGCTCTCCAATTGGTGTAGTTAACCTTGGGGAATTATTCTTTAATTGCAGTGTAGTTTTCCATTGTAGAAAAAATAAGATTAGGACAGACATCCCTGGCTCTCTGAAACTCACAACCCAAGAAAAATTTAGCTAAACTTATTGTAAGATTGTCATTTTAAGCTTTGTTACCATGTAGTCATGCATTTTAAAAATAATCTTCTAGTATAGAATTTGTCATGCTTAGACTAAGACCCAAGGCAATTTCAGCTTCAAATGTTAAAGCGACTCTTTTACCTACTAAAGTTATAAGACCTTTAAAACTTTTTTTTGTGTGTGTGTTACAAAAAAGCATTGGGAACTTTTCTGTATGCAACTCAAAACCAGCTGTACTTTGCAAGTAGAAACTTTCCAAGTGCCTGGCTCTCTGCAGATTTTTGGCAAATCTATTTGAAAACTTGAAAAGTGGGGGCCTGAGCCAAAGCTTACTGAAGTCTATGGAAAAACTCCCATAGATTTCATCAGGATTTGGATTAGGCTCTAAAAAAGTCTGAAGTAATTGAAAAATCAGTTCTGTATGTACAAAATATGAAATTTTCACTAGGTTTAGACTCCTTTCTGGTAATGTGGAAGAGCAAATACATTGTAAGTTGTGTTAGTGATATACATATATTTTTGCAGTTTTCATTCACCACAGAGTTCCCCAGACTCGTACACATTACTTACACTGCCTACATAATAAAAATGATGAAATCAATCCCACATACACAAACACCTTTACTTCATTTTAAAAAGACCTGAATATTGCAAAAAAACATTAATACTGTCATAGCTTAAGTGATTTTTTTTTAATCGGGGACCAAATGAAATATGGAGTAAGAGTTTCCCTTCAAAAGCTGTAAGCCAAATTCAGTGATAACACAAAAAAAAAAATGCAAATAAGCATCTCATTCTGAGCACACTTGCTCAGAACAGTTTAGAATAATGTAACACTAGCAATTCCAGCCAAGATGCATCTAATTTACAGCAGTGTAAGAGAAGAGTCTGGTTTATTAAACCTAAATGTGCCAGAAAACAAAGAAAAGTAGCAAATGCAAAACAAATGGGTTGTGGTACCTGAAATAATGGCCACAACATCTCCTCATGGGTAAACAGTTGCATCTCTGCTGACTAAAGGATGCTACTTCCAGCCAGAAGAAAGTGAATAAGCCATTAACCTTGATACATTTTGGCTTGAGCTATATATCACGTTAAAAGAAATACTTACAATCAACTTCAGAGAAATGTTGCACAGACACATTAAAAAAAAAAAAAGAAAAATGGAAAGGCTCCCAAAAAACCTGTTTTCAGCATTTTGAGAGGAGGGGTGACCTGGAAATTATTTTCTACCTCACCCCCACCGTCAGCCCTCTGTAATATCTCTCTCCCCCAATATCTTTTTGTGGATGGATATGCTTTGCCGTGGTTGTACTTAGGAGAAGTAAACAATCACTGCAATTTTGTGGTGGTCTTGTCTAGATAGGGACTGAAACGTAATGTCATCTAAACTGCAGAGCTAATTATGCTCTTCAAATGCCTATATTCATGCATGAATACCAATATACTCCAGCATACAGGCTGTTCTTGAAATATCACAAAATCCCCAAAACTTAAAGGAACCAAGGGAAATCTGTTAAGTGGCAATCTAAAGTATGACTGGACATACAAGACTGACTCCCCATTAACAGCATACCTTAAATAAAAGTATTATTCTGCACCATTAAAGTTTGGCTTTATTTAAAAATAGATTACATCATTTGTTACAGCCTCTTAAAATAACTATCTAGGTTTTACTTTTACTTTTTTACTTGCTACTATTGAGTCTTCTGAAATGGAAGGTCAGAGGCTGTACCCTTTCCCCTTTAGCAACACTTTTTCCATAGTTTTGAACAACTAGCTTATTAGTGCAGATTTTAGAAGTTTATTTCTGCTTGTGGTCTCCCAAGGACTCGAACAATATAGAAAATACAGGCCAGTGACAAGCACAATCATTAGGGGAAATTCTTTTAACTGACAATTCGTTTTACCAAAAGCTTACCTCAAGATTATGAATCATTTGTGACCACTTACACTTAAGTAGCACATTAAAATTTAATGGATTTCAATGCAAAGAGCCAGCAACAGGATTGTACACACCAAGGCACTAATGTGTTGATCCTAACTGTACTTAGATGAGGCAAGTTGGAATTGCAATGCTGCCAACTAAATTTCATAGTACAAATGAATGAATCCCAAGTCTCAAGCGGGATTTCTTTTTTATTCATTATGCATGACATTTTCCTCTTTAAATTATTCATTTTTTTAAATGTTATTGCTTTAGCCTTCTTAACCTTTGTACTCCTCCTCTCTGTGGTTTTTTGCCAGCTGTAATATCAATTGAGGAGGGGAGATTTTCTAAACAACATAATAAAAACCTTTTTACAACCCTGCACACAAATGTTACGCTTCCATCTTATTTTGTCCCTTTTCACAATACTGAAATCTTGGAATGTCCTGAAAAAAAGATGTATGTATTTTTTATCAGTGCCTTCTTTTCAATAAAAAAATTAATTCCAATGCTTTACCATTGTTTATGGAATCCAGAAAATTTACCACTTGGAGAACTATTATTTGAGTCCAGCAGGGTGATGAAATTTGACTGAATTAAAATTAAAGACCACCTCAGACATTCTTCTTCACTCACTTCCCATGTCTGATATTCTGATTTCCATTTTTAAATGTCTTCACCTCAACCATGCAGAATGATATAGGACCAGGCCACAAGGCAAGCTGGCTCACCACAATGTCTTAAACTGTAACCCGTGTTTTAACAGTAAAACACCTAAACCCAACTGTACGTAGGAGCTACAACCCAAGACTGCAAGGCATATTTGAATTCTAATTATACACAGGTGTTATTGGCTCACAGTATGACCTTGGGAAAGTCACTTAATTTCTGTATACTTCAATTTTCCTTTCCGCAGAAACAAATTACCAAAGTCACTAAAACAATGAAAACAGAACTTTTCAAGGGTAAAGAAAGTTACAATGGAAAGAAGTTACAAAGAGTAAATACTCACATCAGAGCCAAACAATCACTGTTTCTGCCTCCACCAAGCTGTTCTTCAGATTTTCTTGAGCAACCATAAAATTTTGTTGCTGTAAGCACGCCCAAAATTCTCCCTAATGATTTGTTACTCCCCTTCCTTTTCATTAAGTCAGCTTTATGGGGCAAGGGACATATTTTAGTCTCAAAAATAGAACCCAAATAATTAGTTTTAAATGTTTGATATATTACTATTTGCTTGTTTCTAGACTCTTCTATTAAGACAGAACTGTTCATCATGAACAGCTGATAAATTACTGCAAAAATATTTTAAACATCGAGAACTAGAAATCACACTAAAATTGCAGCACTGTATCATGTAGCATAACATACCATTTCATGTCTCATTATTAGCTGGCATGACACAATGTAACACAAGTACAGCCACTAGCATTGTCATGCAAGAGTTATGGCAACTTTTTTGTTCTCATTATCATTCTTATGGGATTATCATCTGCAATTAGATTGAGAGAAGAAAGTTATGTCTAAACTGGCTCAACAGCTCAACCATGCAGAGCTGCACAAATTGGATACAGAAGTACACAACGATCACGCTGTTTACAGATTTAGTCTCCGTTATGCCTTTGTCAAACCTTGCTAAAATCTCAGTGCCCGACAGATCCACACTAGTACCAGAGGATTTTCTCTGCAGTTACTGCTTTGGGCCACCCAGATTGACAGCTGACCAGGAAAAGGGTCGTCTTACCCTTCTATTGCCCTCTCTCACCACCAGAGTCATTTACTCCCTTGGGTGGCTAGTGAGGGAGTTACTTGCTCCAGCCATCACAGTGAAGGAACTGTGCACACAGTTGCATGGACAAAGGGCACAGTATGGAGAAGGACACCAGTGAAGCATAATGTAGAGGAGAAATGTAAAAAATAATTGAGGAAAAGCAGAAAACCAAACAAAGCAGAGCCATACTGGTAGCCTTACTAGAAGGAAAAACTACAAAGAGAAGATATAAAGTACACATTTTACCAAACGTTTGTTTGCCTTAAGGCAGTACGAAAAGTATGGGGAGTCTGAAAAAACTGATACAGTGATGATGGATCTGTTTTGGTTTCAATGCAAGTAGTATACAACTCCCTGCGGAGAAACCTTTATCTGGGTATGGGAGCCCCAGCTTCTACAGGCAGGAGAGAAAAAATACGCACTTGTTAAAACGCAAACATACATTAACTTTTGAATCAGATAAATATGTCTACAAGTTTTGAGCACTTAAGAAAATGAAGGTTAATGAATGTGATATTTCAGTGATACATAGCTATACTTCTCATATTAAACAAAAATTTAGCCAGTATATGTAATAAAAATCTTATCTTTCTGTTTAAATGCAGAGTTCAGCCTTTTTTATATCATCTCATACATTAAAAAAACACTTTTTCACTCTTAATAAACAACCTGCTTCCTGGGGGGAACAGGCTTTCAAGGTACTTTATTGATCAACCTATATGATTTTAAAGAAGCTAGAAAAGATGAGTTAGAGTTTTCATTGCAACAGTTAAAGTGAGCTAAAGTCAATCTCATATTTAAGGGCCTGAGCCAACAAATCCATAGGAATGAATTGCCATGCAGTGTTTTATAAGTGTGCTTTAAAAGCCTCAGGGTACATTTAAGAAAAAAGCAAACTGACCTCCAATGAGAAATCGGCACTTTCAGTAAGGTTTAGATTCCTGAGGTCACAGATACTTACTAATGCCCTCTAGACACTTCTGTAAATGGCACTGTCTCATGAAATTGTGGAAACAGATGAGGAACACTATGAAAAAGATAAGTAAAATGCTGAATCTACTTTGGTCAACGACAGTTTCCGCTGACCTCAGTGGACTACCAGTTCCATGAATCAGCACAGACCAAGCTTCAGGTGTACAAAATCCTTGCAAGTACTTGCAGCAAGCTTTGTGAATTAAACTTTACTTTCACTTTTCCTTACATAGATTTAATGAGCATTGTTGAAAAGCTTTATGAATACCCAATACATTTAAATTAAAATAAGAAAAAATATCTAAAAACATTATTTTAAGGGTTACAAAAGGGAAACAAGTAGTTTAGTGTGTTACTGCTACAGAAAACATATGGAAAATATTTTAAGTGAGAATCACATTTCATAATGGACTGTAGTCTTCTGTGGAGACAGACAACACTGGATTTGTGTCACATCTATGACAAAAAAAATACATTGGCAATTTTTATACACTTCTCTGCACCAGCATGGGGGGCTGTACAAAGTTGTCAACACACCATGATCTCAGACTCACAACACTTAAGTCACAGGAAAAGTTTTCAAACTGTGATTTGTCAGATATTTGTCAGAAAATATCTGCTGGTAGTTCAAAAGCACTGTCTAGTCCTCTGTGCTGACTTCTGTGCCCTCTTCAGGCTGCTAAATTACTTTTGAATAATTTTCAACTACATGTTTCTAACTTCTCCAGGCAAAAAATTACTGTAGTTGCTACTGAGATAACATTACCATGACAGACAGGAGAGTGGAATCTGTGTGAGTACAAACAGCAGGCACTACATTTCGCAAGACATTCTGTGTATTTGAGAATACCTGAGTTACACTGGTTGTTCCTTTCCCCCAATGACCAATGAAGCATTGATAATTAACAGTGTAAGACAGAAATTTGCAACAAAAAATCCTATTTTTTCAGATCGAAGAAACTATTACTAGTCTTTCTTTACAGTACACTCTGTGCACTGAGAACTTTGCAGCAATGTTTGTCTAACATATACATAAAAATTAATATTGCTCTTCATGAACTCAAACCCACATGTTTTTCCAATTAGTCTTGACATTCTCCTCAAGTTTAGTAGCATGTAAACAGAGAGCTCCTTAAGGAATATGACACATTCTGTTGCATTCCAGTCTTCCAGTTAAGAACAGAGCTTCAAAATGGGCAATATTCACTCACAGATATCACTACAGGATTTTGAAGAGAAGTTTTTATAAGCTTGCACAAGAAAGAAAAAAAAAAACAAACTAGAAATACTTTTGTCTTCCTAAGCATGACTTTGAATGTAACATCATATGTATAAATAAGTTAACATCATATGTACAAATACAGAATGGGAAGCATTTAGTTAGGCAACAAGTGTGTAGCAAAGGGTCTGGAGATTGGGGTGGAGCAGAGTATAGCAGGGTATACTCCCTGCTATAGAAAAACATTCAGTTTTGGCAAACAAACAGTAAGAATTCAAAATCACCATGAAAAAAGACTGAGAATTTAGGCACAATTAGTATAAAATAAAAAGTTACTGAAGGTATGCACTAAAAATCTTCCAAAGCTTTAAACATTATAAAGAACACCATTAACTGCCACCTCCACCTTCAATATTCACAATAAACCAGTTTGATTTGCAGGAAAAACAATGTATAATAAATATTAGGAAAACCTTCCCATAAGGCCATTAAGAAAGCTATCATATAAGCTATCAAAAGATACTGTTCAACCTTGTCCAAGGTGTTTAAGAGTTCACAAACTTTGTCACTGATACTCTGGATACATTAACCCCATCGCAACACAGAGGAGAAAACTAGACGGGCAGTCAGCTTGACTTCTAGCTCTACCTTTCTATAAATCTTGAATATTACGCTTGCACAAAAATACTTGCAAGTCGTATTTCCTGGATGCAAAATATTCCTCCTTTTCCTTATAATTCAGTTCTGAAGATTCAGTTGACCTGAGGAAATGACAGTCTTTGGCATTCCACAGATTTCAGTGACACAGTACTCTGATTTTCAGGTTAAATAATAGTTTCTCTACTGCTCCAGTTATATTCAACTAAGTAAATCATGCTAAAGCACAACACAAAGATCTCCTAACCAAACAAAAAGAGAAAAAAATTATTGAAGTCCAGTTAAAAAAAAAAGTAGAAGAAAAAGGAGGATATAAAGAAAAATAAAGTCCTAATTTAAAAATAAAAATAATTGCTTGAACAAAGCATTGAACTAATACAGATGCCATTTGCAATAGGATGCCATTTGCACACCAGGAACCACCATAGGAAAAGCAGGATCACATTCTAGCCAAAGAGTAGCTGAGATACTCAAAATACAGGTTAGGCAATACTGAAAATAGAGCTCAAATTAGACTGGCACCTAAATAGGTCTCCAAACAGCCACAGCTGACACCGCTTAAGGTTTTCAAAGCAATCCTGCAAGACACACAGATTTTATAAGAGACCGTTAAAAGTTACAGAATTAATTCACTACAGGTCATCAGGATTTTTGCTATAAATTCTTGCTCCCATTAAACTCAATACATGACAACCTGGGTGGTCTACAGCACCTTTCTCTAGCACTGACCCACACTTTGGGTTGGCTCCACTCCCTGAGCCCCTCACCGTTCCTCTCATCCAACCGTTCACGCATTGCCAAAGACAACACAGTACATGATATAGCCTGATGTGGCTTACAGTTATAATCATATTTAGCCAATGATTCTGATTAACTTTTAATCAGCCTTGTAAGGACATTTTACATACTGGAAAGCTACCATGTCCCTCCTCCACCTTTTCTTTCTTTTTCCCTCAGAAGAAAAAAAAAAGCAAAATTGTTTCAATCATTTATAAATTTTGTGCTCTTCTCTGAACTGTATTCAATATATCTAAGTTTTTCTTAAATTGTGTTACCCTGTAATTTCAACTGAATCTTTCTTATGAAGAACTGAAAGAAATAATTGTATCTCCTCATTAAAGTCATACAACTACATCCCAAAGCTGGAATTTGCCTCTAACAGGATCATATTGCTGACTTCTATTCACTTGCTGCTCCAGCCCCCAGGAGCCTATCCTACAGCAATAGTGCTCAAGGAATTATTTCTCAATTTTTAGTTTGTCCAATTCTTATTTGCTAGAGTCCTTTGTGCTTGTCTTGACTGAACATCATCTTACCGACTTCAGATCCTTCCTTTAATTCATCAAGATCAGAGTTATTGCTCTTTCAACGTGCTTGAAACTGCCGCTAGCTTGTTGCAAAACCACAGTTTTAACATTGATGCTCCATATTCCATTACTGTAGCCATTAAAGAAAATAACGAACAAAACCAGGCCCAGCAGAGACCATGGCACACCTCTACCAGATATTGTTGGATTAACTACAAATACTGGTAACTATTTTCTGAAAGCATCTTTCAAATAGTTGCACACTTAAGGATAATCATTAGCTTTTCAATGTGGCTTCAGGCAATTTCTCTAGATTTCAGCGTACACCATCTTGAACATATTAAATGCAGCTTCTAGAAATCCAGCTTACTGTTATAGTGCTGCAATGCCAGAAGGGTTCTAGACACTTTTAAACAAATTTTTAAAAGTTGGTTGCTACAGAAAAAGGAGTTTCCACCATTAAGAAAAAGAATGGGCTTAAGAAAAAGTGGCATTGTACAAGATTCTCAAGATAATGACAGCTACACTACTGAACAATCACAGGACCATCTCTGGCTTGGCTTGGAGCTTAAACATACTGAAGAACTTTCCCCTACATTAACATCCAATATTCAACCACAAATCCTTGGATACAAATTCAATTCTCACAATTCTCCCTCTCCGTGTATAGTTCTACCTCATTCTCCTCTACCTATTCCTGCTCCCTCCTTTAAGGACTGGGAGAAGGAGTTCCTCTATCTCATAGGCATTACCAAAGAGCTCTTTACTCAACAACATATAGTTATTCTGTATACTGTTTTCCCTTTATAAGACATCATTCTCAATTTCTTCCTAGAGTAGACTGAACAGGTATTTTTAGTTGGAATCAAAAGTGAGGCAAATTTCTTGATTATCCCTACCAACTGCAATGTTTTCACACCAAGTGGTGGTCTTGGGGACATAAACTTTTTTCTTTTAGGTGAACCTAACCAGGCAGATGAATTCCAGGAACGCACCTAAAGCACTCCGACTGCTAGTGGAGGATCAGTACATCAGACAGAACAGAGCTAGTTCAAACCCCCTCTGAAACACACAGATGATATAAGTCATGTTGCCAGTCTTAATTCCTTCCCCCTGCAGATCTGCCTCTAACAGACCACACTACTTGCCAATGTAGAGATAGCCACAGAAAACCCCAACAGGTAACAAGACAAACACGTTGAAAAAGCCTCAGTAAAATCTTTGTTCTCCCAAGAAAGCTCCCAGTTTACTCCAGTCTGTCCAAAGACAAACAGTCACAGTTTCAAAGCACACAGCACATCCTGCTAGAGAGCAGCTACTTAAATACTATGATTGATATTCTAAGCATTTGGCAGAAGTATTTATCTCTAATAAGCCTGTCCTGTAAATGAAGATGAAATTTCTTGTTTTTAAGCTCTTCCATACTTTTCCAAAAGCCATATTCTCTCAACAGTTAATGAGTAAATGCATAAATGTATAGAACCTTTTATCAAGGCTTCAGGCTGAACTCCTAGTGAAAATACGAAAGCTGTATTAGGTTTTATAATTGCTTTAAATGATACCTTCTTGTGACACTCTGAAGTGTTAGCCTAAGGTCATAATTTTGATTCTTAATTAGGTGGTTCAATATTCAAAAGGGCTACACACTAGAGTCAGCAATTTTGAAAGTAAAATGATTTCTTTTGGAATCTGTATTTGGATTATGGATTTTAATTCTTTTTAATGTAAATCACGGCCAAAGGGCATTTCAAGTATAGCTAAAACAGTTTATGTTGGGTGGGACATTGCTACACCAGGTCTCAAACAGCTCCTTACAGGTACTTAATTTTTCACTATTATGTAAAATGGTAATCCTGGTCCCACAAATCATCAATACATAGCTAACAGCCCACAGTCAAATATCTTATGTTTTGCTTGAAATGTACTTCCTTGTATTATTTTTATTTGAGAGGTAGTATTACTGTCCACCTGTACCACAACGGTAAAAATTATTCTAGTATATGTCACCCATCCCTTCTGATGTTATTTCAGCCTCATGTAATATAAAACAGTGGGTTTAACATTTTTGAAATTTTACACTTTATATATGCAAAGTGGAGAGCATGACCAGACCGCTTTCCCAAGGTCCTTCATCAAGAGCAACATTTCTTCTAATTTGTTTAGAATTTTTTAAAATTTTACTCTTTTCCTAACAGAATTAATCATAACCAAACTGAACAGTCCCCTGAACTCAGCACTAGTCAATTGAACAGGCAGAAGGCAATTTCCTTATTAAATCAATTCACCTTATTAGCTTAGGTGGAAAAAGATGAACTGCAGCTATTTACACCTTTTCAAAGTTCTTAGAAGGAAAAACAATGCCTACATAATCTTTCCAAAGTTCAACAACTGAAATACTCTTAAAACATATTTTAGTCTTGCAAAGAAATACTAACAAAAATTTGTAAAACTAATTTGACACTTATCCTGGCTCACTTCTTCACTTCACATGATCAATCTGCTTCCAGATATGGGCATAGTGGAACACTAAAGAAAAATTATATATATAGTTTCTACCGTTGCACAGTCTGCAGACATCTTACTGAATCATTTAAAGTAGGCACATGCAAAGGAGGGTTATACATAGTAATAACAAGGACTTCTGAGTTGCTGAAGCATTGCAAAGGCCATCCAGGTTATATTAAACAGAAATTAAATTATTCTTTGTAATGCAAGAAAAAAAAAATTACAGAAAATCAAGATACTACCCTAACAACTCCAAACTTTATCAAGAACAATACCCATGAAGATAAAATAATAAACTCCCAATTTTAAACATGAGGTGTGCGTACGATACATACTTTTCCCTACAGACGTGAAGACTGCTGTAGGTGAAGCATTGTGGCCAAAGACACCACAGTGATATTACATGGTTTAGGAGACTATGAAGCTGAATGAACATCCAATCCAAACTCAGAGCAAGAAGCTGGGAAAAAATACCTGTTTCCAAGCAAGCAGGAGTATCTGATGTTTATTAAGAAACTGTTTGTCTCACTAGAGAAAAAATGTCTTGCAACAGTACAAAAGATGCTGGCCTTCAGACTTTACAGAAAAGGTGTGGCTTTGCTCCCACTGTCACCAAAAAGTGGGAATATAGAAAAGGACCTGAATAAAATTTCTTTGAATAATGGTAATTCCATGACATTAATTTAAATCATTGTGCACTTTGAAATCTTCTCCACATTCCTTTTCCAAGTGAGAAATATTATTCAACACCTATTTAAATTTGTTTCATCTTTAATTTCATGCTTTCTGTGAGATATCACCCAGCCAAGTAGTACTTCCTAAAGTTGCAGATTTTTTTATTCAGTGTTATCACTACTTCATAATTAGTCATATGGATATGTGGCACATATCCACAAAGCCAGTAATACAGCAATAATCATTTCTCTATCACGAAGATAGGACTTTTTACTCCTCACTTTTCCATCACGTCAGAAATGCACACATGCATACATTCAATTGGAAAGTGTAAAGAAATAAGTGATAAGGCTTTTAAAGGATAAAGACAACCATCTGGGGTTCATTTGCTGCATGACTGTGCATATACTCTAAGAGCAGCAATAATTGATCAAACTGAGATAAAACTTAGATTTAAAATTATCTTATTACCTAACTCATTCTACTGGTCAGCAAAACAACCAGCGTTTGGTTTCCACAACCAGTGAAAAACAAACTGCTAACACGATCAAGTGTGCATAATTTCTATTTTTAATATACAAATACATATTTTGAATTATGAACATGTACTTCACTTCTTACCTGGCATGACAGCAGCTTGCTGAGTGGCCGAGTCTGTACTTAAGGAAAGGCGACCACCTTTGGCCAACCTGTCACAGAACAGGGTGATGTTCTTCTTCAGTCTGCTAATATCTTTGGGCATGCACAACTGGCTGCTGAAAGTCAGGGCCTGTTCCTTAGAGCTCTTTGACAAACAAGTTCTTAACAAGTACGAAATGGCAGCATCCACAGTTTCTTCCCAACCCTGGATTAAAGAAAAGAAAATTAAATAAAATTAGGTGAAGTGTAATATGATATAGCATATTAAAAACAGAGTAACAAATCAAGGACTAAGAATTTCCAATGGTACCGATATATAAATATAATTTGGGGGTTAATGAGTGTCATGAACACCCAGTTCTTCAGCTTGTACAAGCAAAAACTGAAAAAAAACCCCAAAATTTGTTCCATTAAGACTGACAGACAAGTATCATTTCAATAGTAATAACACATGGACAGTATGTGACATAACTCATAATTCACAACATAACATAATTCAGTAGTTGTATTAATACCTGAAAACCAGAAGCTCTTGGATGTGACCTTTAGAATGAACAGAACTGAGATGTAAATACAAACATAATATGTAGTATATAACATAATGCTGAAGAAATGCCAAGACCAGCAAAAAAAAAGGCATCCAATTATACATTCTTTAGCTTCTCTAAGATTCTGACAATACACCAATAGCACAGAACATCATGACTCCACCCCAAAGCTGTGATATTCAGTATCCATTTATCAGACCAATTAACCTTAAGTTATGATACCCACAGCATTAGCACAGCTGTGTCAGTGCTCTGATGAACTCAGATTTCTAGCAGCACCATGTCAAGCTGTAAACATTTATGAGAAGACCAGCTTAGTAATCAGTTCAGTTAAAACAAGCAGCTACCTATAGAAAAGCTTTCAGGAGGAAAAGCTATATGCAGTATCACATTCAGGATACATATTTCCACAAAATAGTGTTTATTCCTGCAAATAACACAGTAAAACCAGTAAGTTTCTTTTCATGAGAACCACCTTTAAAAGTTAGTTTCAAGTTTGTAATCTGTGCTATGGCTTTCAGTGACATGAACAAATCAAAGACGTTCCTTCGAGTAAGAATCCTGAATAGCAGAAGTTGTCCTTTTTGTGACAACATTATTAGGTTAATGCATAAAATCTAATATATGACATCTATCTCATTTACACAGTGTGCAATGCAGAACTGACTCTTGATGCATTCTGTAATCTTAAATTACACTCTGATGAGACCATGTGATTAATCCAAAGTGTCTATAATTAATGAACCTGCAAGACAGTCACAAAGCCTGCTCATGTCTTTTCATGACAACCTTACAGAGCTTGGACAGAGTTAGCAACTAATACGAAGGGCTTTGTGGTCTGCTAACTTCAGGACTCGTAACATCTCTTAGTATTCAGCTACCTGTAAGCAAGTTTTATATATGTGCTGCCTACATGTACAGGGAAGCAATATTCCATCACTGCGGTATTACTGCCTGCTCTCTCAACACTCCTGATTGGTTGGGACTTATTTTGGCAATAGTCTTTATTGACTTTAGAAGTTTTGAGGCTACAGTCTGGAACCACCCAGGTCTATCTGCTGTGAAGTTAACAGCAGGTAACACCAAGGTAGCTCTTTACATGGCAATTACTCAGGCATACTAAAAAGAAAACTCAAGTATCCAGTCATAGTTAACAGAGTCTTCTAGTTTTTAAGCTCTTTCTCATGATGCATTCTACTTGATTGAAAATGCTCAGCTGAAGAGCAAAATCACCTACGTATCCAAAATTCCATGACTGGGTAAGTATAACATTCAAAAGAACGACAGTGTCAACCCTGTCGGAGTCCACAGTCAAGAAATAAGGTTTGAGAATTTCTTTTATTAGGTACGTATGGCTTTTGTAAAGGCTAGGGTAATACTTTTGACAGAGAGAAGCAAAGGCCACCCTTCCTGACCTTGTTATTTCCTAAGAACACGTCCAGGACAGATGCTTACTCGTGATCACGTATGTCAGTGAGAGGACATAGTCACATGCACTTCATCCTGGTCCAAACATACACTATTCTTAACAGTGTCCTGAAAACGTGCTGTATGTGTATAAAACATCTACATTTTGCAGAAGAACGAGATCAAGTAGCGGAGTTTTCTTAGTCAACGTTTGCCTTTCTTATTTTCAGAACAATGACAACAATTAACCTGCTGTCTTATCTGGATTTCTCCCTCAAAAAAAGCCCCATGTAAACTAGAAAAATCATGCCAGTCAATCAATGCTGTGGCAGCTTAACATTTTTCAAATATTCTAGAAAGAGTCCACTGGAGTGTAATCCATCCACTGACCTGTGATGGTGACAGGAAATAATCCATTCCACAGCCAACTGAAAGAGGTTAATGAGCTGGTAAATGCTGTCTGCATTCCCACATACTGGGCAATGAAACTTAATATGTACAAAGCATCAAAAAACAGTCAAGCCAGGCACTCCTAATTATACTACAACTCATAAAAAATAAGACAACATAAACATAAGAATCTTTAGTTTCACTAAAAGACAAAGAAACACGTGATTAACTGGTGTCCACATACAGTAGCTGAGAAGCTGGCCAATATATCCCTCCAAATACACTATAAAAATGCAGGCAAAAGGAGCATTTAAATAGGAGACTGAAACACAAGCTAATAAGTCAGGAAATTAAAAGTGGCTAGTATTCTGTCCTTGGCTCACACAGGTATGTTTTACTTTGTGCCACAGACTTAACATTTTCCAACCCTTGTTCTCATATTTAATTTCCATGTAAAACTGGTTTCTCAGTAGAGCATAAAACTATCTTCTCCAATTCAAGGACTGTTGACCTAGTAAGTCCAGTCAAACTCAAAGCAGCCTTTTCTGATTCATGAAAGAGTACACAAAAGCTACCTCTACACAAAAATAAAAATCTTGATGGAAATCTGTTCAGGTGATTTTTATAGCACTAAGAATTAATGACCACAAATAACACTGCATTTGTCAGCAATTTCTATTGGTGTAAGGGGACAATTGAAGGAATAAGAAAAAGTCTTCACCTCTTACGCATTAAAAAAGCTAAAAATGTTTGAAAATTAAAGCGTTCTAGTCTATTGCCCACACTGAAGAATGATTCTATAGCCATAGTTGTAATATTCACTAATGGCTTTCTGTGCAGTATTCTGCATATTTGAGGTCTGAAAGGAATACCTTCAGCAGAAGTGTGATACCAGTAATCCATCATCCTATGACCGGCAAGCGTTGCCATAACTGCCACAACAAATGTGAGTCAAGACTCACAGAAAGAGGTATTATTAAATGGTGCAAATTCTTCATATTGACTATCACTTGAAATAGGTATGAAAAATACTTGATTCACCAATTTAACTTTTTCACTGTTAAGTGAAAGGCTTGGCTTCATATTTCACATGTATAAATTATTATTTTTCTCTTGTAGGCAATAGGTAGAGATTGGCACTTTCTTTTAACCAAACCATATACACTTCAGGAGTCTGAAGACCAAATGTAGATTTGTGAAACTAGCAGGACTAAGATTGTACTAGTACACATCACTTACATACCATATATGTACAATCACTAAGGATCCTCAGGTGTCATGGCATATCTGAGTGCGACCATGATTATACATTGGATCTCACTTTGGCATAAGGTTTAACCTAGAGTACCTAATTCTTAGGAAGATTTTTAGGTTTTACTATTTGCTGAACAAGAAGAAACCTCCAAAATGATGTTCCTTGCAGGGTAAATGACTAACCTACTGTTATCCTAAAATTCTAGACCATACAACTGGAGGCCCATTCAGCATGTGAGTTCTCACGCTGCAGATAAATGTCAGGCTGTAGAAAGGGCAAAGTCCAGTCAAAATCCTACGTAGCTGCATGGCACAGAAGTTTACAGTGGTTGGTTTCCATTGCAAACACATATAAAAATAAAAGTACCAAGTCCAGCTTCTAAAGACAATACAGTGATTTCACTTGGAACACACTGAGAATCTAACAGCTCCTGCTGCAAATGCCACGCTGGAATTTCGGGTGGATACAGTGGTTTTGCCTCATGTTTCCCCTCAGAACAGGGGTGAACTGCTTCCAACATAGAGAAGCTTTAGTAGACGTGAGAGAGACTCAGGTAGATAACACAGCACGTTCTGTCACATCACTTTGAACAACAAAAACACATCAGGATATTTTAGCTATGAGTTTCACCACATGCACTTCCTATGAAAAATAAAAGCATTTGTTGCTTTTTAACTTAAAATCTTCAACAAGTTTTACCAAATTTTAAGTTGTACTTAAGCACATAATGAATAAACTGAAAGTCTACCTTTCTCTATACTGTTTAATATTAGACTTTATGAAAATTTGTTCCAAGACATTGAAGGTTTTGACACACGATTGATTGAGCTAATGGCGAACACACATCTAGACAGCCATCTAACTGATGAACTCTATAGACAGATTGATTTGACTAATCATTGAGAAACAGTGGGCAGTCAAACCTATGATTTGCAAGGGTAGCCTACAGGACTATCCAAAACATATAAAGGGTGGATAAAACCTAGGCAAAGATTTTTTTTTAAAATATTATCAAGCCTTCTGGAATTATGACATCACTAATATTCATCACGTTTTACCTGGACCACACTATAGCAACTAGTCATACAGCTACGTATCTTTGTAGAAACAGCCTGATAAGCACTTTTTCTTCAATCCCTACTCTGAAAAGTTAAAAATCATCATTACATTGAGTATGTATATTTACAAAAGACTTTTGCTAGAGCAGTCTTTGTGAGCTAGATTTTGTCTGGTAAGAAAAACCTGTAATAGATGCAAATAATGAGAAGATTTATTTTCTGATAGTTCTCAGGCTTTAAAAAGAACACACAAACATAATCAAAGGTGCAACTGGGAGACAGAAAGGAGCCTTGGGATGTGCTGAGAATGAATGCTCAGATTTTATGACACAGCATTTCCTTTGCTTTGGTAGTCTGCAATTGTCATAAATTCACATAATGCACCAGAGCTTAAATCCTACAAAGGCTCTGAACACAAAATGCTCAAGACACATGTACACCAAAGCATGGAAACGGAACAGAAAGGGTTTTTTGGGAAGTTTGAAACTTTAACTAGTTCGTTACATTGCATCATAACAGAAGTAAAAATATCATTCATATCCACAGTTTTAACCAGATGACCCCAATCACTTTTCCTTTATTTTAATATAGATAACCATAGAAACTCAATTTTGCCAAGATATTGGTCTTTCAACGTTTTTCTTCTCCAGATATGAGAGATGAGCAAAGGGTTCTCTTCCAATGTAAACCATAGTTCCCTTTGTGATGCTTAATATAAGAGAAGTATATAATAGGTCAGTAGAATTAACTATTGTACCACTCAAACTGATGGAAACATCCTTGTTACATTAATGCAAAACAAAAGACACTAAAGTAAATGTGTAAATGCCAGCCCCATAAGAGACATTATTTAGCCTGAAGATTATACCTACAAGGTTTGAAAAGTTATAAAGTTAATGAGTTAATGATTTGGTCTGCAAAAGAAAGAAACATTGTTCTAAATGCCACAGCATTTTTTGATAAGGAAATGCTTACGGGACCATAGAAACAGAAAATTGTTTTGACTGTAGTTGAGAAGTGAATGTTGTCTCCTGAAAGTGTGCCTACACCAAACACACCGACAGGACTGGAAGTTACTGCAATCTCTGCCATGCCTTTGACCCTGGTTAAAGAGCTTCAAGCAGAAGTGTTTGCCCAAACGTCTAACAACAAAGACTTACAGAACCAATCCCATTCTTATACTAGGTAATGTAGAAGAGCAGCAACTTCTGAGCAAATGCTTGCTGATGATATGAGCCCATTACAACACAGTATTATTCTAAAACATTTAGATGTTTTCATAGCTATTTCTCCATGAGGCCGTTTAGTTTTGCTTCAATTAAATCTACCTGGCTTGCTAAAAGGAACGGGCAAAGTGGCTTGTGATCATCAGGGAAAAAAAATCTTTAACATTTCACAATACCCACAAAAGCAGGAAAAAGCAGAATTAAAATAGCTCCTTCAATCCTCAGTTACGATATTTCATATATTGTGTATATCCTTAAACTGCAAGAATATTGACTCCTATTCAGGACCAGAATCTAAAAGTACAAAAGTAGCTCTAAGCAATCACTGCGATCAGCTGAACTCCATCCTAATAATGCCCTCTGCTGCATCTAGAACATCTCAACCCACCATCCTAGGAATTTGGGGGGGGGGGGGGTTTGCATACAAATGCCCAGTAAGCTACATCAATGCCAGATAACAATTTGGTTTATTGTCCAAACAATCAGAGAACATACAGAAGAACCATGTTAAAGTAAATTGAAAGATGTAAAAATATCTCTTAGAGCTCATTGAAAGGTAGATAGTCACAGATGGGACAATTCGTGCGAGTAGGATTACAAATCTTCTGTCCTTTGCAAAAGATGTTAATAATTCTCTGACAAGAACCTTCTCTAAGTAGGCTTAAGACATTTGCAGGCGATCTTTTAAGCTACATGACTTCATTTCTGCTCAAGAAACAAGTCACTTTGCCCACAGAAAGCTTCTATTTCTAATTTAGTTTATAAAACATGAGATGCAAATATTTAATTTCACTCAAACACTAACTGTAGTTACTGGAATTTTTAAGCAACAAGAAAGGCTCTATAAAAAAATGTAACAAAATGCTTTATGCAGATAACAGCAAAACAAGGGAAATAAGTCATAGATGCCTACAGAAATTTGTACACAGTGGCTCTTGCTGATAAATTGCTTCATAAGTTTAAAGCACAACAAAAATCATTCAAAACCCTTTACATAAGATGTCTTAGACAGGAAACTGCATCATCTTTGTGAGAAGATTAGATTAAAATAAATAAAAGTACTACTTAAGGCACAGTTTCTGCAACCTGGAGGTAACCTGGACAGAGTTTCTGGGTGGGGAAAGAGTGCTCTACAGGGAGCAGATGTGGAGATGTGAGCAGAAAGAAGTGGCTCCTGTAAGAGCTCAGAAATATTGTAGGGCTAAGGACATTCCAGGGAAAGGATGAGGTGGACAACATGGAAAGGGGAAAAAAAAAAGTGACTGTTGGGAGGTATGTTTGAGAACAACTGGTTTATGGAATTAACAGAACTCTAGGGACTGTGGAAAATTTAGAGAGCTACAAATTAATCCTATTTGTCCTAAATGTAAATAAATCATTCTAATAGCACATCAGTCAAACTTGAACAAGATTCTAAGTTGTGTTCATCAGCCAGACAGATACTTGATTCTGTATCTTAAGAAGTCTCTCTTAAAAAGCTTAAATTTACTCTGAAAGCCTTTATGATTATTAATATTATTCCTAAGGCAACAGCCATTTTTCAAGCTGCCTATGAAGTAATTTATCCTGGGGTGATAACCAGGACATTTCTGAAAGAATTCAAATGCAATGTGAAACACACTGCAAAAACTATGCAAAATTGGTGCAAGCCAAATTATGGGAATTCTTACAGCTGTTAACTCAGGAATTTGCCTGGCTGTATCTTGTTTCTTGATTTTAGTCACAATAATGATTTCATCAGCTCTCAAAAATGCTAGAATACTTGGAAGCTCACCTTACTGAATGACAGCCTTGGCATTTCTGCTTATCCAAACCACCAAAGAAGAGGTTTCTACATCTGAGAGCACTGTATATGCTAATTCACAAGAAACACTAGTCGTGTCTCTCAACACTTTGCCTTTACAGCGATTACAAAAAAAGCTATTTTATTGTTACACGTACAAACTGGTAATCCACTACTCCAGGGCTACTGAACTGGTAGTCTCCAACACAGGCACAGACCATTAGCAAATTCTGCCAGGATTTCACTTTGCTACCAGTCATCCTAACCCACAGTCTTCAAGCATATTCTATATTTCTAACTGACTCATGTGTCTCGAACAGGAGATAAATACCACAGCAGCCACAAAGATGGCATGTAACATTTGCCTGTTCTGCTAGAAATGGAGCTGAAAAACTTTTCTTCTAAGTGTCTCTGAAAAATTACTGCTAAAAACAAATTGATAAGGCATTTGGGAGACCTTTTGAACAGTCCAAATAAAATGAAAGAAAAAGCCAAGCAAATAGACTGTATAACTACATAGCACTCAGGAAAAATGCAGTAAAAGATTACTGAAGTCTTAATGTATTAAACTCTGAACTGTCTCATGCGACAGTATTTTTTAAGATGCACATGACTTGATTGAAGAATTATCCTTGTAACAATATGAAAACAGTTTTCTTCAATATAGTGCACTAAAAACACCAGCTACATTTTATGCTAGGATCTTCTACAATTCACTTGTTAAAAAAACCCCACCTACACAACAAAAAAACCTCCACATGAATAAGTAAAAAAAAAACCTACTACCGGAATACCTAAAAAGCAGGGAAATGGTAAAATCCTACAGACTAGTGGAATTCAAGTCTGATGAAAATCCAGACAAATGACTCAAGCTTAAATACATTCCAAGTCTATTAAGTGCCTAAGAGGGACATTTGTAGTGAGTACACAATAGCAAAAGCACCAACTGAAATTCCTATGCTAATCCTGCTCTCTCTAATCATATCTCCCTTTAAATCAAATATTATGTACAACACCCATAACATTAACTGATCTTATTTTTATTTCTATTGGCATTTAAAACAATTCAATTCTAACGGGAATTTGCAGACCAATGAAAGCAATACCAAAGTGAGGATACAGCTGAACATCCAAGACAAGGTGTCCTGGTTTCGCAGGGACAGAATCACCGCATCAATTTTCTGTTCAGAAAAGATGCACTTTTGAGAAGACTGCAGCACTCAACACAGCAGGAACACAGCTGAAAAGACACTGGTTTAGTTGATGGCCAGCCATAGTATGTGGGTTTCCATGGTGATCAAGGCCATTAGCAGTTTTCAACTTAGCCAGATGCTTAAGCTAGGAGGAGCAAGAGCCAGGGCAGCTGACCCAGGCTGGTCCACAGGTGTATTCCATACCATAAACCTCACACTCACTATAAACTGGGGAGTTTGCTGAGGACAGGCCTCCTCCCCAGTGGTCGCTGTCCCTGGAGGGTCTTGCCCATCATTCCACTCCCGAGGCTTACTCTCTCGTTTGTCATGACCATCTCCCAGTGGTCAACATCCAGCATTCATTGGGCTCAGTATAACTCTGTACTTATTATTAGCATTAATATTAGTTTTGTTATTTTATTAAATGTTTCCATTTCAACCCATAGCTCTCCTTTCCTTTTCCAGATTCCCCTTCTTAGCTGGGAAGGGGTCACTGGGTGATAGAACAGCTGGCTATAGTTTAGCCCCCAGAGACAGGCTAAATAGAGACACAAGGTAAGAGACAGAACAACTAAAATGAAGAAAATTAATAAGACACAGAGTTCTAGAAGAAATAGTTCAAAACAGTAGATGAATCCATTTCATTTTAATTCAAGGAAAGAATTTTAGGCCAAAAAACAACCTTATTTGTGAGACAGTACTCTGAAGTCCTAACCTATTGTCAAGAGCTACGTTATAGATATTAGACATTTAAATCTTACTAAGGATTTGGACTTAGCATACTTACCTACTCCAAACAAATTACAAGTTACTTAAAACACAAGGGATAAAAGACAAATGCAAAAACCAGGGAAGTATAAGGTAACATCTCGATAACTCTGACCACAATATGTCATCTCCTGAACAATCAAGCTCTGTAGGGATCCTGATACAACAGATATTTAAGGTATAAAAGATTAAAGAGTCTATGAGACAACAAATAGAAGAGTACACAAAGGAATCAAGACTTATAGGAAACTGTATGAGAACTCTTTACAATATTTATTGAACTAGTCTGAGTATAGCACAACAGATCTCTGCAGGGCTATTTAACAATAACTACTCATGCTAGCAACTATTTTCAAGCTACTTCAGAGCATCTAATTCAAATATTAATATCTCACATTTTGAGGTAGCAGATTGCAAATATCAGCTTTAGAAAAAATCCTCTGTGAATAAGGTTTTTTTTTTTAAAGTCTGTCACAGATACACTTATCTTTTCTGCACAGCTGTGCTGTAACTGCCAGTGACAATAGAAACAGCAACTTTAACTGTTCAATATAGAAATATTTAATGGGAACTCAAGCAGCATAAACAACTCCACAAGAACTTCTCATTTGGTAAATGTATATTGATATCCTATGGCAACTTCACCTGAGAGAAATCTATATGACAGATTCTTTCCTGAGAAGTACACTCGCCAATTAAAAGTGTATTCTTTCTCTGGTATTTTTGTTCTCTGAAGCACAAGTCACAAACCACTGAACACTTCTGCACTAAATCTAAGACTAATAGTTTTTGGAGGATTCTGTTCTATGGACAAATGTCCAAACTTAAAATCAGGATTTGCTAAAACCACCTTCTATAATGTCTTCAGGTATGGAAGGAGAGCTGAAAATACATATGGCTTAGAAATGAAAACAGTTTTTAAAAACTATCTTACAGCATATGCAGTATTTGTCTTTCAGGAATGGTGCGCTCCTAAACTAATATTTTACCAAGGATCTTCTGGGAAAATCATAATGTAGAAGAGTAGTATTAAAGCAGTGGGTACTTCAGGAACTTAGGAAATTGAGCATTACTAAATAAAGGTTCTGAAAGCTGCGTTCCATTGTGATGATGACCTCTATCATTCAAGATTTTAATACATATTTCAAGTCCAATTCAGAAGAAAGCCCTGCTCACAGAAACAAATTATTATTATTAGCAGTTGTAGGGTTTCATGTATTAATGAAACAACTGATAACATGATTCAAGACTATCACCTGTAAGAAAGCAGAACTCTTCCAGGTGGGGATCATAGTCATAATGTTTCTACAGCTGCCTAACTCTTCCATGCTTCTGGGTTTAGTAATTTGCTCTCAGGAAAGTGCACCCTTAACCAAAACATGATATATCAGGATGACTGTAGATGGTGGTTTTACTAGCTCTTCCATTAAAATTTAATTCATCTCTGATTATTGTAGCCAAATTTCCACACAGACTGCATCCTTTAGGATCAGATGTTCTTCACTTGCCCTGAAAGACTTCCAAAATGAGGTTAGAATTAGGTCAGAATTAGACTAGAACTGGATCAGTAGTTTTCCTCTTCACAAGTAATGTATCTATCTTGCCTAACTCCTCTTTCAAATTATCTCATATCTCAAAATCAGAGCAATACAGAGTGTGTCCTAACACCTGGTTTTTATTATTTTATTTCTAGACAACAGTCAAAATGTTGAAGATCTTTAAGGCAGAGCGGGTGAGAGGCAGAGAAGAAGGCATGTTTTTCAACAGATAAATCCTAACTATCTAATTGTACAGTTACTCCTCTAGTAATGCTTGTTTGTTGTAATACAAATGCATCCTTTCTGGAATCATAAAAGTTCACACATATCATGAGCTTCTGTAGAAGCTGTTCCCGAATCCTAAATTTTTGAGGGTTTTTTGTCATCTTAATTTTCTTTTTAACTTGACTTCTTACAACCATTGATCCTTTTCCGAAACTGATGAAAGAAACTCTTGTGTGCACTACATGAATGGAGTGGTTTGGCTTCTTTGTTGCCAGCTTCAGAGGTCTGTTGGTTCGCTTTTTAGCACTGAAATCATACAACACTTCATCTTTCTTTTCCTCAAGAACTTTTCACCAGTTAGCTAGGATAACTGAGGTGCTGTTTGGGTTTTGCAGGTGCTGTCAAAGCTGTCTGCAGGCATGCAAACACATCAGGAGTCATGCATCTTGCCGAGGAATGCTATACATCCAACAGCAGTTCTGCCATACATGAGATCTATACTTTCAATGAGGTTCAGCAAGATAATTTTTGATACAGGGGAGAAGAATCAGACCTTGTTTACCTGGTCTGGAGAAAAAAAAGATACTTTTCAGTCTATAAACCCTGTCCTATTACATAATATAAAGGCCATACACTAATGATGCTGAAACTGATAAGATTTTTCAGCATATAAGTAATACCAGTGGAATTTTACAATCAATCATAAATCACATTGTATTTCTAGAACACTAGTACAATACTTTTCAATACATAGGAAGAGTCTGCAAATCTTTCAATAAGGACAAAATATCAAGGGAATTCTCCACTGACAATCGGCTTCTTTAAAAGAAAGGACCCAAAGAAAGAGTCATTGATTATGTATATTGAGTGTGAAGACCTTTTGGTGAACAACATTGCTGTAATCACTGTAATGCATCACTCTTGTCATTAAGTGGTTTAGATGACAACTGATATGAACTCCTGGTATGCAGCACATAGTCAGTAACTACTACTACTACACTGAAGTATTTTAGTTTCTCTTTGTACCTGAACTAGACAGATTATACTACCCTAACAAAGAGAAAGTTTAGAGGTCCCCATCACAATATTACATACAGAAAGAAGCTTATTTAATCTATTAAACAAAGGGTATGTCTCTTGGGATGACTGCAATACTTTGTAGGATATCCAAGTTAGATTTAAAGGAGGTAATATAGGCTGAAGGCAGACTAATCACAGCAGAACACAGTTCTGCCTTGACTAATTTACATGAAGAAATAAGATCCCTGAGTAGCCTTCCGCCCAGACAAAGCCCACTGAAGATTAACTTCAGTATCTCTAATACTGGCAGAATAAATAAGGTGACAGATCAGGTTAAATACAAAATTAATTCTCAATTTTTTTTTTTTAAAATACATCTAACCAACAGATATGTCAGATTCTCGATTAGCCTAAGGCTTATACCAAGGCTGAATGCTTGTTCTGAGCTTAATGCAAGCTCCAGGGAATACAATTAAACAACACAAGAATACAACAATTCTTTCTGTCCTTAGAACTTTTACAATTCATAACATATATCAAAACCTGTTTCTGCATAATTTTGTTAAAACTGATTTTATGCCATCTGGAAAAAGAGAGAAAGCTTTCTTTTTTGAAAAGCACTACTATTGCCAACCAGCAGAAGTGAGCCTTTTAAAAATATAAAAATCTTATGTCACTTTCTTACCAGCCACTGAAAAAATTGCAAGTGACAAAAAAACCTGAAAATACCATTGGGCGTAGCTCCTTCTGCTACACCTTTGAAGTGGGAACCATCAGATAAAGACGTATTATAGATTTTCATTACTACACAAGAGGTTTAAACAGACCACACTAAGCCTTTCTTTCTCGAGCCAACAAAACATTGGCACTTTTCTATTCTACCCACAGAATTCACCATGAAGAATCACATGAATTCAGCTATAGATGAAGATCACTAGATAGTGGTATCACTTGCCATGTTTGCCATAACCCACTGCCTTCTCAGTAAATAAAATTAACTGCTGGAAGAGAATTATTCACAAACATTTAAAGGAACTGTGATAGTGCTTAAAGTAGTGGTGAGACCACCACCTCACTCTTCAAATTCCTTCTTTCCCCCAAATTACTTACCACAAACATTTGATCTTTCTTTTCTAGACATTATAAAATTGATCTTTATAACCATAATCAGTGTGAAACCCTGCTTTTAAGGGATCACAAATAAAAGTGAAGTAGAAATGGTTATACATCAATTTGCAGTAACTTAGTGGCTTTACAACCACGTGTCTTTCTCTCCACCTACTCTACCTGTCTCTAGTGTACTCTGGTCCTCTTGAAAGCAGCTAGGAGGCAAACTGCTGAGCAAGAAAGTTCAACTCCTACATCAGAAAGTAAAATCAAAGAAGGCTGGTACTTGAGCCATGCTCTTACTTCTCTTATTCTCCAGCTCGGTCACATATACATGCCTGAGCAAAGGATTTCGACAGGATCCAGGCACCACTACTCCATTTTTAACCTCTCTCCCTCTTACTGGACCTTCCCCAGGGAGGACTGGGAATCTCGTTCTTTCACCTTCATCTTTCCCTCACTTGACAATCTTATGCTGCCCTGAACCAAAGCTAACCTTCAAACCGCGGCTGACCTTTTTTACTGAAAAATGATCATTTTACCAGGAAAAGTTTAAAGCTCCTCTTTTTATTTTGGTGATTAAAGGTTTAAAACTCACTAGCTTTTTTTTCCACTTCTACTGGGCTTAGATGCTTGACTGTACCAGAAGAGTCTTTCTGAATGGTTCTGTTGCATGGCCTTGATTCGAACAGGAGGAAGACTTGTTTATTAGTTTTGATTTTTGAAAAAAGATAGTCAACATCATTTAATGTAAAGTATTTTTCCCAGCTGGAAAAAAGTCAACAAATTTCAAGTGCTTCTCCCTCTAAAACTACTTATTTTCAGTTGTATTATCTATCTTGTTTCTAGAAAGAAGAAGGGGTGGGGGGAAACCCAATGTATCTGCTATAAACTTGTCTGCTCACAGAAATAAAGAATAAAGCTGTATGGGAAACTGATTCCAAGTTACCAGTTGTCACTTGCCCACTGTCTTGTGGTGATTTTGGTTTTTTTTTGGTTGGGTTTTGGGTTGGGTTTTTTTGTTGTTTAAGAAATTTTAAAAGTATTTACAAAACACCAAAAGATAATTTGCACTGGTGTATGGCAAAAAATAAAATAGAAAATATTTCAGTCTGCTAGACAGTTTGAGCTTTGCATTTAAAAGGTGGTTAAAACAGCAAGCAGAGTATAGAAAATATATGACAAAAAAAATAACTCCAGATGTATTTTACTGTGATTAAGATCTAAGTTGGATTATACTCTAATTACAAGAATTAGTGAAAAGTGACAGTTTACAATTCAAAGAATTAGGGCTCATAAAAATTACTCTCATCAAAGATGTAATTATTAGCTCAAAGCTTCAACAGTACTAAACATTAATGGAAAATTCAAGAAAAATATGGCTCCTGTCAGTCTTGACAGAATTAAGGCTCCTGGAATTACAGAAATAACCTTATCTTTAATCTTGAGAACTTTCACTCAGTAAAGGGTTCTTTCCACAAAAGGGTATTTTCTACATTACTCAAGAATTCTACAGTAAAACCCATCTGCTCTCATGCATAAAACCTAGCAGGCTATCTGGTCTTTCCCAAGTGACTGATCTTTTCTTTTTCTGGTGATTTACATTCAGATCATCTTCTTACAGAAAGCACAGACCCTTCTCATAGTAACTCCTACGACTCTTACTAGGCACTTCATGATTTTCTTCTGACACCACCTCTTTTTCATCATTGCCTTAAAGTATATTTTTCTACTTTATCTAATCGACACTAAAGTAGTAAATTTATAGTCACTAACTTAACTTAATTACACTATACCATAGTCACTTAAAAATATGCATTTTACCCTCAGGCACTTTTTTCCTTCCAAATTACAACTTCAGTAAGAAGTTAAGATCAAATACATTTACTTGGTTGGTACAATTCCAAACATAAATAAAAGGAGATGAAAATGTACTTCCTCGATGCCAGTTTATAGCTGTTACTATTAACTATAATATCACAAACGTGACTATAACTAGAAAAGGATGATTCTGAGCAATGAAGCACCTGTATGTCATTATTTGGTAACATCATGAGAACTATGAAAATATTTATTCTTCAGTAAAGTTACTATTGATGGCTATACTGCTGAGGGCCCTCCATCAGTCCTAAAATTAGAATGTTAGTACTGACAGACGTTTTTTCCCTTTGTAATATCTCAAACAAAGAAAGCATTAATACCTTAATGATCAGACATATGAGCCATCAGTCAATCCAGACGCCATGTAACCATTATATCAAAACTGTCCTGCCTAGCATGAACCCTTTGAACCCTTTAAATTAGCCTGGACAAATTCCCTCCTTTCCCAAAAGGATTTCCTATTGTAAACATACGCTTTATCACAAACTCAGCATTTTTCAAATATCTTTTTCCATTCAGATAACTCAGCTTGGTAAAGTATAATCACTGAAAAACACCTCTTAAAATGTTCCTTTCTTTTTCATTTTTCAGACTTTATACTACTACAAATTGTTGTCACTCCCTGTTATAAGCTAATAACAAATATGTTAGTCTGGCAGAACAGTCACTGACTCTCCTGAAAAACCTGAATTGCATAATAAAATCTCTCAGACATCATTAATATTACTATGGCAATCATGGATTTTTTTTGGTCTCCAAAACGACTCTAAAATAGTTTTTTACCATATATTTCAACAGATACCAAAATATAGGATTCAAAACCAGCATATATTTTAACCTATAGTTTGCATGGAGCTGTAACACTGTGCTCCGAAATAGTGACAATATATACTTCTACATTTTTAATATGGGTTTTAGTCCCACAGTAATAAAGTGCATTGGACAAAACTGCACCTAACTTCCATGCAAATAAGATTAACTTTTATTCAGTTTTGGCATCCCTTAATAGTTTCATCAGCAGAAGGATTAGCTCATTTATCCCACTGGTCAAAAGCAGAGACCTGAGAGATCTCGTTCAATTTCTGGTGTTACACTTCTCAGGCTGTGAAGAATTCAGGAAAGAATCACTGAAAAGGGGGAATGTCCTTGTATTTCCAATACTAAACGAGATCAACCCTTTTAGTCAGTTTAATCAAAGCAATACTATTTAGGTGCTAGTTAGAAGTTTACTGCTGAAAATAAAATATGATGCCAAATAACTGTTATTCCCAGAAAATATGCAACTTTGCAGTATTACTTCAGCTATATCTCTGTAGACAAGAAAAAACAAATTTTACATGTTCTTAGACAAAAGTTTACAGCAACAGAAACCATTTAGCAGTCTGAGAAAAAATTGGTGACAATGGAAACACAAAACACCACTTCCTTATTTGCTAAATATCTAACTGAAGCGATTGCGAAGTCTAGAAAACAAGAAGCAATCTGTTCTAAATGGAATGGCATGTATGAAAATAATGCTGGTGTTATGGTCAGAGAAGCATTTCTTTTTACAGTAACAGTACACTCTAAACATTTCCCTTTTATTAAAAAAAACACTTCAATAGTTTAATGCTCACAAGGCAGAAAATGTTCTGGAGATGTAGACAACCCAAACTGTCTTCTAACACATTCCCTCCAAATAAAAATACAACAAAGCATTGTGCAGAATTGTTTGAAGAGTACATAAAATTCTTCAGAGTACTTTCTTTCACCAGAGTTCCACTCAACTTATTGCAAGGAAACCTGAATGTTAGCTAGGAGCTTCTGTCTGTAAAGATCATTGGTCTGTCAGAAGATTTCCCCCTTCCCTGCCTAAACTTCTCCTTAAATTACATTCAGATTTCTGTGGTACCATAACAACTTCAATATGGCACATATTTCAGTATTTTGTAAAGGTTTCATTTTGATTTCCACCTCCAGTTACTTCACCCTGGCTGCTCTGCAGGATGTACATCCTTACAATATTTATGTGAGGTCTTACAGCTTTAACATGGAATATTGTTACCTACTACATCAAAACCACATCGAGATATATATTGAAGTGATATCCTGTATTACAGGATACGCAACAGATTTCACCATGTTTTATCAAAACATGTGTCAAAGCAATGCAATTCCTGATGGCAAAATAAAAGCGAGTCGTGCAAAAAATGGTTTTTTGGGCTTTTATGAGATTCATATGAACTTACTTCTAATTCCATTCGTGGGAATGCATACTCCTCAGTTTAAATGAGGACAAAATCCAAAACAAATCTCAACAAAACTGTTATGCTTTGCCTGCTATGGGTCAATACCATGTAAAAAGCCAAAACACTTTTTCCCTCCCAGGCAGAAATTGCAGATGATCCTAGATTCACTTGGAACCCAGCACAAGCTTTCTAAATGGCCACAAACCATTCTAAGTATTCCCAGTATGTACCAAAACCTGGACTCATTGTACACTGCAAACACCCTGTACAGAGCATGAAAATTAAAATTAATGTATACTTAGATAATTCTTATTTTTTATTCTATAGAAGTAATTTGTGAAAGGTTATGCAGTATACTTTATAGTTTAGATACCTAAAAGAAACTGTTGATACGTATCAATGTCAGAGTTTATTTCTCTTCTAACTGTGGCATGCTATCTTTAAGTACTTTATTCTAGAACCCAGTAAGAAGGCTGGACTTGAAACTAACTGGAGATTGACTTTAGTTATTTTAAGTTCAGTTTTAACTTTCACCCACTATATAAACCAATGTGCAAACACTGAAGACAAAGTATTGCAAATGCTTAATAGAATAAATATACTGGACTATTGTGTGTCCATGTATATATTTTATAGTTCTATTGGAATGTGTGCATATGAGTACACATGTATGTATATTATATAGCATTTATATTTGTGTCTTCAAAAAACTGGGGCTATTCTGTTGTGTGCTAACAAATGGACAGAAGCTAAAACCAGCTAAACTTCCATGAGACACTCCTGCTTCGCTTGATAAGGAAGAATTAAGCAGAAGTTAACTGTATCACCCACACCTTCTAATGAAACATTCTATAATCTTCCACTACTTTCTCACTTTCCTGTGAAATCAATGTAATTTGCATCAAACACCTTCTTAATAAGGTTACTAAAACACTTCAAAGGGCAGTCTTCAACAAAGTATGTGGGGAAATACATAAATTTAAGTGCTTAAAGCTCTGTCAACGAGCATTTTTTGAACAGCTCTTACAGATTCTTACCAGCTCCTGTGTTTCTTCTGCTAACGGCAAAAACGTAGCTTCCAGAATAGCAACTTGATCAGTGCTGAGCTTCTGCCACAGACTAATCAGCATAATCACCAGATGGGTGGCACTTTTCAACTTTGTGAATGCCTGGAACATGTTGGCTTGATTTTCTTCTGCTGCATCTGCTAGAGCTATTACCTGCAAAAATTACAAATGTCTGTTAAGTATAATTTTACCATCAGTGAACACTCAACACTGAAATTACCTTTGGCACACTCTTGTTTTCCTTTAGAAGATCCTGAGGAATTCTGTTTTCCATAAACACAAACCACAGAGTATTAAATGAGTTATCATTATCTAGATTTTCCTTTGCATACTCAAACAATTTCAAGTCCGTATGGTAACAGGATTTATCTAGTACAATCAGTGTAGAAAGGATTCTGTCTAGAGCATATTCTTAAGGCATTATGAAACTAATCCCCATCATATCACACATTACATGATAACAAACGAACTTTCAGGTTTATACCACACAAGACACTAATCTCTAGATGATCAGCAAGCCTACTGTATTGATGAAAAACACTACATTGATTTTATGCAATTAAAAATGCAGTATATAATTATTTCCACATGAACATAACCACCATCTGTTATTTTATTAACTCTCAGGTCTCTCCATGTTTTGCACTAGTTGCTTCAGCTTTTATGCCAAAATGTACACGAAGACAATACCACTTTAACTGCCAGACATTATGAAAGAATTTTCAAAGTAAAATAAAATGGCAGATTCACCGCTTCGAAGACGGTAAGATAGTTTTGCTGAGTACTTCAAGATGGGGAAAAACAGAAGAGCTATTATATGATATTCTACTCAGTTCAGAAATAACTTATCATTGTATATAATACTGTCCACTCACACCATTACAAAAACTGATATTTTGAAATATATTGCTATAAACATCTTCTTTCTTGAAATACGATGTTTAGACATTTTCCATCACTGGTGAAAAGTGAAGATGACAGCAATTTCAATATGCAATTGGTGTCATTTCAATACGACAAGAGGAGATTTTTCCAAGGTATTTGCACTGAATTACTTCAACTAAAGGAAAGGAACAAAGGTTAGGGGGTTATCCCAGCACAGCATAACTTATGAGACCTGTTCTCATGAATGCCACTACATCTTCATGCTGCCCGAATAATACTTGGCTTACAGCAGCGCTGATTATCTTCATTGTCATTTACATCAACACAAAGTACCTCCCTCAACCACTTTCTCCTTCTGTTTATTTATCTGCAAAATGGGGTAATAGGTGCTTGACTGGAGTTGTCAAAAGCCTCACAGAAATGCAGTTAAAGTGTAATTAGTATTACAACAGAATTTACAGAGTCATACTTGCAGAGCTTGTTCCATTAACATTTGGCAACAGCAGGAAAATTAAAATACTATACGAGGCATCTTCAGCCGGGAAACAGAGCCAAACAGCTGTTAGCATTTGGTGGAGGAAAACTATTTTTAATCTGCAACATTGGCATTAGAAACGTGTGTGTTCCCTCCAAGCTCCCATGTGACTGGGAAGATAAAGAAAACAGAATTTTAGGGAACTATAAATACGAAACATTTCAAACAAAACGTGTTGATAGCTTTTGTTTTAGATTTTAAAATGTAACGTTTCCAAATAAAATGGAGAACCACAGGACACTCATGAGTCCAAACACTACATAAATCAGAGCCAAGTAACAAAACAAAAAAAGCCCAGCTAACCGTGTGAAGGAAAAGCGAGAAATTAATCCCAAATAATGAAAACCAACATAACATACTTTGGTGAGAGGAGAGTATCACAGACATGTCACCTGATGTAATCGTGCCCGCATTCAGCTTGCTCAGACCAAAGCCCTCATGTTCTTCACGCCTCATGTGCTGCACAAGGTGGAGTTCCCTATTGCAGTTATTTTCAGCGGAGTTTTGGGTGACAAAGCTACACGACAAACGTAACACTACGCAGTACCCTGCATCAGTTGCATCTGAGCACTGTACCCAGCAACTGTATGAACTGTACAGCTTCATCTTTCTGAGGAGACAAGAAACAACAGTAATGTTCTCCTCAGTCTAACAGGGGCCTTCAAATATCTAATCCTTTTCCTGTCCAATATTCATTTGAGAATTTTGGGAAGAAAAATAAGCTAAGATAAATTTAACACGCTGATGACATTCATCAGTATACTTCCTAGAATATCATGACTGGATGGGATAGTGTGATGGATAAATTCAGAATTCCTGGAATCTGGAATAAAGGCAAGCTAGCTGTATCCTATTATGGATAATGCTCAGTTAATACCAATTTTGCTGAAGAAACAGGCAAATACAGTTGCACTTGTGTGACAACTACCTGAACCCCACTTACACAACAAATGTAAAGTGTCCTGGGTAAAGGACCCCCAGACGGAGTCACTAACGAATTCCTAGGGGGTTCTCTCACTCTGTGCTGTATTTCAGCTTACACTGTACTGCATACCTCAGAAGCATAAATCACATAAAGAGAAGTAACTGACATGGCCTTCTACCTTAAGGATCCTTAATTTCAGAATTTGCTTTCTTTCTGTTTTATAGCCATGAACAAAGGAGATGCTCACTTTTTCATAGGCTATAGATGTAAAACAAATATCCCAGTACTCCCAAACAATACCTTATGTACCAAGCCTATAAGCTATTTTGAAAGCAGCTTCATAAAAAACCCCAAGAAGTACATCTGTTAAAAGTTTGTCTTTAGTACAAAATTCTACAATTCTAACACACAATAATACAAGAGAAATATTATACCAGTGACAGGCCTAAGCTTCTAAAGGAGAGGTGCAGCCTTGAGTGTTGCAGGTCACTGAAACATATAGCAATTAAATCTTTACATGACTGCATATATACAAGTTCCACTTTACACTTGCAGAGAAACCAAATACGGAAAAAAACATTTCTAAGTACTAATTATTCTGTTAATAGACAAAGAAGTGACCTAATATAAGTTTCTGAGATCTGGAATATCCAGGATAATACAGTATGAATTACCATACGATAATGTAGGCACACACAGTCACTGTAGTTTTAAAAAAGACCATACCACGGACAGAAAAAAGGTGGTCAAAACAGCACCCTTTGAGATACGCTGAGAACTGAAAGCCAAAGCAACACAGAAAGCAGCTGGAAGGGACTAAAGATCTTTTGACAATGCATGGTTCCACAGTAAATACTTAATAGGAGGGGAAAAAAACAAATCGTTCCTCACAGAGGAAAATTATTCTAAACATATCGCAGAACATCAGCCATAAATTTTAGCAGCATTCTGGTGTTCTTCATTCAAACAGTTGCAGAATTTAAGGATGAGTAAGTTCTAAAAACATGACATTCACATGTTAAATTATTTTATTTTCACTTGAACATTATCTCTAATTGTACTTTACAATAGTTGAGGGAAATAAAGAATCCACACCCTTTGCAAACTGAGATCCTAGTCTCTTCAGACTGTGTCATGGTTCCTCCATAATTTCCCAACTATACCTTCAATTCTCACAGTAGTTGTTCAATCTGTTTAGTAAGATCTACTTTATCATCTTTCTAAACAGATCTAAAATAAATAAAAAAAAGAAATCTCTCCCTGTCTCACTTTTTCGCAGGGTAGATGGAAAAATATATTGCAACTGGCAGTCCCAAGTGTAGCTCAGATACAAAGATTCCTGACCAACTGGAAACTATAAAGTAAAAAGTCCATCTATATTGCATAAGACCTATCATTGCCTATTTAATATTTTTCTTTCTCCTTCTTTAATATCACATATCTTTCAAACAAAGAAAACTAAAAATAAGTTTTCCAAACTTTCTCTCTAAAAGCAATGGAAGAGGAAAGTGGCTGATGCAGGAAAGATTTCAGAGGTACTGCGATGGGTTCAAAGTACAGTATGGAATATGTATTTTTACAACTGATCAAAATTTGCTTTCCATTTACATCCTTTTTTGTTTAAATTTTTCTGATCAAATTCTTGCTCTGTTCCAATACACGTACCTACAGCAAAGTACAGGCCAGTTAAGTTATTACTGAACGCATGCAAAAATAAAAGAAAGAACTATTCTCTAACCTAAAAACCTATTTGAGATTTTTACTAAAGTTCATATTCACAGTTGTAAAGGCAGAGCTGAAACCCAGAAGCGTGTTTATAATCTTGAGAACTTCACCCCTCAACACTATTACCAGGATTTGTCTGCAATAATTTCCAAGCACAGAGCACTTCTCATGTTTTCAGGCTTAAGTGTTCAAGCAGAAAGATTTCTCTCCATGCTTATTTCATTGCTAAGTAGACCTTATGTCAAGCATTTGAAAACTGTCAACTAATGGTGATTCAAGTTTTAAAAACAATCGCATTTCTCCATTATTAGTGCTTACTTAAAGATATTTTTAGGGCATTGTTTAGCATCCAGCAATAACTTCAAAATTACTAATCCCTCTTGAAAAAGGCTTGCAACATACCCACTCTTGTATATTCAGACAAGTTCCTTGGGGCAATAATGACCGTCACTCTCCCACGCTTATTCCAATAATACAAAAAATACAAATGCAATTCCAAAAGTACAAAATGCTTTCTTATTAGCTGGCTAGGAAGTTGAAGAAAACTTCAAAAAAGTAAAGGGCAAGAAATGAGTATGAAGTTCCAAGGAGCTTTCTTTTGAGCTGGTAGTATGTTTTCTTGGAGTCTGTAACACCACTGGGACTGAAGGCTCTTGCAGATTTTATGCCATATTCTACAACGGAGAACAGGAAATGTCACTGACAATTTGTTTTTCTTTTTTTTTAAAAACAGCCAAGAAAAACATAACTGTCCACCACTGGTGAAACTTTAGCCAACTAGTCTTATTCTCACCTAGTTCTATGACACTGGGTTCAGCTTCTAGTAAATTTGAAGTATCTTCATGTTTAGCAGAAATCAAGTTTAAAGAGAGCTGAAGTTTGGTATTTAAGGAATACAGAATCTCTCTACATTTCATCCATAGCACTTAGGAGCAAGTCTTCTACGCAAAATTTCTTAAAATGTGAAAAATAACATCAGAAATTTAATTATTCTGAAATGGACACAGGGATAATGAATTATCAAGACTATTATGTACTCCACAGTAAATTAATCCATAATCAAAGCCTTTATACCTGGTTTCAAAAGAGCCATTCTGTACACAGCTATACAAGCAAAAACAGAGATCACAAGCTCACAGGTCTCTTCTGGCAATCGTTCTTATGGAATAATTTATTGCAAGGTATTTCATTGATCCAACTATTTTTAAAAAGAATTAGATCTTCATAAGGCAGGATTTTAATGCATATATAAAGCAGAAAAAAATTGAGAGCTGAGAAATGCTAGGATTACTGCTTGTTTACTCCTTGTTCACAGGACATTTACTACTACTCTGTTCCACCCTTTCCCACACTGGGAAGGAGAATACAACTCCTTTCAGAGAAGGAAATACAACTCGGTTACTAAATCTATAACAAGATCCAACAGAATGTTTTTTGTAGTTTTAAGAAGTCTCCATCACATATCCTAGTTCACATAGAACATGTGAAGTAACATTTTTTGTGCTTACAAGCCCCTTTGCTTACCTTGCACACATGGCATGCAGACACATACAAAAGCTAGGACACCAACAAAGCAAGCCTTTAAAACAGGTAAGAGAATATAAGCGATAAATTTAATTAATAAAATCCTGAATATCCCTTATTCTGAGAGTAAACTATGGGGTTTTTATGGGCAATTCTCAAAGTAGTTTACAAAGTAACACCACAGTGATTAGCAGCCTGATTGCCTGTGCAGACCATCTCACTCAACAGCCACTGTGCACACAGCTTCTGACATGTGACTAAAGCTTTATGGAATGCAGGCAGAGATATCCATGTCAGAGAGCGATCTTTATCAAACACTCCCTCACCAGAAAGAGTAACCATGTCGCTCCCGCAAGGGAGCGCTTCCAAACGCTGCGATGTTCCCACAGCTCTGCAATGGGTCCGTGAGAGCGCATGTTGGGATTAAGTACCTCAGGCCACAATGATCTGACCCTCACAAGAACGCCTCGGCCAGCGCTAACCGCGACCGCGGCTTTCAAAACTGTGGCACAGGCCCACCGTGACAACAAAGCATCAATTCACTAGACACCACATGCTCAGCTTTCAAGCTAAGCTCAACACGACCTCAATCTGAGAAGACAGCAGAGATGAAAGACGTTACAGCACGACAACCCGCGCTTTCTCTGGATGCACCCAGCTACCTCCCGAAATTGTATTGCCTCACTTGAAACACGTGAAATTATTGATCATCACAAGCAATTACTACAGCAAACTGTGCCTCTGGAAACTAGAGCTGCCAGATCAAGGAAATACTCAAGGTTGCAAGGGAAGCTGTGGTGTGGTTTTGTTTTCTTCTATGTTATTTCCATGACAGAATTATCATTAACAGCTCTACTGCACCTTTCTAAACTGGAATCTGCCACAAAGCAGTATCACCTACGAGCACAACACAGATTACAGGTTAAGATGGCAGTCAACTCACACACTCTATAAGAGCCAAATACACGTACTGTTTAAATTCAGAATCCTCTTTCGAGACATCCCATATATCAAAGCTGTGTCTTACCTCCACAGACCAAAGTGATAGTGGATTATTATCACAGAGTCACGCTGCACCATTTGCTTTATTTCATTTTAAGAACTAGTGACAATGACGTTAATACGAAAATCTTTTGGGATAAAGTAACTATCATTTCAGCTATACAGAGCCATAGTAGTATGAATACAGTCAGTCCAAAAGGAAAAAAGATATCTCTACCCTTTTCATTGTTCCTCTTTAGAACACTCAATAAGAAAACAGGCTATTACTTTGTCTTCACAAGTCTCTCTTCTGGCTATACCACTATACTCTAACTAGAAATTTTTTTGAAAATTACTGCAAAATATTCAGTGGGTTTAGAACCCCAGGCACTTCAGTGCATTATCCAAAAGTACTTGATTGTTAATACATTTAAACCCAAACTAAAACTCTGATAGATCAATGTCACCCTGCTCTGTATGAAGTTTCTATTTTGTCTGGACTAAGTATTTAAAAAAGCTCTGCCAGTAAAATCCAAGCATGAAGACCACCTGGTTAGCTCTACTTTAAATAGTCACGAACTCATTAAAGGAAGCAGATTCATATTCCTGTAAGTATAAACATGCAGCTCTTCATATGCATAAATCACTTTTGAAAACATTTCTGTCTCAGCAATACTAATGTAGTGGGAAAAACCTGCTTATCTGCATCACTGTTGCCAGTTTACTGGCTTTATTTAAACAAATTTTAGTGTTTTATACTGCTGCCTATCATTATCTGAGCTTTCTTGTTTAAATCCATGGTAACAGAAAAGAAGAATTCCTGTTGTCTCTGGTGTTCCATCTGTGGTAAGGATTACAGTTAAATTATTTTAACTTGATTAATATCTTTTCTCTATTTGCTTGGGTTTTTTTTAAAGAGGTTTAGCATTTTTGAGAAGCCAGATAAATTAATATGGTCAACAGGAAGAATACGTAGCAGAAAATTATTTAAATACCTGACACGATCTCCTCTTGATAGCCTATTCACAAGTAAATATTGCAGCCAGTTTTGCATGTGAGTAACTGCTTGTTATTTGGTACGACTATTAAATACCAAGATGGGGCAAAAAAAATATTTTTCCTGAAGGAAGGCTACAAGCGTACTCCAAAATACATATGATACTTTCCAATACATTTAGAAGTTCTACATTATAAAAATCCAAATTTAGAAGTGGAGTTACAAAATTAGTAGCTTATCTGAGTGAAATAACATCTGTTACAAATTACACAAAACCCAAGAAGCCAGTGAGTTACAATGAATCCTTTACCCCTTCAAAAGAAAAGTTTCATTTCAGCATAGGGATGTGCTAAATAACGCACAGACACGTCACAGAATCTCTGATAGTCAATGAATATTGAAGACAGAGTTTCACTGTGAAGCTGTGGTTGAATTGGCAGCAATGTATAACAAAAATACAGCCAAACATGAGCTAAATGGAGACAGAGAGGTGGAGAGCTTGGTTTCTATCACCAAATATATGGTATCATGTAACGATGACCAAAACAATTTCACAACCAAGGAACAAATTTTAAGCAGTGAAGTTGCATGCTTTGTTTATTAAAATAAGTTGTGAACTTAAACAGTTTAAAAAACTATAACAGGGGCCTTGTCCTGCAAATTTCTAATTGTATTTCAGTCCAACGGGATCTATGGATGGCCAGGAAATCGAGAGACCCATTAGATCCTACTTCTGCAAACATTTATGTACAGTGAAGCTCAAAAGGCAGAAATCAAGGATTTGCTAACTCCAGTGGGAATGCTGCACTGATTCAGTAAATGAAGGATTTCATCCTACTAAAGATCACTACTCAGTGTGATCAGTCACATGCACCTAAGGGGGAAAAAGGCATTTGTAGCATGTTAGATATCAGGTGATGAGTGTAGTTTTAGAAATCTATAATAAATCCACAAAACATTGATCCCAGAAAGTACACAGTAAAACACATCTCCTAAATCAGGCTCATCTCATATTTGTATTTTATTATAATAATGAAAAACAATAAACATGTTGACAAACACTTCTTAAAAAGGTTAATAAAAAATCCAACTAACACATAATATAGATATTTTTCCATCTCTACAGATGAACACAAAGCGATTCCAGCAAATTCTATTCCAACACCTTTAACAACAAAAGTAACAATATGAAACAAATCAGCAAGCCAGTCAAGACAGTGAAGTTCCAAGCTAAATTCCAAGCCATTAAATTTGCCCACCCAATCCCACTTGCGATTTTGGCACTTCTGCTTTATACTGAACCACCTGAAGAAATTTCCAGAACTCCCCATTCAGGTTCAGCCAGTATATAATTTTAAGTGATTAGAAAACATTGTGGTTGCTAACACAGTCTCTGGGAGTAACAGTAAGACTCAGAATGATTAAATTAAAATAAGACAATCTGGAAACAAATTCTAAACATAGCAATCAAAGAAAAAGGATGGCAGACTAATTAGAAGCTCAAACTTAACTACAACAGTAATTTCAGGACATCTCATTAAAATTACTTTTCTATTTTGAGACATTTCATAGAATTTCTCTATTAGTAAAATCTTGAGAACATGTGCCAATACATTTGAAATAAAATGGGCTTCTCAAGTCAAAGTGCAAAGGTCACAAAACATATGATTTGCTTGCTTGAATACCTTGTCTTTCAATTACAAGTTTTCCGTATTTTCTTCTATTTTTTGTTCTGAAAGAGACAACCATTTCAAAACAAAGGAACATCATGATGAAATGCAGGGTTTATAAAACTCAGTCAAAAACACAGTCTGTATAAAACTTGAAGAGAATTCAGTAAAGAGATTGGGGTTCACTAGGTTTTACTGGATTTACTAGCAAAAAAAAAGAAAGATGGTTTCAAAAGAGTCATTTAGTGAAAGTAAAAATTCATTGTTCAGGCAAGGTGCCACGGCAGTAAATTTCAAAGTAGACTCTTGCGTTCCTCTGCAGATGAAGGACCACAATAATGCTTGCTCCATAACACTACCCAGCAAATCAACTTTACAAATTTGAGCTGCATCCTACCTCATACGATATTCGACTTCTCTGCCAACAGTTACTGCCATACAGGTGCGATTATTTTCAGTGATGTAGATTTCATTTTATGGGAGCGAGACAAGTATTGATAGATCAAAAATATCCCACTGCCAAGTCACACAGCAGGTGGACTTACTTAACCTAAAAATGAAGAAGCAAAGAGCTTATCCCATCCCTGCCTAGGACCCTCCATCAATAGAAAAAGAAAACAAAAAAGGAACCCCCTGAAGTAACATTACAGCGTATTCAATGGCAACTCTTCAGGTGGTGATCAAAAGAACATATATTTTTAGGTCACTGAATTTGTTGTGCTGCAGATAATGGCCAATGATATTCATTCTTCTGCACACCTGGAACTGCACCTTCTAACACTCTTCTCTCAAACTGAGAAATTAAGAAAATTCCCACCTGAAATACCCTAATTCACAAGCACAAAGCCCACAGGAACAGAATCAGGTGCAGTTTTCTTTACACACACACACCTGCCCTAGCCACACAATAAACTCAGGCAGTGCATTCTGCCAGTTAAATGTAAGAGCTGGAACTTAAGCAGAAATAAAAAAATAAAACCAAAATAAGCAAATGTTTGTCCCCCAAACTGGTTCATCTTATGTTCAAAATAAGACCAGCTGCAAAACTAGTAATTATTTTAGTGTGTAAACATTTTTTTATCACAGGATTATTCTGATGAAGTAATATGATTGGTGTCCAATAAAGTAAATGCCCACATTATATATGCACATACATATTTACAGGATTGGGGCTTTATCATTAATCATAACATTCTATGTTGTTCTCTTGCAGCACTTCTAAATATATCTGAAGTTATATGGTTTTCTAACATTCATTTCAAAACACATTATGTAACGATGCACTTATAACCTCTTAGCCTTTGAGAACTGTCATGAAAAAACAGTTCAAAATTGGCAGTATAGGCAAAAGTCCTTTACCCATGTCTTTGGAAATATGACTTTTTCCCTACTATCAGTAGAGCAACTGCTAACTCCGCTCGTATCCCACATTGTTGTTCTTTTTCTTAAAAAAAATGAAAACATAGAAGAGCTAACAAACAGATTAAATAAACTTATTCCAATATATTTACTACCAATTATCTACTGAAGGAACGACTGTGTAGCAAACTTGCAAATTTTTGAGATACACACATTTTTGACCTTTCCTCACTATCTACGTACCCTGGTATGCTGACAGAAAAGCAAGACAGCTCAGGCCACATGGAGTTAAAGGGTAAACAATCTCCACCTTCAAAAAGGCTTTGGAGGCACACTCAAAAAGATTCAAAGTTCAGTTGAACTCTACTTCCTAGAAGAAAGCCATTTTTTCCATGAAGGAAAAAAAGTGTTAAAGAGCCTACCCTCAAATGCACAAGAATTAATGCATTTATATTACAGAATCACAGAATGTTAGGGATTGGAAGGGACCTCGAAAGATCATCTAGTCCAATCCCCCTGCCGGGGCAGGATTACCTAAGATCATGTCACACAGGAACGCGTCCAGGCGGGTTTTGAATGTCTCCAGAGAAGGAGACTCCACAACCTCTCTGGGCAGCCTGTGCCAGTGTTCAGTCACCCTCACTGTAAAGAAGTTTTTCCTCTTATTTATGTGGAACCTCCTGTGTTCCAGCTTGCACCCGTTGCCCCTTGTCCTGTCAAGGGATGTCACTGAGAAGAGCCTGGCTCCATCCTCATGACACTTGCCCTTTACATATTTATAAACATTAATGAGGTCACCCCTCAGTCTCCTCTTCTCCAACCTAAAGAGACCCAGCTCCCTCAGCCTCTCCTCATAAGGGAGATGTTCCACTCCCTTAATCATCTTCGTGGCTCTGCGCTGGACTCTCTCTAGCAGTTCCCTGTCCTTCTTGAACTGAGGGGCCCAGAACTGGACACAATATTCCAGATGCAGCCTCAGCAGGGCAGAGTAGAGGGGGAGGAGAACCTCTCTCTTATATTGTAGCTTTCCATGCAAACATCTCATTCATAGAATCACAGAATAGTTTGGGTTGGAAGGGACCTTTAAAGTTCATCTAGTCCAACCCCCCTTTCTTGACTTCTCCTTTATTCTAACAGGAACTGAGGGGCCCAGAACTGGACACAATATTCCAGATGCGGCCTCACCAGGGCAGAGTAGAGGGGGAGGAGAACCTCTCTCTTATATTGTAGCTTTCCATGCAAACATCTCATTCATAGAATCACAGAATAGTTTGGGTTGGAAGGGACCTTTAAAGTTCATCTAGTCCAACCCCCCTTTCTTGACTTCTCCTTTATTCTAACAGGCAGCTATATCTATGGAGGACATAGGACAAGATGTCTAAGGTCTTTAAGTCCTGCTGACGTAGACTAAGATTCCCACTGGGGCTTGCTAGAAGTGGGGGAGCAGAGGAAAGAGACAGCAAGTGTCAGGTATGCTTCAGTGTCTGAAATGTGGTAATTAACCTTGTAACTTTCTCTGTTTTAAATCTAGAAAAATCTCATTGTCTGAGCAGAAGTTTAGGGATAGTCCTACTGCATAATATTTGGATTAACAAATAGTACCCTCAATTATGTAGAGCAGGAAAGAGCTCATTTTTCAATGCTAGTATATAACCACATGCAAACACATCCCACTAAATTAGTAACAAATGCTTTTACTGATTTTGGCTGAGATAGGCTTTCTGACAAGAGAAGATTTTCCTTTCAGAAAAAAGCTCAATTTAAACACTTGTCTTGTTCCCCTGATGTAATACAGCTGAAGTTCATCCCCTTGTTCAGTCAAATCTAATAGTTTTAACTTAGTTTCAACCATTGCTGGTCATAACAAGATGTATTCAAAAGGGTATTTATGTTTGCTTTATTCTGTTGCATCAAAGTTAGGAAAACACATCTGGGTAGCATACATTCTAGCCACACTGCAGACCAAAAATCCAGATAAACGTTTTGTCTAGAGGGATGACTAAATAAATTGGCCAAATATCAGAACAAATTAACTTTGATGTTTCAAGTTGGTGGAGCTCAGAAACAAGACCTAAGTATTATACAGTTACATCCTCTGAAAGAGTAGCAACCATCTCTTCCTTTAGCATCTGCTGGGGGAAAAAAAAAAAGCATTCACTATGAACGATGGCAGAATTTAACATTAATAAAATGGTAGGAACCTAAGGAAAAAACATTCGTCTACTTTCACTCATGTTCATACCTTTTTCAGGACCATCTCCAGCACTTGCCTCCACTGTTACCAAAAATGCCTCGGAGTCTGCTTAGGAGCCCATAGGGAAGGATGGCATTTGGGATTCACTTTGCCAGTGCACAGAGCTGAACTCAGACTGCATCGACAGGTTTCATGTAAGCAACTCCCTCAGAGTGATGCTGAACCACTTGTCAAAAATTAATGATGAAAATATATAAAAATAGATAAAACCTCATATCAGGTGTAGAACTAACTTACTGAGCACCATCAATCATGTAAGAAAGACGACAGCTGGCATGTTGTTAACGACAGGACTGGAGAGAATTACTGAGCACCATTCCTGTGGGAAGAAGTACTAAAGAAAACCCGCTGTGCAATGAGAATATGAACCAAACATTATGTTCTTTTCTAAATGGAAAATTCCTAGGGGAAAATATAAAAGAAAGATCATTTCCCAAAGGAAAGAACTCCATTGCAAAGTTTACCGTTAAAGGAACCGGAGGAAGAAATGTCTGCCATCCTCACAGACAGAAACTATGAAGACCCAGGAAGATGTAGAGCCTTGCTTGCTTTTGGAGCAAATACAAGAACATAGCTGTTTAAAACAGGTGGAGTCACCATCTCTGGATGTGTTTAAGAAAAGACTGGACATGGCACTTAGTGCCATGGTCTAGTTGACAGGGTGGTGTAGGGGCAGCGGTTGGACTCGATGATCCCTGAGGTCTCTTCCAACCTGGTTGATTCTGTGATTGTGAGATCCACAAAGACAAATTCTAAGATGAGCTGGCTCGTTTCCCTTAATTTCCTTTATAAACCGTGGAGGGATGATTGCCTTTTTTTTAAACCATAGAAGGTATCTAATTTTCAGTGCCTTTGACTCCAGAAGACCCTTCTCTCTCTCCATTGACTACAGAGGAATTCTAGCTTCTCTAGATGAAAACTGCTTTTGTGAATGTCACCCATAACATAACAAAGCAAACCCCACCTATTCGAGAGATATGCATAGATGATCTTTAGGAGTAAATACTGTAATAAAACATGTAAGAAATAGTATCAAAGGACAATTTCATCTCATTAGAGTCAATCTTCATTATCAATAAATGCCTTTGCCTTAACTTTGACATAAGCAACTGAATAACAAATTTTAAGCAAGATGTTGCTATATGCTTAAGTACTCCAGTATAAATGTATTCCTCACCATAATGCACATTAGGACTCCCTTAAAATTTCTCCCTCCTCTATACAGTTTATCTTTCTTCTTCCTTAAAAGCAACTATAAAAGCTGGAAGACGTTACAAGTTTTAATTTTTACAATATCAGCTGTCCTTATACAGCATTTGTAGGCATAAGTTAGTGATCATCCCTTATGTATTAATGAGACAGTCTATAAGACTAAAATTTTTGCAGCGTATATGCTTATGAATGGCAACTTTTCCCCAGTGTTCACAATACTTCAAGACAAAAGTAAAATACAGAGAACAGCCAATTTCATGTGATCAGAATGATTTTTCAAATTTCCATTAAAACTGAAGTACTGAATTCAAGGGAACATGTTGAAAATAGTAACTTAACACTGCACTGAGCATTGAAGGATCTTGTTTGAATTTTTTATGTTTACAAATAAACAAAGCGTAGTAACCCATTTTGTAATGGATATATTGGTAATTTCCTACACAGACACACTTTGTTAGTTCTACATGAGGGCTATTTCCAGCCTTTCATTATCATTCGGAGACATTTCCATTACTTCCTACAGGGAAGTCTTTCAGTTAAAGGCACCGGTTCTTTCTCACATCACAGACAAGGATAACTACACACACACACACTGAGGTTTCCTCAGCTAGCGGTTGACTCCTTCTGTACATGCTCAGTTGACAAAGCTTTAACTATCACTTTACAGCAACTGTACATTACAGTCTCCAAGTCACTTAATTAGCATTCCTCATCTCAGTAGAATGACTGAACTGCCAACACAAAGAGCCAAAGTAGGTGAAGTAGTTTCCAAAATACATTAATAACCTGCAACCCTAAGTTATGTGTTTCTGAAAATCTCACTCTTCTTCAAAAGTATGCATCCAGAAAGCAGCTATCATTGCTTTTTTCTGTAGCAAAAAATAAAGCTACTCCCAAGACTGTCAGGTCACTTGGCACTACTCTAAGCCTGTAACAGCCACTTAAGGCAAGAGAACAGAGCACTGACTACATCACACCACTTACCAGCCCTTCTGTTCTGGACACGAAGACACCTCAAATAATTCCTTACGATCAAATACAAAGCTATCCACAATATAGTTAGGTTCCATTTTCCACAACTCCTGTTTGACTGGGACAATCCATCTCCTGTAAATAACCACAGAAGTCTACCCTTCCTCCCTTTATCCACTTCTCTTCAATGTACCCTTGAAGGACAACAGGTGTCTTGAGGTGCGTACAGATCAAGGCATGAATTCTCAGAGTCAGGTCTTCACCTAACAGCAAAAGCATAACATCCAGGGTAAATTGGAAAAGGAGAATAGAAGTGAACAGTTCAAAGCATGTCACATACTGGTATTCACCACAACTTTTTCTTCTGTATAGTAGCACAATATTAAAGAGACAAAATTCCCAACACTTTCCCTCACTATGAATAGTAACATGTTTTAAATCTGCAAAAGCAGCCAAGGAAGTGGTTCATAGACAAATTAACGACAGACATTTTAGTTCCCTTAAGAACAAAATTTTAGTACATTTGGTTTTGGATTCATGATCTACACAGTTCAGAAGTTAAATAATTCTGGCTATCAGTAAACTAAAGCTTTACCTAGGAACTGTTACAAATATTTCTCATTGAAATAAGCCATTCCAACCTAAGTCTATATACCACACACTTCTGTTTAAAACACAAAATACAGTTTAAAAACAATCAACATAAACCCAAAGCAAACAAGTACCCTTTATTTAAGATGTTGAGGTGTTGGAGTGAGTCCAGAGGAGGGCGACCAAGCTGGTGAAGGGTCTGGAGGGTCTGACCTATGAGGAACAGCCGAGGGAGCTGGGGTTGTTTAGCCTGGAGAAGAGGAGGCTCAGAGGTGACCTTATTGCAGTCTACAACTACCTGAAGGGAGGTTGTAGTGGAGTGGGAGTTGGCCTCTTCTCCCAGGCAACTAGCGATAGGAGAAGAGGACACAGCCTCAAGCTTCGCCAGGGGAGGTTCAGGTTGGACATTAGGAAGCATTTCTTCTCAGAAAGGGTCATTAGACATTGGAAGGGGCTGCCCAGGGAGGTGGTGGAGTCACCATCTCTGGATGTGTTTAAGAAAAGACTGGACATGGCACTTAGTGCCATGGTCTAGTTGACATGGTGGTGTCAGGGCAATGGTTGGACTCGATGATCCCAGAGGTCTCTTCCAACCTGACTGATTCTGTGATTCTGTAATTTGGGGCTCAGGTGGTTAAAGCTTCATGTTTAAGAAAGGATTGATGCAAGACTTGTTGTTTGGACCCTTGGGGGCCCATCCACGGAAAACAAAATGCCACTACTTTAATTGACATATAAACAAGGACAGCATGTAAACACCATACTGTATTGAAGTTATTTTAAGTTGTTTTCCATTTTCTGTGCCACAGATAAGACATATTCCTAATATTAAAAAAGTTACAGGTAAACAGTATTTTGTGAGATAGGCAAGTGATTTTAGAATACTGTAAAAATGGTTATTCTCTGTTTGAACCTGAAGTTCTATCACAGGCAACAGTACAATGAATTCACAGAGCAAGCAAGTTTTGAAACAGAATACTGTACACTGTAGACTCAACTACAATACGCACCTATTCTATAACAAACAAAAGTATTAACGAGTAAAACTCAAAAACTACAGTTTAGAATACACCTCACGTGCCCCTGGTAACTGAGGGCCAACAGCGCTTATGTGCCATGTTATACACAAAATGGCTAATATGTTCATTAGAAAGTTATTGCTTCAGAAAGTCTCACTGATGTGGTTAACATTAGGGTAAAATGAGCCACAAGTTGGGGAAAAAAATTATTGTATCCTGCAGTCATCTTTTCTAGTATGTCCTGAGCACTGTAAAATTAAGTAAATTTCTTAAATACAGTATATGCAGGTCAAACTTCATGGTCTCATTTTTTTCACAAATCTAAAAACATGGATTTTTGTTCCACAGTTCCATAGTAAATCTGTAAAAAATTAAATATTGTCCAATTATAAAAAATAAAATTGATTTTATATTAATAAAGCCAGAAATTTTTCTTAAGTCAAAGAAAATTTTGTCACTGACTTCAGCATAAATCTGACTTTACACAAGGAAAAATCAAATGCAAAATGTAAACAAGCTAGTAAAATACATTTCCTCCAATATATAATCCTAATTCTTAATCATATAATTATATATATAATAATGTATACTAAATATATATAATTCTTAATATTTAATTCTATTCTTAAGTACCAGTTTTCTCTCTGTGGATAAAACATATTCAGCTGCTATCACTGATAAAATTCACAGAAACAGAAAAACCAAAATTGTCCTGAACTTTAGCAAAGAGTCACCCCAATGTAATAATTCACTTGATAAAAAGAAGCTCCATATTAAATGAAAAAATTCTTTCCCCCAAAGTTAATATTTAGCATTTTCAACATTCAAAGATCACTACCATTATCAGGAGTTATTATCAGAGTACTGATGGACAAAACCCCTTTCAAAATGACAAGGGGGTACTTCTGTCAGTAATTATCTCTGCTAATTGGAAACTGCCCTCTTTCATTTAGTCCATTCTAGCAAGTGCTCCTCTTATCTGTTTTTCTCCACATGATATCAGCCATTGCCTCTCTCAATTCACCTGCTGCTTCATTTAACAGTCTTACCCCTCCATAATGACTTGTTTTCTTTTCAAATATCTTCAACATGTTTCAACTGGGCATTTCTCAATTTCTTTCCTTATTATGAATCTAGGAAAATATTGCAAAGATTTTTTTTTTATGTAACTACTAATGGTAGATGAGTTAGGAGCATATCTTATGCATGACAGGACATCAAGATACTCTTTTCTTTCAGCTTTGATGACAATGTTTCACAGATGACATACAAACAGATTTTACTAAAAGGTATTACCTGAATCTGTAATCCATCTACAGCTCTTTGAAAAGCAGTGTAGTTTTAGCCCCCTCTACTTTATATTCAGGTACCCCCAATCTTCCCTGTCCTTTTGTGGTGATTTTGCAAAATAATATCCACAACAAGCAGTAGGAATGGGAAGCAAACTATGCAGAATTAACAATAGTAGTTACAAAACAGAATCCGGAACATACAGCTTTTTCCTTAACCACTGCGTAAGAAAATTCAACAGCATAAAATCAATACAGAGTTTGTGGAAACGGAAAATAAATCATTTTTTTAATAATTTAAACTAAACATATAATTAAAGGAATATAAAGAAAAATCTCATATCTTTCAATAAATTTGTATCAATTATTATTGATTATATTAGACTCCTACATAACTTTCTAACACAATTCCATTTCAGCCATTCCATTATTTTACCCAATATTAATGTCAGGCCAACATTCTTACACCTACCTCAGTCTTCCTTTAATTCATTTGAACATCAGCTTTACCCAGTTCTCTGGAATTGCCCTCACTTCTTATTAACCTTATGTTTACAGAGAATTGTTTGTCCAGACCTTTAAAATGCTTAAATATGAGCTAAACTGAGGATTTTAAAAGGATTATAGTAGTGTCTAATATTCTTCTTAGTGACTACTGGAAACTGTTACATCATTTGATTGGAACACAACTTTCCCCTTTAGATCAATGAAGAATATATATTCAACATTTCTGTTTCTTGAAGTTACCATGTCACATCACAGCTGGAAAAGAAAATCATGAATAAAGCAACACTTCTAATGGGAAAAAAAGTGTCTAATAAGAATGCACCCGTCTCAGGTAATTGGAACTTTTCAGATTCTTGAAGATTTAAATACAAAATAATATTGTAACGTCCTTGTCTGCAGAATGGCGCCCTCATACTGACCCTTATACAAACATTTCAAAACCCATCAGAAGAAAGCTGGAGGAAAAATACGCTGTTAACTAATCAACTTAAACAGGCAGAGGATCAAGTAGGTTTCTTCCCTATTGTGCTGTGGTCTTTTATCCACATCTTCTGTCCTCAATCTGACTGATACTGCTTCGAGACACATAAATACCTCTGCAGGAAAGAAAATCCACACATGCACTAAACTTATTCTTAGAGCTTTTCCTTTAATCTGTGTTACAAATGTAATTACAACAACTGAAATAGTTGTTAATTTTATAATTTCTATTTCCTTCCACTCCCCTCTGCTTCAAGAACATCTGATGTCACAAGTTCAATAAGCAAAATATCAGCCCGTTTGCTTTAAGTTACCCCAATAAAGTAATTGACAACTCATTTTTTAAAGAGTTCAGTTTACATACACAGTGTAGATTTTATTAGCAGTGTGTTCTTAGATTTCATATGATGAGGAAGCTATCTCAGTATGTATACAGATATTTTAGTATGTAAACACAGTGTGAAATGTGTTTGAAAGCACCACTGGCATTTACGACTATAACGCTGATGGGCTTGTCAATTTGCTACTATACTATCAAATAAGGTCTTGGGTGGGTGTGATTAAACTCTCCACCATATTTCACATTATTCAAACTTCCCATTATATTACAAAAGCTTCATGTAAACTGGATGCACACAGGCAGCTATGCTCCATGGTAATACAGCATTGCTCAATAGGTGTTTGCTTCTCAGTAAGGGTCAGGTCTTGTTAATAATCTATGACCCTTCTAAATTGGCTGGGACACTAGTTTTACTCAGGATTTGTCATGGGAGTTAAGATTTGCAGGATTCAACCTCTAAAGATTGCTGGGTTCTATCCTCCACATCTAGGGAGAATACTGGATAGGATATTTATAGAATAGGATATTTTGAGAGAGAATTTGTATATTCTCTATATATGGATAATATGTATATTCTATATATAATATAGAAAATTATATTTTTAGGGACACATCATTACTGCTGAAAACTATTCTGTCAAGAAACAAATTGAGTAATTGTCAGGCCAAACATTGGACTTCTCCGTCTGGTCCTATTCCCAGTCATTTGTAGGAGTCAAACAAGTAAAGAACTTTTCCCTATATCCCATTACAACTACTTTTATTGGCGTTCAAGTAATTGGTGACATGACAATAGGCACCAATATACCTGTCACAACAAATACATTCCACATATTACCTGCATAAGATCCCTATAATTGAAAGGCTAATACATGAACCCATGATGCCATGCACTATATGGGTAGCAAGAAAAGCATATGTTTTCATGTCTTCATCACTTTCTTTCCAAACTTCTTCTGACTGCTTGGCAGCCCATGAAATTATTTTCATGTAGAAATGCCCGATTTTAAAAATAGATTGTGCTCTTTAATCTTTCTCCATAATAGATTTAGTTCAAGAACTAAGAGAAAAATCAGGATCAATGAACTCCCACCACTTTTTTCATATCACTGCTAGGAACATTGTAGTCTGAACGTTTTCTTGTTCTAATACAATTTGTAATTGCTTTAGAATGCATCAGTTGATGCTCTTTAATTTGAATCATTAATCTGGCTAATTTCTACTCTGGTTTGTTATATTTTGTAGGTCTTAGATAAGAGTCTTCCATTAATAAAAAGTATACTTTGATTTCGCTTAAGCTCATTTAAATTACCATATACGACAGCGCCAAGACTTAAGGGCAGTTTGATGACTTAACATTTGTTTAAGTGATACCAGCTCCTTATCAAAAATTTTGCATACAAGCTTAATTAAAACATGATGGCAAACAAAGAATGAGTTGATTTAAAATGGAAACAGAAAACATATCCAAAGTATAAAGCACAAAACGTACATCACTATAGGCTGTGTACTGAAGTACAACTCTTCAGCAGTTTACTTAAGCGTGCAGCAAAGAATTTTTTTTGCTAAAAGGTCAGAACCTGAACAACTCCTTAGAAAAAAGTTGTGATCATAAAAGATAATTTTACAAGCAATGGTCCTCCAGGCCCATGGGGTTAATGTGAATGGCAAATACATTGCTAACAGCATAAGATTACCTTTATTGTTTCTAATTGGGTTTCTACATCTTCAAGCCAGTGAAAATTCTGTCTCATTAAACTGACAAACTTTTTACAGCCACCTGGTTCTGACGAACAGGTATACATCCACATGAGAAATGTCAGCAAACTTCAAATAATACATTGTGCACTTCGACCTCTGAAGTCAAATGTACATGCAAATAAAGCCTTGAAATGGCTCAAGAAAACAATTTCTACTGATGCATATTAGAATGCAAATTACACGAGATTAGTCTAATAACTCACAATTGGTGACCTTCAAATAATTTGCTTCTAATCCCCACTTAATTTAAAACCAAATATTTTAATAAACAGACTCTTTATCAACTGTTTTCCCCATCAACATTTTTTCCCCTTTAACTACTACACTATTTTTCTACAGTGTTGATTTGATGATATTTTCCCTTCAATGGAAACCAAGCAAGGGCTGCCCCTGTACAACCAAACAGAATGCTTTTGGATGGAATTCTTTTCTCTCTGCATTTAGCTGCCTTCATGCTTTCAGAACAAGCCTTACTATCTTATTTTTAATCTTTATCTTAGCCAAAGAATTTGATTTAGTAGAAATGTTATGAGCTCTTTGCATCTCAGGTGGAGACAAATGCAATGTCACTGGGCACATTTTCCTTTTTGTCCTAATTAGTACTATTAAGACCTTTTTAATGGGTATTTTTACAAGTATATTCTAGATTCCGCACCTTTATCTTAACTTGTCAACAAGCTCCGTTCCCCATGGAAGCAAACAACAAAAGACTAACTTGACATCTTTAACAAAGGCTCTGTCCTTCAAAGACACTAGGGTGAAGGAGCAATTTAATTAAGATAGGAAAAGAAGCTGCCAATCAAATTTTAAAACACCATTCATTAGATGGGTTAATAGATAAAAAGAGTGCCACAATTTCTGGAATCTAATCTCTTTCACTGCTGCAAGCAATACCTCACTGAACATGAATTGCTAAGAGGATTGACACTATATATTTTGGGGGAGGGAAGGGTTAGAGATGTTCACATATTCCAGTGAATGACCCTGCCATAATGGTTGCAGAGTAACACTGGTGTGTTCCCCTTGGGCAAACACCTGTTTACGAATTGGGACGTATCATTAAAAGTGACTTCACCTTCTTTTATGCTCCATGCTAAATTCAGTGCAACTCATTTGGGTTATGCCAGCCCAGCATTCCATTCCCATGTTCTGAACAATTAATTGCAACCTTTGGCTTGACTACTTATCTAAGGTGTTTAAAACAGTGTCTGAAAACAGGGAAAGAAACAGAAGAGCTTTCAGATTTTCCACCTAAAGAAATGGTGACATTAGCTTAGTTAACACAAATGCACCCTCAAAACCTACGAGTGAATGAGGCAAATTATTAACTCAAAGTATACAGCACTTCTCATTTATTCATTGATGATGTCATGCAGATTTATAGAGGAATTTTCTTAAATACCAAAAGATAAACAAACCATTCTACTCTACAAATTACTCGAAGGACTAAAAGAAGTCTTTAACATCATATGCATTGTTGCCAGATTTGGGTATGCAAATTTTTTGCAGATATTTATATTTTGTAGGTTTTGCTGCAAATTTACCAACTCTAAGACATAATAAAAAAGTAAAATGGCAACATATCTATTCCTTTGAACAACTAAGTCACATGTGCAAAATCAGAAACCTAAGTCAGTAATATGGAGGCTACGTAAGTACCAGAGCTTGATGTTCAAATGTACCAGATGTCTTCCAATAATGTCAGAGGATATGAATACTCTAAACAGCTGAAAGATCATTGTTATTTTAGGTACCTAAACAAGGTGTAGGAAACTACAGTAGAGCACGTACATTTGAAAGTGTAAAGACTGGTACTTTCAACATAAAAAAAATTATTCACCCTTCTGACATTTATTACCATACATTCTTATTTTTATTATTGCCACCAGTCATCTCTTCTCTTGATTGTGCTGCATAACTGTAGATAGCAGTGGTTGGAAATAACACTATAAAAATTGATGGAACATTACAAATACTGTTTTAGTTGTAGTGGACCACATCCCGGTTACTAGGCAGATGTTTGCTTCTTGCTAACACACAGTAAATGCACACCATCTAAGCCAAAATGGGGGGAACTTCCTCCATCACTTGCTCCAGTCTCAGAGACTTCAAAGCTGCGAAGCCAGCTCTGTGCCTGTAAGCTTCTCCTCCAGTCTGCCTGACCCGTCTCTACCATCCCAGTGTGCACAGCACGCTCTGCCTTGTACCCGCACAACTGTCCTTGAGTAATTTCGAGTGAAACAAAATTCTCTTCGAAGCCCATGACAGCCAAACAGAAGGCACAGGCTTCCCAAAGTGCTTCTAACAGGCTAAACCGGTCCTTTTTCTGGTGCTAGATTTTAGGAGGCAAGATCTAAATGTACTAGCTAATGCTTTTCTCAAGTTTTATGCAAGGCCAAAGTCAGACATAAGGATTGCACACTCAATATTAATGACTATTAAGACACTATATTGATCTAATAGTTTATACAGAACATTTACATTTAGATTCTTTATCTATTAAAGGAAATATAAGTTTTAAAAACTTTTTTTTAAACCTGAGAAAACTATTGCAAGGCTATTTCTTAAAGGCACTTGATAAATTATCGAAAGAATTAAGAAGAATTCATATTACACTGTGTTCTCAGTAGTATATACATGACAGTTCCCTGTGTGTTTCAAAAATATTTCATAATAACAGTTAAACTAGGGTAATATTTACCTTAGCTGTAATGAAAATTATTGCTTGAGTTGTGAGAGTATCAAAATAAAGGAAACTTCTATTAACAAACTTACTTTCATGGAATTATGACGAGTTTCAAAAGATTCCCATTCTTCCCATTCCTTTCTCCACCCTGGACAAACTAGAAAATCTACGTCTTGTACTTCCAAAGAAAGTAAGGGTGACTATGACTGGTTGGTCCTATTGCCTCCATAGTCTTTTTGAAAAGGTAAGGATTAGAAACACCTTTACGAAAACTGTATCAAAGTATTACAGTAACTCTTATGACTTAAGATGGGAAAGTTTCAAAAGATATGACATCTAGCTGAATTAAATTAATATCTAGACATTCACTTATTCGAAGGCTGATCCACCTATCTACGTCTGAGCTTTTAAAACTGAGCTAAAATATTTCGAGGACAGGGGAGTTTTTTGGGACAGTGCTATTACACCTGTGTAAAGAAATGTAAGGAAAGCTTCCCTCCTTCTGGGTACACACGGTAGGTCTACCTCAAGGGACTACATTCTCTTAACTTAGTTATGGCCCCTCAGCAGAAAGTTAACGCTCTCAAATCACAGAATCAGTCAGTTTGGAAGAGACCTCTGGGATCATCGAGTCCAACCATTGCCCTGACACCACCATGTCAACTAGACCATGGCACTAAGTGCCATGTCCAGGCTTTTCTTAAACACATCCAGACATGGTGACTCCACCACCTCCCTGGGCAGCCCATTCCAATGGCTAATGACCCTTTCTGAAAAGAAATGCTTCGTAATGTCCAACCTGAACCTCCCCTGGTGAAGCTTGAGGCTGTGTCCTCTTGTCCTATCACTAGTTGCCCGGGAGAAGAGGCCGACTCCCACCCCGCTACAACCTCCCTTCAGGTAGTTGCAGACTGCAATAAGGTCACCTCTGAGCCTCCTCTTCTCCAGGCTAAACAACCCCAGCTCCCTCAGCCGTTCCTCGTAGGTCAGACCCTCCAGACCCTTCACCAGCTTGGTCGCCCTCCTCTACACTCGCTCCAACACCTCAACATCTTTCTTGAAGAGCAGGGCCCAGAACTGGACACAGGATTCACAGTGTGGCCTCACCAGTGCCAAGTACAGAGGGATGATCACTTCCCTAGACCGGCTGGCTACACTGTTCCTAACAGAGGCCAGGACGCCATTGGCCTTCTTGGCCACCTGGGCACACTGCTGGCTCATGTTTAGCCGGCTGTCGATCAGCACCCCAAGTTCTCTTTCCACCGGGCCGCTTTCTAACCACTCTTCCCCCAGCCTGCAGCACTGCATGGGGTTGTTATGAGACATTGTATCTGATCATGCAAGACCCCCTAAAACATCTCAAAGTATAATTCTTTAGTCCAAAATTTTGTGTATATTAAACACATTTTCATTGTAGTAGATTAGGATTGATCATATATGGAACTAGAAGTAATGCATGTAAAGGGCAGCCTGAGAGAGGCAACTTTTAATGCCAGTATAGGTACCACTGCAGCATATATCCATGCACTATGCATTGGTTCTTCTTAGACTACCTCTTGCAACATAAATCAAAAATTTTAAAAATAGAGGATCTTTCATTTCAGAAAGTGTTTGTTATTTGAAATTTAAATGAGAGACTAAAGGTTCTTAGCCGAGTTTTTACCTTATCTGAACAAGTTCACTCATCTTTGTCCTTAACCTCAACCTCCAGACACTGCACTTTTTAAGCTTACTAGACACCAGATGTCTACCACTACCCTCTTAAATTTAAATTTAAATTCACCACTGAGCATCCGTACAATACTGTTTCCCTCTTGCAGCTCTGACCCGAATATTACGGAAAACATTCCACCTTGTTTTCTGGTAGCTACTTAATAATATTAAAAGAAGGGGAAAAACACTTGCACTTAATTTTGTTTTGGTAGCTCTAATCATTAAATAACTGCACTTTCAGAAACTATGGGAATTAGCAAACCTTGAGGAATCTACCACTTGGGGAATAAAATTCCATTAGTAAATGCTGTTTGGAAGTGTCCTCAGAGATTATCAGTAAATTGTGCAAATGTAAGAGAGGATCAGTACGAAACTCAACAGGTCTGTCCTGAATACTGCATTTCACATTTTCATTAGTCACCAACAGCACGGAATAAAAAAAATATACCCAGACACCAATACATAATGCCACATCATGACTGCATATCAAAGAACATGATTAAACTTTCAAATAATTCTGAAAAATTGAAGGTTTTAAAAGTTTGCTATGCAACAGAAGCAAAGACAAGTAAGTATTGCATTTAGGCAGAAATAATTCACTGTATAATATAGGGGAGGGTATGTCTAGGGTTATGTAGCAGGTCTGCAGGGAAGGATCTCAGCATTACAGCAAATCAAAAACTGAAAACAATTCAACAGTATTCTGGTGTTGCAAAGAAAAACCGACCAAGAGGACAGCGCAATGCATAAACAGTGATTGTGTGTATATATACACAACAAAAATAAACCTTTTATAAAAACTGAAAGCATTGTTTGATTTTGCTGGAAATAAGTCACCATGAAAGGACTAAATATTAAAATGAAAGACTGTTGACTAACATTAATCATTTCCATGTCACTTCATATGTACCATTTCCCTCTAGATTTTTTTCTGATATCTATGGCCAATTTGTTGTGCTGTTCATCAGGCAAAAGTTACTTGCAAAAAGGCAGAACACATCTTTGCATTTTAGATTAATGAGTTGGGGGGACATGACTGGATCCTTTATTTGTACAGTTTAACTGCAGATATTACAATAGCCAGGAGATATAATCATTTTGCTGTCTGTACCCAAGAATTACACTAATTATTCCTTGAATAGACAAGGAATTGCACAAGAAGAGTTTAAAACAAAAAATTTTATCTTACTTTTTGCTAGTAACTAGCACAAATACCTTCACCAATTTTTTTCATAAAACATGGCAAATCAAAAAAGCCAACAATAACTTTTTCTGCCAAAAAATAGTATTTCTTTAAAAGCTATTTCGCATATCATCTATAAGCCCGAGTATGTAATTATACAAGATCCATACTTTTGAACATAAGAATTCATTCATTTATTGCAGTCTACAACTACCTGAAGGCAGCCTGTAGTGCAGTGGGAGTCGGCCTCTTCTCCCAGGCAACTAGCAATAGGACAAGAGGACACAGCCTCAAGCTTTGCCAGGGGAGGTTCAGGTTGGACATTAGGAAGAATTTCTTCTCAGCAAGGGTCATTAGCCATTGGAAGGGGCTGCCCAGGGAGGTGGTGGAGTCACCATCTCTGGAGGGGTTTAAGAAAAGACTGGACATGGCACTTAGTGCCATGGTCTAGTTGACATGGTGGTGTCAGGGCAACGGTTGGACTCTATGATCCCAGAGGGCTCTTCCAACCTGGTTGATTCTGTGATTCATTAAGTGACTTACTACATCATGGATTTGAAAGATAGCACTAATACCATAGAATAATGCAAAAGAAATAAGGGGCCCTGTTCTCCAGTGTGGCTGAGCTTTGTGCAGTTGGTGCATTATGCTGTCTTTTAGCAGAAGTGAACTGAGCCACTCATACTTAGTTATCTGTAGCCACAGGAACTGTGCAGCTAGTCCCAATTTATCCAGCCTCAGGGGTACTCAAGCATGACCGTATACAGAGATCTCGAGTAACTGGTATTTCTATATCCTCCTAGAAGAATGTAAAAAAAAAAAATCTAAGAAGGTAAGTACAGATGGCACAAGATTCTCTAGCTACTTCATGAACAGGTCCATCAGCTGCAAGTCAGCTCAGCTCAGAAATTTTACTGAGGTGTTTTTAGCACTGTGCTAGTCCAGTAAGCCTGGGCACAGCACTTCACACCACGACTTCAGAAGTCCAGCATGGCCAGTATTAACTTGCATCTGCCTGTAATAAATGTGTAGACATATCCTACCAAAAGCAGAATTCCCATAGGATCATTTCTGACCCATTTCTGAGACAGTATAGTTGCAGAGCCAAGGATCTTGCCCAATCGATGTAATGTTGAAATGTAAAATATATATCATTGCAATCTTAATTTTAGCTCACATATCATTATTACTAGAGGAAGAAAGTGGCTCAGTTGTTGAAAAACAAGTGCTTCAGTCTCGGCTCAACTCTCTGCCATCAATTCCTTATGTGCTAAATAACTAGAATAAAATCTCACACCTCAGTCTCAAATGACAGATCAAAACTACAATGTAAATTATCCAAAAAAGAACTCAGTTCCACCACATTTCTGTTAAATTATATAATATATTAGGTCTAAACAAAAGAAGGTATAATATCCAACTTGGATGATATACAGCCGTGTCTCCATCCGGCCATGCAGACATGGCTGTCGCCCCTGTTTTATTATGAACAATTCAGTCACATGTAAAACATCTGAAACATTCTAGAAATCAAACTGAATTTATGCTGCTCAAGGTATTCTACAGTTATCTTTATAACCTGTGTTTTATATACATATGAATATACACACGCATATATTTGCACACACTATATATAACATACTATACACTATATAAATATACATCCACATATCAGCTACATAAAATAAGCATGAGGAATCTATCCCTTTCTATGCACTTTCACAAAATTGTTGTGAAATTAAGTCAGGAATTAAAACAATTTTCCCGATCTTTTTTTCTTTTTAATTTTCCTATTTAACAGGGCATACCGCCTACGCTAAACAGAATTGGCCCTTTTCAAAAAGAGCCAAAGCAATGTTATAATACAGATTTTTCAGAAGTGAACTGTAGCATAATGTAACTAATATGCATAGAGCACACTCTCTCAGGACTAGTATTCTGCTGCCAGAACAAGGGAGGCCCACTTATTCAGCTGACCTCCCATCCTGAGAGGTATTAGGACTCCTCCTCAAACTACCGAGTCTCAATCCTGGCATAACTCCAGTACTGCACTCGGTTCATAAATGTGCTTTCAGAGCCAAGACATCTGCGTACTTCAGTGACATGCAAGTTATAAAAGGAGTGTTTATATCCAGCTCCAGTATAATGTGAAAGTTTAGCAGCCACAAGACAGCTTTATACAGTGACTGGACATTACTTAAAGGCTTCATTGTGCTTCCAACGACAGTACTCAGCAAAATAACTAGAACGCTATAAATTAATTACACTTTCTTCTAATAATTACTGAACTCTCCTGGGTTTATATATAAGATGGCCCAAGCATCAGAAAACATGGCAGGAGGCCCAAAGACTGATTTAATGTTTATCCCTACTGACCAGTACTTCCCATTATCATTGTTCGCTGCAGGAAACAAGAGAGTAAGCTTCGAATCATACACAATGCAGCCCTGCAGCTGCCGAGCTGCACAGCCTTTGGGTGTGCGGTGTCCCAAGGGCCAGTTCTCTGATGGGGTAACCTGTCAGGACCGAACTTCTTTCATGCCCACAAAGCCTGTTCCTGACATGGCATTTAAAAGCCTTAATCTCAGTTTCCTCACAGTTCAGTCTTCCTACATGTGTCATTCACTTTGGTAAACTCAAACTAGCAAACACCATTTATATTCAAATATTTTCCCAGTGGTTTGAAACGAATGAAAAAACAGTATTTTCAAATACCTGTCTAGTTCTTTCAGACAACAATGGTACATACTGCTGGCCTACAAGAATTAATTACTTGTCTTCCAAATAGAGCTGGACACACGGAAAGCAACTGGTAAAATGCATTATTACAGTGTTTTTAAAAAGCCACTGCTATGAGCTGAGGGCGCAAATATGTTTTATCATCATTCATCATCTGAATCTGTGTGCGAATGTCACAACTGCTAAGAGAGATACCTAGATAGATACCATATTGGAAAAGGAATGTATGAGTAAGGATGGAAGAAAACATCTGAAAAAAATGCACCATTTGTACCTAATCTTCCATAGCAGATGTTCCAACATCCCCATAAGAGCCATGCCCACTCTGCTTGTTACTTTCATCTAATGCTCCTGCTCTCATGTGCTAAAAAATCCCATTTAGATTCTTAAATATGTAATTTATTAAAATCTATAGTGAAATGTATAGGAGTAGACCTTTAAATAAGTGAAGAATAGAGTGGTGTCAGGACTTTAGTGATTGGATAGAATAATCTACATAATCTTTGCTGACTATAAGTTATTTTATATTTTAGTATTATCAACCCTACTTCCCTACTTTTGCTTTTCCTTTAAAGCTTTTAAGGCCAGATTCACTGGAACTTTGACTCATTTTCAGTAACAAGAAGAAAAGCAGAAGCATGCAGTACCGTTTTGGAAAGGTTTACATATGCTTTACTTCCCCAGAACAGCTAGAAAGCACATTCCTCTTCTCCCTTTCACCTTACAGATTCCCACCGCTGCTTGCATCTTCCCATGACTTTCTATACACATACCCCAAATTCCCTGCCTGGTGGCTTTCATGCTCCCCTGCATACATTTCCCTTCACTGCACACATTCCCTTGTCCTCCAGAATTAATATAGGCCCAATACACCACTTTCTATCTCCTTAACCATTTACATTCTCATGGACAAATATCTGAAGGATAAAGCAGGCCAAATACATTTTACACAGACTGGGATTTCATCACTTTTATCAGGTAACATATGATTAAAATTTTAGATTTTGATCATAATTCTTAGGAAGGTTTGTCAGCAAACATTGCCAAATAAATACTCTTTTTCAGATAGTTTACAAATTAATAAAGATTTGGCAGGTGTCAATTTTTTCTCCTCACTTCACTGATTGTCAGGCAAGATAGTAAATGCTGTATTTTCCACAAACAATGACATAAAATCCTCATCTTAAATGTGTAATTCAGCTCCACCTTAATTGCAAAGCTGCAACTGGCTCCTTAAAATGCTTTATGCCCTTTCTAGATATGTCCAGTGCTAAGGCAAGTGCAAATAAATTCAGAATTCTTCGAGAATACAATATTTAAATACAGTACACAAAGCTGCTTCTGTGGAGCTGGGGTCAATACTCAATACATTACTTTTTCTGAGACAGCTCTAGTGCTTCCTTTCCATAAAGCCTTACTTGTAGAGGGGGGAAAAAATGCATTTTCCTGTCAAAGAGCTCATCTGCTAGCACTGCAATGAATACGACATTTCTAACTCCAAGATGAATGTAGTGTGAAATGAACACAGGTATCTATGATCCTCCCAGCTCTAACTGCAGTTGTGTTATGAATATTTAAATAAACATCTGGATTCCCTTTAGAATTTCGCTGGGAAGGGAATGCTATGTTGGGAATAATGGATTGGGAACAAGGATTCAGACTTCTTTCTAATGCAAGAAATTATTTGTTACACGGTTTCTGTATCTGTAATAAATATAAAAATATACCTACATAACAGCTTGAAAAATATAATTAGCGAAGAAGTGCACATTTTAACATTTTCATTTTGCTGAATATTTGGCAATTTAAAACCTCAATGCAAACACGTAGTATTAAAACTTTCCAGTAGAATTTTCAAAACTATTCCATTTTCGAGCCATTTAATTTTGTGGGGTTTGAGTTTTGAAATGGCCATGCTCTCAATATGGGCAACACAAAATCATTTAAAGAACAAAGATATAAAGAATGGAAAAAAATAATTCAAGTAAAACAATCATTTAGCTTAATTTCAAAATGTTACCTTTCCAATTTTCTCCTTCAGTCTTAGGAAATGCAAATCAATTTAAATTGCAACGTGAACAAGAAATCTTTACATATGCTTCACATAGAAAATGCTGCAATAGAACATTCTGACAACTGCAAATAATTCTGAAAACATGGAAACTGGCTAACACTAGTTAACAGGCTAATTTTAGTGACTCAGCATTTTCCAATTAAAAAAATACTTTGTCAAAAAAGCTAAATGGCTCCAGAGACAAGACATAATGAACTCCAGAATAATGAATAATGCTATATGTGTAGGGAAAACAGAAAAAGCAAAAGACTGGTTATATGTGGCAGAAGAAAAGAAAGCAGAAAAATAAGAGCAAGAAAAAGGAGATATCTGCAGTAGACATCCAGGATGCCAGAAAGAAGTGGCTCCCGGACATCTAGATTTGTAGGTGTTTAAAGATGTTGAACTAAAATGAAATTGTAGAAGAAAATACAATCAAAGTAATAAAATTACTTCCAATTCAGGCTCAAAATATTTTAATAACTATTCTTTTCAGATTACAACCTGTGCTGCAAAACCCCTGAATAGTATCCTTAAGTATGCTTTCAATATAACAATGATCTTGAGCTGGAACAAAACATTCTATGTGGCAGTAGCAATAGCTTTAAAAAGTGATTGTGGAGTAGTGTCTCCTACTCTTTCACCCACAAGGCTCTACAGTACAGTCTCAGTATACTTGCCTTTTGCTTCAAGAAAAAAACAACAAAAAAAAAACAAACAAAAACCACAAAAATAACAACAACATAGACCATAACAAGCCCTCAGCAAAGCTCAAGTACTCCCAAATCTCTTCAGGGGCCACCTTAGTTCAATTCTTCTAGCAGCACTCTACTGCTTCCTCATAATTTATTAACAATCCTCACACACACTTTTTTTGCACCTCTGCGTGGAATATTGATTGCCACATTGGAAAACTGATGCTTGTGCTTAACTGAACATCTTCATCAGTTTTCCTCCCACTACTTAAACATCCCACAAACTTGTAATGTGAAATTTTTGAAGATACAGAAAATTCCACTGTCTTATGGTTACAGGTTTACAACTTCACTACTAAAATCAACCAGTGGTTTAAATGGATGATGAAACAGGAGTCACACATGGATCTTAAGCTACATTTGAAGGAATACTCAACACTGCTGGAAGAGAACGTGCCATGAGCAAAACAATGTAACGCTGTCAATCAAGTTTTTACATTTAGAGGATGAATTTCACAGATTCACCTGATGATCTGTTATTTTTCCTAATGTTATACACAGCTGTAAGCCTCTGACTCTAGTATCTTTGACTTGAAATGTGTAAGGATAAAGATTTAGCAAGCCAACCTGGTAGAAATATGACTGTTGAAACACACTAAAATACACAGCAAATTTTTGATGCCAAAACAATATTTGTTCCTGTTGCTTTTTTCCCCCCACCACCTTTTTTTTAACTATCAGTGAGACAGTTGGTTTTTGTTTCAAGAGGAACCACAAAATCAAACATCTGGACAAAGACCTCAGAGAGGATTATCATCTCCAGCAAATTTATCAGACCAATAAAAAGGCACTTAAAGTATTTCAAACATTAATATGGAGCACAGTTTGCAAAATTTACACAAAAATAATGTTTTAATAGGAATACATAGTTGAAAAACTGAAAAGAGAAAGAAAGGTAGATGGGGAAAGAACTTCCTAAGACAACAAAGATTCTTCATTTTACTCAGTATGATTAAAGAAAGATTGAGACTCAATGTCTTAAGAAACAAGTCCTCTTATTACACCATCATTTGCAAATAGCATTTACTGCTTATATTGCACTTTTAATGCACATGCTAGTACCATTTACACACTAAAATGTAGCAACTTAAGACTGTAAAAGCTGGCACAGTAAAGCTTCAAAGACATCCAAGATCTTCCAGTACCAGATCTCATAGTCCATTCACTGGATCACGCTGTCCACAATACAACTAATTACAGGTGATATATAACTCCTGAACATCTAAGTGACAGAGACTGTCTGCTGGACCTAATTATTAGTTTTCAACTGCTGTGTTAGCAGTTTGAAGTAAGCAAGGAAAATCTGGCCCTAAGTGTATTAAACTTGAAAGAAAAGAAACTGTTTATAGAATGAACCCAGAAGTACCTACTAGCTGGTAAATTCCTTGCCGTTATTTGGTATCTGCTAAAAACATATTGGTAAGGTTTGTGTTACACTAATAAGTTTTTACCCTCCTGGAGGTGGGAATAATTAATATTTTATCACCTGCCATATTTTAAAATAATTTATATTTAGCATAATGCTGTTGTGATTAATATACTAATTATATAAGATTACTTTAAAAGCTAAACACTAATTTTCATGAGCTGAGTAGTACCTAAAAATCATCTCATTTACTGTATTTCATTCAAATTTTACACCTGAAGCAGTCCTGACCATGGCACACCAAGGAGTTAGTGATCCACACAACAGTTGACCTGCACAGGTCCATGCCAGTGCTGTGCTGCAAGCCCAGCATGGCCTTCAGGCCTGTGTTGTGCTCCAAGCCCAGCATGGCCTTCAGGCCTGTGTTGTGCTGCAGAAAGCCCTTGGCCACAGGACAAGTGCAACCAACGCACTGCAATAGAGGAGCCCATACGCAGCTCCCCCTCCATACCAGCAATTACACCACTTGCATGGCCTTGCCTTTACCTGAAAGTGCAGCAAAAAGGTCTCCTGAGAACATTATTCCTTTTTGACTGTAGAAACGAGAAAGATTTGTTTCCTTGTTTTCCAAGAAAATCCTTTAACAGCTTGAACGACCAAAAGGGAGAATATCTTCTACAAATGGTGTCTGCCCAGCACACTGGACATGGATTGCAGGTGCATTTGATGCTACACCACCTGGCCTTTCCAGCATCTAAAGGGACATGAGATTATCTATGCTTCTTACAGCGTTAGCTCCAATAAACACAATTGTGTATGATACCTTATAGAGTCTGAGTGCCTTTCTTACTGGGATCATAACTGACCAGCAGGTTCAAGTGCAAAACGACGTCTCATGCCTATATTCTCTTACCCTACTGCTGGCTTCTCACACTGCAGCTGGTAAGCCCATGGTAGCCTGGGGCTCCTGCTACCCACTAAAGACTCAGAAAGACAAATCCGGGAAGGCATCTAATGGAAGCTGCGTATCTTTACACAGGGGTCAAAGCACTGCCCTAGGAAGTATAACAGGTCCCAACCCTCCTTAATTCCTATTAAGGATTAAAAGACCCTAGGACGAGACCCTCCAGCCAAAGCTGGACCCAAATGAAGTAGGGAAAGCAAAATTTAAGGCCAGAAAATAAAGAATACAAACTGCAAGCCAGTGAGAAGAAATATCTTATAATCTACTGAGATGTTTGGCTATGGCATATCCCACCCTAGCCAGACTAAATTCTTTCCCCATAACTCTGTCCTACTCACTGGAATGCATTCTGATGTAACTACTCCTATGAAGGTCAAATATCACACAATATACTGTAAAAATCTTTTTTTTTTTTTCCCCCCCATACGCTGAATATCATCAGGTAAAGGGGAGAGGAAATACACTGCGGAGGGGTTTCACTGATTTTTGGACCATTTGGTTAAAGCCTATTCCCTGGTTTTTACAAGCAAAGAGGTTCATCCTATACTGTTTTAATTAGGATTTTGATCAATTCTCTAAAAATAAACTGGTATAATTGTCTGACATTATATATGTGCATGCTGCAATTAATGAAGAGGAATATTTTAAGCAGTCAGTCTACAACACTCAAACATGTTTCTGAAAAATTGACATGAAACATGTTAGGCAATGAATCAAAGTTTATTCTGTAAAAACTAATCTAAAACCAAAGAAAACCTGAATATAGAAGCACTCAATGAAAATAGTAACTTACCCACATTTTCTGTACTAAATTCTACTCGCCACCTCACAGATAAAATTTTACTACGATGAAGACATGATAACACTACTGTAAATAACTGAGTTTTCTCTACCTCATTTTCATTTAAGCTCTGAAAGGTCAGTGTTTTATTGACATAAGCTCCCGCGTGCACATTTCCTTGTCAGAGAAAGAGAGAAAAAAATTGGCATATATACAAGACAGGTACCTCTCAGAACATCCAGAGCCTGTCAAAGAGTGCTAGCCTCCTTATTCTCCAAAACATTGAGCAGATCTTTTCCCTAACCCCAAATAAAGACCAAAGCACAACCATACCTCTCGGAATAAGTACACACTTAAAACCAAAAACACTCACCCTCCCTCACCATCATTGTTTTTCTTCTAAACTTTTGTTTTCTGTTGCTTTGGTATGTTCTTCTTTGACTATTCAACCTATTCCTTTTGTACCTCAAGCTGTCTCCCCATCTGCCTTATTTATCCCTCAAAATCTTAAGACTCTTTGCCACCCCTCATCGCATTTTTTCAGAACCGTGGGAGTCAGTCTGGTTGATCTGTGAGCTTCCCATTTCTCAGACAGCCCTCCCAACTTTGCTCAGGCTCCCCCTGACTCCAAAGACAAAAATCCAAAGAAATTTGGTTTCACAGATGCCAGCCATTTCTCCTTCATGACATATACACCTTAAAGCATGATTTTTTTTTTTTAAGTATTCATGCCAGGAAGAGATTGTTTCATTGTTTACACAGCTGTTTCAAAAAATGAAAGCATTTGGAAAAAAAAAAACATTCTTCAAACTTTCGATTTTATTTCCTTGTAATTCCACATCCTAAGTATTTAGGAACTAAGGTATTTTTTACATTAATCTTCATCCATCTGTCTAGAGATTTCAATCTTTTATGGCCTGGATTCTCAGAGTAGTGAATGGAGAAGTCCATTTTTTTCAGAGACAAAAAATGAAACCTTAAGTATTCACCTAACCAGGCCAGGCCCAAATCATTCAGTCAATAAACAGATTATCACTGAATTTGATTGACATTGGGCTGTGCCTATTGCACATGAAAAAAGTTCCTGTACTAAATGTTAAAGAAGCAAATGTTAAAGATTCAAATGAAAGTATTTTTTTGTACTAGTATTAGGCAGACCTTCAGTAATGTTAGCCATGCTGAGTAGCTGGCTTTAGCATGTATTTAAATCAGTTCTACACGCAACAATTTACATGATCAAAAGTATATCCATAGGATCATACACATGGGCTAAAATGTATGATCTGAAGGCTGGTTTTAATTCTGTTCTTGTTATTTTTGTAATGTGATGGTTTTAGTTATTTGGCTGTTCTGAAGACATTAGCTATCAGAAAAACAGATATAATACAAGAACTAAAAATAAACCAGTTCTGATACACATTCTGCCTTGCAGAGTTTGGTTTATAGGTCTACAGTACATTTACAATTCTCATTGCATTGGGGGAGGATGGGGGAACAAATCTGAGCAGTATCAATAAGGTGCCGTTGTTCGCTCTGTCTTGTCACTAAATGTGAAACAGGATCTGAACCACAGCACAAGTCCCTGTACAAAGACTCTTCACACAAGATTACCACTGCAGAATTCAGCATAATGTTGGCATTGCTAATGGGATGAAACTAGAACAGTATGAATAATACATTACATGCACCAATCAATGTTACACTGTAATAGACTGATAGAAAATAAATACTCTTCATGAAAACCAAGGAAGAACTTTCAAACACAAATATTTTATGATTATTCATTTATTATCTTTACCAGATGAAAAGAATCAACTGTGACAAAAGTGTAAAAGCAGCATAAATGTTGCTTTATCTTTACCAAATATTTATTATTGCTTTGAAGCATGACGAGCTTCTGTACTTTCTGGGTTTTCTTCCCCTCCACCCTCCTTTCCCCTCCCAATCAGGGCATGCAAAATCTAAACACCCATTCCTGTTTAAATCATTTCTAGGCCTCTATAAATTGATTATTTGGATTTAAAAACTAAGACAAAGCAGTATATATAAAAATAATTTGTCTCATTTTGTCTGAAAGTTCCAGATTCTCTTCCTCTCTGCAGTGTGTCATCTTGCCCATCTTTTCTTCCAAGTACAACCTCTACTACATTCCTCCAGCCCCGAGTTTACCTAAATTCTTATTTTCTTACCTAGTATCAACAGCCATTCACACACATGCACCTCCCTTGAGCTAAGATCAATCTTCCTTCTTAGTCTCACTAGCACTGACAACTATATGTAGAGAGTGCTTTCCTACACAATTCCTGATTCCACAATAGTCTGCACCCACCTCTCTTCTAGGCTTCACAAACCCATCCAAGGCTCAGATCTCCTTTCCCTACTGCCCCACAACCTCCACAAACAGTCAGGCTCTGTGCAGATCATAGATACCCCCTACTAGTTGCAGTGCCTGGAAAAGTAAAAACGAAGGCTGCAAAAGGTCTGGTATCATGATAACAAAGACAGCTCTGTGTTGCAGGGCCCTGAATCTCCTCTTTCTCTGCATCCATTCCATGTGCTGTAGTCAGTCCAGGGACATAAGTTTGTATCATCATTGAATCAAAAAAAACCTCAGGCACATCATATTCTCTTCGACTTATCACTCCACCTTCTCTTTGCCTCATCTCAAAAAAACTCCAACAGTGATCATGCTCTTTGTAGCCACTATCTTAACATTCTTCCCACTTGCTGAATTTTTGAAACCTTCATTCTACCACTTACACAAAGTGGCTCTCAAAGACTAATGACTTCTTCATATATTAATTTCAGAACTAACCTATCAACTCCCATCATGATAATTATCAAGGCGCAATTATCATCCCAAAGTCTCCTCAATCCAAAGGGCTTTTATGACTATCTTCAGGTTCATTTATTACTATTAATTCTTTGTAATGACACCTCTATCTCAGCCATCTGTAAACTCTCCAAGTTTTTCAAATTGTGATTTCAGATCTACCAGTGGTCTTCCTAGCAGAATTCATGGCAACTAAAAATACAAATAAAAATTACGTACACAGCAGTCCCACTCAGCTGACAGGTATACAGATGGGCCTGCCAGGAGGCAAAGTCAGAGGCCGGCCCCTGACTGCTGTCAGTGCCAATTTAAAATATCCAATTTTATAGCATTAAAGCAATGCTTCTGTAAAACAATGAGATGCTGTTTGTCCAAATTCTAAGCACTTTATTTTCTATCGTTCCTGGTTTCCAACTTCCAAACAGCAAGGGAAAAAAAAATAAATAAATCAATCAATCAGCGTGAAGGTACCTATTATGTTAAAAAAGGCCAGAGAAATACTGTATTAGATTGGACAATATTTGAGGCAATGATCGGTATTTTAAGTTTGGACTGCCTGCAAAGAAGGGTTCCAGCCTGAGAGTTGGAACACACTGTGCTACCACAAAAGAAATGTTAAGATAAAGAATAATGTAGGGCAGCCCCAAAATTAGTCATAGCCACATGTCCCACACTATTCAGAGAGAATTTTAAACTTTTCTTCATTAACCTCATGTCTGTATTTGTTGACCACTTTTTCTTTACTTTACCAAGACTAACAATGCGCCCTGTAAAATTAAGCATCACTTTGACAAGAATAATGAGCATTCCAACAATCACACATTCTCATTAGCAAGTGATTCTTAAATATATTCCCCTTTGTCGACTTGGAAATAAAGTCTTCACTAAAGCTGAGGCAAGAAAAATACTAGATGAGCTTCACACCATTCTTGCTCTGTTAAGATTTTCTGGTATGGGAAAGGTCAGTAACTAAATTCCCTTCAGACTACAGACTGATACAGATTCAAAAATTTAAAGAAAAAACAGTATTAGAAAAGCCAATAAATGAACCCAGAATCATCTTATTATGTAACAGCTTTCCTAAATACCTCCATATTCTTATCACTCTGACCTTCATCCTTACCCAAGGATGTCAGATTTCTTAAACGCAAAACTTGGGGTAAGATTTGTTATACTGAAATGGTAAGATCTTCAGAAAAAAAGAAGAACTATTCTGTACTTGCACAGCATGCAATACACTGGGTGCCTTGAGCGTAACTGGAATCTATAGGTACCCTAGAAATTTAGAGTTACTTCACGTTGCATTAAAGATCCTGATCAGAACCAAGCACAGGCAGTCTCAACTTGAACAGAAAATTTATTTTCCTGCCATCTGAAACATTCAAGGTCACAGTAGAAGAAAATCATTCAACGTAGATCAGAGCCTGTCACCACCAGCTGCTACAGCCAGAGGACATGGATGGTGGATGAAGTTGCTAAGCTGCTATCCATCATTTTTGAGAAGATGTGGCAGTCTGGTGAAGTCCCTACTGACTGGAAAAGGGGAAACATAACCCCCGTTTTTAAAAAAGGAAGACCCAGGGAACTACAGGCCAGTCAGCCTCACCTCTGTGCCCAGCAAGATCATGGAGCAGATCCTCTTGGAAACTATGCTAAGAGACATGGAAAATAAGGAGGTGACTGGTGACAGCCAACATGGCTTCACTAAGGGCAAATAATGCCTGATATATTTGGCAGCCTTCTACAGTGGAGTTACAACGTTGGTGGATAAGGGAAGAGCAACTGACATCTATCTAGACTTGAGCAAAGCATTTGATACTGTCCCACACAACATCCTTGTCTCTAAATTGGAGAGACATGGACTTGACGGATGGACGACTCAGTGGATAAGGAATCAGCTGGATGGTCGCACTCAAAAGTTGTGGTCAACAGCTCAATGTCCAAGTGGAGACCAGTGACAAGTGGCAAGCCTCAGGGGACAGTATTAGGACCAGCGTTGCTTAACATCTTTGCTGACAACATGGACAGTGGGATTGACTGTGCCCTCAGCAAGTTCACCGACGACACCAAGCTGTGTGGTGTTGTTGACACACTGGAGGGAAGGGATGACATCCAGAGGGACCTTGACAGGCTTGAAAGGTGGGCCTGGGCAAACCTCGTGAAGTCCAAAAAGGCCAAGTGCAAGGTCCTGCATATGGGTCGGGGCAATCCCAAGCACAAATACAGGCTGGGCAGAGAATGGATTGAGAGCAGCCCTGAGGAGAAGGACTTGGGGGTCATGGTTGATGAGAAGCTCAACACGACCCAGCAATGTGCACCTGCAGCCCAGAAAGCCAACCATATCCTGGGCTGCATCAAAAGAAGTGTGACCAGCAGGTCAAAGGAGGTGATTCTGCCCCTCTTCTCCACTCTCGTGAGACCCCACCTGGAGTACTGCACCCAGCTCTGGGGCCCCCAACACGAGGAGGACATGGAGCTGTTGAAGTGAGTCCAGAGACAGGCCATGAAGATGATCAGAGGGCTGAGGCACCTCTCCTATGAAGACAGGCTGAGAGAGTTGGGGCTGTTCAGCCTGGAGAAGAGAAGGCTCCAGGGAGACCTTATAGCACCTTCCAGTACCTGAAGGGTGCCTACAGGAAAGCAGGAGAGGGACTTTTTACAAGGGCATGTAGTGACAGGACAAGGGGGAACGGTTTTAAACTGGAAGAGGGGAGATTTGGATTAGATATTAGGAAGAAATTCTTTCCTGTGAGGGTGGTGAGACACTGGAACAGGTTGCCCAGAGAAGCTGTGGCTGTCCCCTCCCTGGAAGTGTTCAAGGCCAGGCTGGATGAGGCTTTGAGCAACCTGGTCTAGTGGAAGGTGTCCCTTCCCATGGCAGGGGGGCTGGAATTAGATGATCTTTAAGATCCCTTCCAACCCAAACCATTCTATGATTCTATGACATGGGAAAATTGGGGAACTGTTGGTTGCAGCAGACTGCAGTGCTGGCATAGCCTCCTTAAAGCCTGCTCTGATTTCTCTCCAAACATCCCTACCACTTCAGCATGGCAACATTAGTTTCTCCATAGGTTACTTCTCTCACTGTGGCCTGGGGAACCATCCACATCTGACCAGTGAGGAAGAGGTGAAGGAAGGCACTAATGCAACAAGCAATACCCCACACTTCTACTGGGCAAAGGTGTCAGGGAAGGGGTCACTCATGGCAAGAGGGGAAGGGGACCTTCCCACTGAAGGATTGGAGGGCATACTGTGGGGATGACAGATGTCCAGTGCCCACAAACAACTGGATGGGGACCCCAGACCCACTCATCCTCAGTGTCTCACTTGACCTGTTAATGTTGATTAATGAGCTGAGAATGAACTCGTCTGGGAATGCTTCCCACTTTAACTTTGGCAGTGCAAGGCATTTTGAAACCCAGAATCAGGAGGACCAGGGGATCAGGCTGCAACCCAAACAGTGAAAACATAAGCCTGCTTAGGGCTCTAAATCCAGATTCTGACATGGGAACAACACTAGAAATGAGCACTAGAAATGTATGGCTTGATTCAAATTATATAAATTTTAACAGATGGGTTAAGGAAAACTACATTCCTTTGAGATTTCTTAAGAAATACCTTACATGTGCATTTTAATTTTCGATCTCTGAATATACATATATACACTTTTTTCTTAGCTAAATATGTAGCTCTTACACTTACTAACATGTTTCAAGACTAGATTTCCTCTTTTCAGCTCTGAAAACTACTACTGGATTTCATGTTATAAAAAAATGTAGTTTTAGGTGGTCTCTTCACTATTCTTTCATATTGCTAATATGCAGCAAAGCTATGCCTATATAAAGAAAAAATATCTTAAAGTGAGTTTAGACATGTAGACATAAGGAACGCGCTAGAATCCTTTTGCATCATGGGGAACTTTCCCCAAGATTAAACTAGAAGACTGACTCAAATTGTATATGTTATCTAGAAGCCAGTATTTGCACACTACTCTTATTTACATTTTGGAGGGGTCTTTTCTTAATGGTGTCATTTAAAGTAAGGCTTCAAAAGGGTAGAGAAAATTTTTGCATGTTATGGTGAAACAAAGGGCAAAAAAAATAAGGCTTGCCAACTTCTAAGCAATCAGGTAGGGGGAAAAAAAAAAAACACATTAGTAGCTAAAACTATAAAAGGGAGGGGAGTTGAATATCTTAAGTGTGCAGAAGGCAAAAATCCTGAATTGTAATCTCAACTCTTCCACCAGCTCGCAGTCCAGCCTCAGATAAATTACTAACCAGTAGCATTTAGCTACCTACAATTCAAAGTTCTGCTTCTATTTACCAGGAATGCTTGAGATCTTAGATTTTACTTATTCACTATATATTAACACTTCTTTAATAATTATTTTCCTATTAAATTCTACTGACATCTCAGAGTAGCAGAAGGAAAAACCTGCAGAAAGAACTAAACTGCAATCATCTTATACAGTTCCTCCATAATTTATTTCGTATTTTATGAATTATAAGCTCCTTATCAACATTCTTCCTTTTTTACAATGTACCAACTCTTGACAGGAAAGCTAAACATATTTAAAATATTTGTCTTTTGCTGCACTCTGCTGGAACAATCCATTTTTCAAATGAAAGCAACATTGTTCCGTATGCAATGCAAAAGTTAACAAAAGAGTGGCAAAAATCCAGGAATCTTATTTCTTGTAAAAATATACTCTTTTGAAGCACATGTATTTTTCAAGCCAGAATTTAGACATTTAAATCCATATTTAGTTGACCTAATAAAGTGGCTTCTTTTAAAAGATAGAGCGTCTGCAACATTCCTAGATAGAACAGGATTAAAGAGGGCTCCCTACTGCTGAGAATAAAACTGCAACAAATTAAGTGCCTCAATAAGGCACTGAAAATCCTCTTGAAACGCAGATTGGAATAGTACAGACTTGCATGCATCATTTTAACTATCCTTCACCTGATAAACACACTATATTTTAAAAAAAACATATGCACAGAAACCTAACCCCTTCTACTTAATCCCTGATCAAAATATGAAAAAATTAAGAAACAACATAGGTTATAAAATCCATAGAAAATGAGACAAGACTTTGAATCTCTTCAAAAAAATTACTACAATTTACTGGACATCTTATGAAATTTTAAAACTTACAGCCCCATTTGTTTCATTAAAAAAATGAAGAAACTTACCTGGGCTAGAGAACAGACCTCAGCTTGTGTTAACAGTCAGAGCTATTAACTCCCATGATAATTCACTCTGGCTGAGGATCTGCTCCAGAATCACCCAAACTGGCCACACAAATTAAATGTGACCTCCTACTAGAAAAATGCACCTCTGATCAAAAGAAAAGGTTATGACTTTTTTCTTTCCTTCCCCCACCTTCCCATAGAGTAAACTCCTTTGCATTGACCATAAACTTCCAAAAAAAAAAATTTGAAGGGGAAGTAACAAAGATGCAAGAGAACAGAAATGTCACCGGCTTGTTCTAGCAGTCTTCAGAGGGCAATGAGGAAAAGCTTTCACTCTTAGACCTGTCTTGGGAGTTGCAAATACAAATGTTGGCACCAGTCCCAGAACACAAAGCATACTTTTCAATTTTTACTAATACCTGCTAAAATTGTATCTTGGCATTTTTGCTCGGAAAGAAAATTAAGGAATGATCCTTCTTAATGCTTTGTAATCCACATAAATCTCAAACTCTTCTCAGGGAAAGGTTTCCACAGAATTTCTTTTTTTTTTTCCTCAAAGAACAACAGGGCCTCTTAGGCAGTCATTGCCTTGCTGAATTCAAAACCGAGAATAAATACAGTCAATAATCAACAAATCACCCAAACCCTCACATGAATAGTGAAGTAATGGTTAGAGAGCTTACAGATACAGAATGTATAAACAGTGACATAGGAAACAAAACATGAAAAGAAGTTTTTAGAGAAACTCTCTACTCCAAAGGTTGAAATACTTAGCCTAAAATTGGATGGGCCAGCCGGTTTCTCTGTAAATGCACTGCTGGTATTCCCCCCACCCCTATCTTCAAAAAAGTTTAATAAAATACACTTCGAAATTGAAACTGGTTTTAATAGGAACAAATTTATACACTAGAGGCCAAATGTTTCTCTGTTCCATAGATGGGTTTCCCACAGAGAAAAAACACATGAGCAAGATGAAGACTTGTATCAACATGTTTTTCTCCATTTGTCTCTAGTGTCTTTGTTAAAAATAAAAGGTTAGTGACATCGCAACAACAAACATAAATGGAGAGTTATAACTCAAACTGTAGCCATTTCAGTCTGCAATTTTTAACCCGTAATGTAACAAAAGATATCGGAAAAATGGGTGAAGGAACTTTTTGGAGACACTGGGCTTCCAAAAGCAAATGGACAGTGCAGGCAACAATTTAAGAACTAGATAAGGAGAGCAGTAGTTAAGTACTGGGTAGGAATCAAGTCAGACAGACAAACCTGTTGTAGACAAGCTTCCACTACTGTGGATCTCAGAAAAAAGTAGAAGAGGAAATGAAGGAGGATATCTTTGCACATCATAGGGAATTCCACGTCGTGTAATTCTAACTAATTGCAATTAAATTACAATCTCTTCACATGCTTTTATACAAAGGCAAAACCAGCAAAAGATAAAGCAAAACAAAATGCAAAAATACAATCCAGTAGACATGAATAAAATACTGAAGATTAACTCAGTTTGCAAGTTGTTCATAACTTCTGCTGTTTATAATTTCCACACATAATTAAAAAACCAAAGACAAACAGGAGAAGTGGTCTTTAAATTTGTCAGAAAAGACAATTCAACAGATGTTTTAATGAATCACATTCCTTGTGATTCTGATCAAACAACAGACTTCTTCCCAAAAGGAGGTAAAAATCTGAAAGACAGCTATTAGTAGCCAGCAAGTAATCTGCTTCATAGTTGTTTCCACAATAAAAAGAGAAAAGAAATAGAGTGTATCAGATGCTCATAAAAGCTGAAAGAAATAAATGTAGCTAGAAGACATAGAACATATTGAAACAACAGTCTTTCTGAAAATACTTATTTTAAGACAGACTTTAAATTGCCTATTGGAATGTAACAGACAGCTAATGCACGCTAAAATGCTCATTAAGGAGAAATGAAAAAGTAAGGAAAATGCAAAAAGTTTACTTTTCCTGCAGCAAAGCATGGAATTTTCTCAAAACTCTGAAACCCCATTCATATTAGAACAGAGGCAAGGACTACTGTTTTCTTTAACATGTCAAATCTAATTAGCTAGCAAATATTTAACCAATAGCTAGAGGTTGCTCTTTAAGTACTAAATAATGAGATGTAATTAAGATGGCAAAGGCAAAAGGTTACTAATTTAGAGCATTTCTATGGTGTAGTGTTTAAATTATAGGTTTTATACAAAACGCATGGGCCAATGCACAAGAAAAAAATCCAATTTTAACGGAATGCAGAACAAATTAACATTTTAACATTATAATACTACTCAATTGTATAATGGGATTTTGCTAAGTGTCACAGCACAGAAAATAAAAGTAACACTCCAAGGTATGCTTGTTAACCTCTTCAAGCTAAACATATTATGAGCCTACTAACAGCAGTAAATAGACACATTGTAACATGAAAGCCTCTGAATTCAAAGGCCTTTAATAGGTGTTGCTTTTTCTAAGTAGATTGGCCATAAGAGTATAAACAGCCAACAAGATAAAAATTATGTTATCCATACTAAATACATTCAAATTTCCTAAAGGGAAACTGAATGGTTCCTTTAATAATGATACCAGACGGCTTAGCAATGGTTTAGCAAGAGTAGGCCTCAGAGTAGGCTCTAAAAGGCCTACTCTGTGTTACCTTTACACAGAATCAACTTTCCTGTCAGTAATTTCCTTTCAGCTAGAATAAGAGAATAACAGTATGTTCTGAAGCAAACTGCGTGTTTTGTAGATAGAGTCTGCTTATGGGACTGATAACAGTGTTATAGTCGTCAGTGATTCTTGCTTGCCCTTAGTCTTAGAAAATCCAAGGTCTCTGTTAAATTCCTTGCTAATCATAAAGAAGGGCCAAAGACAAACAGGACTGTGAAAAACAACTTTGTGATGTCTAAATTAACTTGATTCACAAACTCTGGCGCCGGAGGAGAGCAGTCCAGTGAGAACCAGAATAACATCTTCTCCTTGAGGCCACCTGCACTTGGCAACAAGAAGGCCTCAACCACGCTTGCGCAGAAGCACAATTATGGGGGGATTGAGACCACTAGAGACCCCCAGGGACCACCCAAGACCCCTTCCCCAATTTAGTACACATGCGCAAATACAAGTACATAATGTATTCGCATATGCGTAAGTTTCTTGGAATAGGTGGGCTTTTCTTGGAATTATATGAACATTCATTTTTCTGTAACGTATATAATGAGTATGCTTTTGTTCCTAGGTGTGCATGCTAGGAGGAGAGATCCCCCATGCGCCCAGCGCCGCAATACACCAATGTCGGCTTTCTAAACTATCATTTGGTTTAGAGAGTTTTCTTGGTTACTATTTTCCAGTAACAATAATACCATTTAAAAAAAATCCAGTTCCTGTGATACATAATGTCTTTTTCTCCACTTCTCCTTCCCACATTACAGGAATGTGGCCTGGCAAGTATAGTCTTCAGCACCCATACATAATGTTTTCTAGGTTGACAAAAAGGCTTTTTGGAAAAATAAGGATTACAGCTGTTACAGTCAAAACCTGCCGCCTCAACATTTCAGCATCCTGGTCATCCATCCAATACGGGACTCGAGCAAACACTTAATTTTAAGATGTCTAAATAATACCAAGCCTGTATCCATAACAAATTGCCAATATTAAACCAAGAAATTGGGAGCCACAAAACTTTGACAAAGAACTCAAGGCAAGCAAAATGGGCAGAACATTCTATTTATTAAAACCCTTAAAATAACACCTCTGTAGTTATGATACTTATCATTACTGTCTTCTTCCTTCCTGACTTTTGACCCCCTCAGTTCACTACAGCAACTTTTCCTGCATTAACCACCTTTTTCCTTTTCATACATGGTTTAAATTATCCACAACAGAATAATTAAAGGCTTCACAATGTAGAAATACCCACTGTGTGGAAGTTAGTAGTTACACACAACTGAAACATAAAATAGACCTGTTGACATGCCAACTGGCAAGAAGAAATGGAGAAGGAAGTTTTTTTCCTTTTGTTTTTGACAATTTAAAGATTTAACCAACAGTTCAGCTCCAACACAAACTGTACGTTTTATTAAAAAGATCTAAATTGGGAGAATGACCACACAAGTTACATTTTTCCTCAGAGAGGTAGTGGCTAGAGAAGCAGCTCTGAGCTGACTGCAAGGCACATACACACAAAGAAACAGATTTTTTTTTTTTAAATAAAGTGCCTATATTATTTTTGAATTTTTTATTTCTTCAGGAATCCATAGTCCACTACTGTACTGCCTCTGGTAAGTAATACCAAGCAGAATCCTAACTCAGCTGATCAGGAGTGTGCAACAAATACGTAAGCAATATTAGAGGTACTGGTCAGAGCAGGGGACTGATGACCTGAGATCTGTACCCACCTCTGACATTGGTCTCTAGACTGTAGACCAATGGTCCATACAAGTCATTTTGGGCCAGCCATCACCAGTGACTAAATTAAAGGTCACACTTGTAACAGTACCCAAGATCAACAGAACAGTGATTTAGATGCTCATTCTCTATATGTTAATGGAAATAAGTAGTTGTAGAGACTGATGTAAAATGATTTTAGATTAAGTTAACAGACAAAATAGCTTGGTGTTGCTGGGTTTACAGTAAAGTTTACACCTCAATATCCAACTCACACAAAGATCTGCAAGCATTAGATGAGTAAATTTAGTTATTTTGGCCCTCAAATATTTATTTCCCAGGTGATTTGGGGCAGGGGGGGGAAGAAGGGAGGTCTTTTTGTTTTCTTTTAAATCAGAGTTAGGCATAAAATTCTATTAAATTACATGACTTATGTAGCTCTCCCCCTTATTATTTAGTTGTTGGTATAATAAACATATAAGTCAACATGAACCCAAGCATTTCACTGAATCCAAGTATCAAAGTCTCTGAAATATTTACTTGGCATGAATTTGAAACCAACGTATACTTGCCATCCAACCACAACGCAAAATTATCATGTATTATACATCAAAGAAATCAGTATCACTTATTGTGAGCTTACACCAGAAAACGATCTAGTTCAATGTTATTTCAGCTACCTGAAGGCACAATACCCATGTACGTACTGGTAAAACAAGTACAGTAGCTACCCAAAAGCAAACTATTAAAATTACATGAGAAGCGACCAAAAATGTTCTTAGTACTGCATGCAGAAATGAACCAAAACTGATAATTTAATATTTCACTTAATTCATCACATCTGGACCACTCAATTAAAATGAGCAACTTCACAAAGATCACATATCCAAACTCGCAGAGTAACCATTGTATCTTCCACCATATACGCTCACTAGTTGTTCTCAGCTGTATAGCTTTTATGTTTCAGCCCAGGCATCTGATATTTCAGATTATCAGATATGACATTTCTTTCAAAGAAATAAGACTTATCAGTATTCCCTTCTTTGAGGAATTATAGTCAACCAGTTCCATTTTCACTCTTTCAAATGCACACAGGTTCTTTCAGTCCCTACACAAATCCCTCATACACGGTCTGGCGAGCTCATGTTCGGCTGAGGATACAAGGTCTACCCTTACAAAGGAATATTACTTTTTCCTCTTCAAAAAGTCATTAGCCAATGAAACAAATGTCACAAGAAGTGCCAAAGAACAATTATGGTACAAGAAGTGACATGAATCACTTCCTGCCATTCCTTTATATACCAGAGTGTACAATCTGCCCATACCCCTGAGGACTCAATCAAAGTTTGGGGAATCCTCTGCTAGGTCACAATGCTCTAAAGTGGGAACCACACCTAGAGTGGAGTGGGGAAAAAAAAATAAATAAAATTACATCTCTGGTCCCTTAGTGATTTGAATGGAGCAGTGAGCGTTCAAACCTGGCTACTCACAGGTTCAAGGGGAGTAATTCAGTAGATAGGGCAGCAGATATGATGGCAGCACAGTGTAGCCAAAACCCTCCTTTGTGAAAACGTGACAGGCCAGACTGAAAGCAGTCCAGCAGACCCCAGTTGAGGTGCTTTCTGCCATATTTACATACACAAGGACACTTTACTTACAACCTCTTTCTCCTATGATGGCTGTATTATTTTACATGCATTTAACTCCCTCCACAAAAAACCTTACTGAAGATATGAGCAATTTTACTTATTTGTCCCACAAACTGGCTGACCTGAAGTGAAGACTGTCCCCCACTGGAGCAAGTAACTGCTACTACAGACCAAAATACAGCAGAGTTGTGCAAGCAATCCTAATATATGCTTCCCAAGCAGAGCTAACTACTTTCAGACATTTTTGGAATACATCTTCTAATAAAAAGAGGCTTTGATGACATTTTAAGTATTTCACTGTTAAAGCAAAATAAGCTGAGGGAAACAGAAACATAACACTATTTGAACACCAGTAAAATAGAGAATTTTAATTATATGTAATAGCCAATAAGCTACTTTTAGTGGCTATGAAAAAACTACATTTAGCAGAAATGGCAATAAAACAAGAGAAGTTAAATATAACTCCTCCAAAGAACAGCATATTTATTCAAGCCAAAAAGAGCTAATTTATACTATGGGTGTAGTTCTCACTGACATTATCTGGGGAAAATGACTATTACAGGAGTGGGTGTGATATATAGCCTTTGAGTCATGCATGATAAAGCCTAATGGTTTTGCTTTGAGGTAAAAGTCCTTACTAATCAAGTAATGAATCATTCACAAAACGTCGAGTTCCTGAGGCCATATGTGTCAGAAGTGCGACTCTAGAGAGAATACTCAATCATTAATGATCACTTTTAAGATTTTTATCAACCGATTAATAAGCAAGGAAAGGAGTTAAGGGGCTTGAACAAAGAGTTAATGGACCTTTAACAACATTCCATGTGTTTTAGTGAATAGAACATAATGAGTTTTATCTGCCACTGACCACAAACCACCAACGATCGAAGTGCTCCACACATCGCAAGTGTTAAAATAACACAAGGAAGAGTACTTATGCTTTCAAAAGATTAGAAAATTATATTTACTTTAAAAAATGTAATGTCCATACTTATTTGGTATTATACCTACGTAGTAGATTACAGATTAGAAATAAAGAGTCTAGCTTCCTAAATCAGTAGCTGAACATGTGGTAAGGAGAGAAACAGGAAGACTTCTTTTTCTTTAGTATATTAGATGCTGGACCTATTGCTATCAACTATCAGAGGTGAAATTCTGCCTTTTAAGATATACAATTCTTAAAAGACACACAGGAACAATTCCGAAGACTAAAATGAAGGTATGATGAATTATGTGTATGTACACATATATATGTATGCACACATGCACACAAACATATATCCTTCTGTACTACTGCCTATAAATTACCTACATCTAAGGAGGGCAAAGGCATTTGCCTTAGATATACTCTTCATCTTTGTGCTGAAATCACTGTGGAACTATCAAAAGAAATTACTCCATCTAACAGCCCGAAACCACCAAGGTTTACTAACCTACAGTATTCCCAGTTCCCTAAAATGAGGAAAAAAAAAAAACTGACTATAGGGAAGTCATTTCAATCACATGAGTCTGCAGCCAAGTCCCAGAAATAACAGATCCAAAAATCAAATGGGAAGATGTCATTTGATAGCTGGGGGAATCTTCTTCTCAGAGCAGAGTAAACGGGAAACAAACAGAGGCAAAGAGGGGAGATTGTGCTTCCTTTCAAAAGGCAGTGACAAGATCCAAATCTCTTGCTGAAGAGATGAAAATAAGTTAGAAACTTCCAATTAGGGTAGCTCTGTTTTCCACATAGCTCTATTTTTTGTGCTGTCTTTCAACAAAATGAATGTGCGCATGTATGTTTAAAAATCCCTTCACATAATTATAATTTACTTTAAGTGTCAAATACACATACCTTCAGCAGTGGGGAAATTCAGTAGCAGGAACTGGACAACACTGGAAGAGCTGTTACCAGTTTGAGTTAACTGGACCTCCAGGGAACTCTGAGCAAGAGAGATACCAGATACAAGAGCGCACCTAGAGCACATGCCTAAAGACCAAAAGACAGAGAGCATCTGCAGTTCTGCTAGTCACAGCACAGCAAAAGGTTAGAACGGATCTGCAAAGAAGGGTGCAGATAGTCACAAAATTGTTCCACACCAGCTGAAAGACAGGAGACCGTGAACCATCTCCAACTGGGAGTCACATAACATTAGTGCAGTGCTATGAAGAAGGTGTATTAGCACGGTTTTTGTTCAACTTTGACACAGGTACAAAGTTTCCAGATGGCATCACATTCACATCTAACTGGTGTTGAATGCAGGTGAAGCAGATGTGTGACAATGTCTCCAGGCATAAAGGCAAGCCCTTAAACACTGGGCCAGAACCCCATGTCTTATAAATCAGGCTCTCTGGAATAACGGTGGTTTAGGTCAGCTAAGGATCTGTTCTGAAAAGTGATCAAAAGTGTTAGACAAGGTGGCCGAAATATGCTTACCTTTAGGCATTTGTTAACTGTTCATTAGAATATTGGTCTTCATTTGAAGTGCTGACATTTCAGAGAGGGAATCATATGATTCAGAAGATACAATTCAGAATCAACTAGTTATCTCAAGCACGATAATGATTTACACCCAAAACTAATTTTCCCTGATAGTGTCAAATACTATAAAATGGACAAGAACTGGCACTTTTAATACTTAAAATACTGCTTGACAAGGTTTCAACACTCTTGCTTGATCACAAACCACAATAAAAGAGAGACATAACATGCATGATCAGCAGCACTAGGGTGAAAATGCCTCACAATTGCCTTGTTAAGTAAGATGTGCTCAAAGGAATTCTAACCCAGTTCCTTTAAGTTCTGTCCAAAATTCAGATTAATTACACATTCTGCTGAAACCTCAAGAAACAAATATTTAATGCACTTCCTGTGGCTTCCTAAATTATGTCCATGGATACAAAAGATTTGCTTTTTCTCCATACATTTTACTTTGAAAGTTTATTGTATCATAGCTTTCTCTTTTTGGATGCTTTTCTAAAACAACGTTTAGTTAACACTAACATGAGCTGAATGTTCTTTTTGTGTGTGTATTTTAGAGTAAACTTAAACAAAGCTGGAAGTCAGATCCTACATGCTTTAATCACGTGTTGATCTAATTTTTTTCTTTCTTTGAGGAAAAGAATGCTGTAAAGTTAGCTTTCGATTTGATTATTTAAATTTCAACTTTCAAGACTAGAATAGATCCTGTCATGTAGTACAGCTACTCAGCGTCACTCTGAAAATAACATGGGATTGAAGGGCTCCAAAAGGATCAAACCAGTTGCAAGAAAAGTTATTCATAAACAAAGAACAAACGTAAGGACATCTGAATACCAATCCTGTGCTGTGGCATGAAACTGGGGGCCAGTCCTAAGTTTTAGCAGCTGGCATTACTTCATCACACAATTGCTTAAATGCCATCTCAAAAACAAAGTTCATCAAGTTCTGAAAATACTAGAAGCACCTTTCTTCAAAACTGTCATATGAAAGAGAAAGGGTAACTCCTGTGACATTACTAATTAAAACAACCAGTGCATTCATTTAGAGACATTTGGCTTCCAAATCCTTCACAGAATTCATCTTTCTCCAGAAGTCTCTACTGAATGCTGAAGATCCCCAGCTAACATCCAGGGCTGTATATGCGCAGGACAGCTCAGATCACAGACCTCAGGGAAAACGGCTACCTTTACACGCAGATAAAGCTTTCTCAGTCACAGGCGACAAATTCCTACACAGTTTCCTGCCGTGTAAAGAATTAAAATGGATCTTCCTGATGGAATTGCCTTCTTCATTCTAAGTGAGGAATCACGGTATTTCTACCTGGAAGCAATTGTGTTTGTTGACCACTTCTAACAGTCTGATGGTGAAATGCTACCCTTACTTTCCAGTGCTGCTAGCTATATGAACAAGGTAAACAATATAAGAATGCTGAAGGGAGAACAGATGAGGTAGGTTACACTGAAAAAAACCTGTAGGAATTATGTTTGTTCCTATTCCCTGTAAACAGTAACCTATGAGCACCTCTTGAAATTTAAAAGACTATTTGAATACTTTTCCACTTGTTTCAAGCAGAGTTTTTAAGTGAAATATTCCCATGTGTGTGAATCTCTTAAAGTTGCAATTCATATGCAGAACTCACAAGATAAGCCCAAGACCAGCCAAGATAAATACAAACCATACACTAAAGACAGCAGAATGAACTGGACAACTTCTAATTGTTTACAGAGCAAGATCTGAAAACTTTATTGAAAGCCACTTTATTGCTGCTTAGAGCTAAGTACTTCTGTGAGACAAGTTATTCAGTAATAATATAAATAAGATGACCATGACAGAAGAGCTGAATTTGGAGAAAATAAAGGGAATAAACTTGCAGCATCAATTAGTTCTAGCAATTCTGTCTAGAAAAGCAGTTAGGTCCTCTTACTAATGGCAAGATGCTCTCAAACTTACAATGCACCTTAAAGAAAAGCTAAAATGTATCACCAATCAAAAATAAAGACCCACTGTTGTAGAACACATAGTTACTAAGCCTAGATGTGTGTGGTTACGCAACTGTGCTGACCATTTTTGACAGACTTGTTCAGTCGGTCCATTCCTAGTAACTGTCGTTTCCAATGACCACACAAAATTTTACAGCAACATGAAGATCCAGAAATCATTAAGTTCCTCTATATATTTTTCAAATTCGCAAACTGGGAGGGGAGAGACACTATTAGTATTTCTACTGAGACAAGGGACATGATCCATCTTGTCTGGTTAGGTGGCTACTGCCAGTCAGCACCAGTGCACTGGCTTGACAGCTCACAAATAAGCAACCGACAGGGGGGTTGCTGTGGCCATGGGTAAAAGTTGAGGTGTTGGTATTAGAAAGCACAAGTGAGTTATGTGGTTTTCCAGGGTGGGGATGAAGAAGCCTCAGAACATGGGGAACCCTAAGGTACTGTGCAATAGCGGCAAAGAATAGGAAGGGAGCTACGCTTACTACACACAATCAAAGTACAGGGATGTAGGACAAATCTGTTCGCTTCATGTTTTGTCTTAATTTTGCTACCTTTTATTGTAATCCAATGCAAAGTAGAAGCGATTGCTTTGTCATCACATTTTCTGTAAACTTGAACTGTTAAAACATGACTCTGAGACAAGACTGAAGTACTTAAAATTGGTTAAGCAACAGTTAGTGCCCTAGGAGAACTCCACCCCACGTTTCAAATTCATCCGTCCTCCTCTTTTCCTCAAAGAATGTAACTGCAGTAGTCTTCTAAACATGATTACAGGGTTAAACACAGCTTACAGCCAGACACAGATAGTACTGCTTAAATTCACTAGGATAAAATCTATGTGGGTTGAAATAAGAAATGAACCATCTGATTTTTATGACGTTTTTAATTCCAGCTTGTACCTGGAAACCCAAATAATGTATATCAAGAGTCAATGCATGAAAATTATAATTCCAGGGCAAGCACCCGCAGCTACTGCCAAACTATGATTTTTTTTTAATATGACAGAAAACACATCGTAGAGATTAAAGATCATTAAATTACACTTTCAAGCAATAACATGTCTCTAGAAGGTGAGCATTATACAAAGTACATGCTGTTTACAATACCTACTGTAAAATTTGCTGCAATCTCATTTCATATTTGAAGTCCTTTAAGCTACAAAACATCAATTGAACAGTAGCTGAGATTGCATAGCTTTTAAACTTATCTAATTAAATTCCTTTCTTAGAATGAGAGCTAGCAACATTTCCAATTGCACTGGTAATTTTTTTTTACCAGAGATCAAGAAATTAATTCATAGGCATACAAATAGCATCTACCACAAATTGATTTTTCCATTCTTTTCATAGTACCTTCCTACAAATCATTCCTAATCATCATAAGAATAATATTTACTTTTTCTAACATACAAAGCTACTACGTATATAACAGCTTTTCTTTTCTTTCCAAAATGGAACACCTTCCATCGCTATTTCTTAACTGTTAATACTCACTCCAATCTATTTGGACCTATAATATTACTTTAGAAAGAAAAATTTAGAAGACTAAACAGGACTATAAAACCAAAAGCAAGCTTTTCATCATTGCACACGCTGATGCCTGCTTACACATTACTGTGAAGATAAAAAGGCTAAAGTTTCCGTATAATAAACCCATTAGTAATTTTATTGCAGCACTAAATACATCCTGCCTTGTTGGTAAAGTACAAGGACTAATACAAAAATTTTGTTCATAAATAGAAATGCTTTTTACCAGAGAGTCAAATACAGCTTGATTAATTTTCTCTGGTTTGCATCTATAGGTTTGACACACGTTGTACTCACATATCACACAAATACAACTTTTAATTTTCAGATTTTCAACTTCAAGTAACATTTACGATCTACTTCAGTTGTACAACTCAGATCAGTTCAGTAATTCATAACAATTTGCAGGTGGGCAAAGAAACCGTACAGAATAACTTTAAAGTAAGCATGTATCATACCTAGGCAATGAAACTACATGAGCTGAATATTCACCGTTATTTGATTTGGATTAAAAAGGCTGTTCACACAGAGGTTATATATCTCCTGTATAACTGTTCTGATGCAAGGAAATAAGGGAAGCAATAAGAGGCACCTTTATATTCCTGTGGATTTGAAGAGGTTACACCATTATAGCTTCAATTTTTTAAAAAAATAGTTAACTATAATAGTTAATCTATTAAGAATGTAAATATAGAGCCCAAGTCAAGGAGATTCTGGGTTAAAAAGAATAATAAAATCACATACTCATACTAACAGGAAACTCCTTCCTGTTCTAGATGAAAAGGTTTGGAATACGCTATAAACCAACACATATACATTTCTCTTCTGACTGCAAAACCCAATGTAAAAAGTAACAAAACCTTTCTTTGTGCATAACAATTACCTCGGTGAAAAATGAGGGAATAAAACAACGCAAATCTTTCTCTTCTCATTATGAAGATATTTAACATAAGGGAGGACATGAGATTCTCAGATAATGGTAAAAATAAAAATCAATTTCTTTTCTAGCAGTTAAGAGTATTTTATTGTGGGATTTATCATATCTGTTTTATTACAAAAACCCTGAAAACTTCTACATCACTTATTCATAGTTCAATCCAAATTCCACTGAAGCAATAAGAGTCATTCCACTAAGCATCTACGGAGTATGGACCATCATTCTTCATTGAATGCATTCTGCATTAGGAAAACTACTAAACACAACCATGGTGCTCAAAACAGACAACCTTCCAAAAGGAAAAAAAAGACACAAATTGTCTGAATAATTCTTCTGAAAAGCAGTACTCTCAAAAACACAATCATATTAATTCCAGTGTCAAAAAGGCCACATGCTTAATAGAACTTTTGGAGTGAGACTTCATACTGTCCATATTTATCTGGCCTCATTATTCCTTTACTGAAAACACATGTACCCTATTTTGAATACTTCAACTATTTGCATTAGATATAATTATTCAAATAAAGACAGAATATTATACTGAATTAAAGAAAACAAGGTCTTTTCTAATATAGGAAATGCATCAAGCAATTTCATTTCACTCACATAGCAAAGAGAAAATATTAAAGCCCTACCACAGCTCTCACTTTCAAAACAACATATGCAGCAGTGGGGTCTCTATGGTAATTACTATTTTAATACACTTTTGTTTGTACTAACAAGAATAACATTTCTTTGTTGCAAGGGGATTCACACCAACAAAAGAAAAATGACAGAGGAAAACTAGGAAGAAAAACATGAGCTTGCCTAAAACAAAGTTTTAACAAATGTAGAAAAATGTGAGCATTTGTTCTCTCAAAGAATCTTTTTCCTCATTATCCTTTCAACTACACTAATTCTAATTTTAAAAGCTCACAACAGCAACTGTTAAGAAAAGCACCCATCTAATTTTGGTTTGAAGGACCTTATAAAATAAGCTTCTGTAATACGCATCTATTTCAACTACCTGACTTTGTCTCATTCTCGGAACTCATCTTTCAATTCAACTGCGTAGGAAAACTGTCAAGCACATCCCAGCTGCTTTTAAGTTTAAAGGCAACAGTTCTACACAGCAAAAGCAGACTCAAGAGACTCACTTTTGTGTATCTTTAGGGCTTATTTAGTCATGCCATTTCAAAGTGTTAAAGAATAACCTATCACAACAATACCTCGTATTTCTCAAAGTAACCAGAAAACCCCCACTTTCAAACTTAAACCATCTCATAGTTAATTCATTCACTGTAAAGACTGAAATAAAGACAAATCTGACTCATATCTAATCATCCATGGAAAGGCAGTCTTCTCTAAATTGGATAAATGTTTTCTTAGAGCAAACAGTAAGGAAAAATATTTTTCCTTAACACCTTTGTTTTTTTAATTGTTGTGATATACAACAGCACATAAAGGTAAGTTTTTTCCAGCAAGGAATGTAATTGCAACTCAGTTTCCCTAACAAGGCAAGTGAGAAAGTAAAATCAGATATTCCAACAGAAAAGCATAAAATGCATAAAGGAACTTCTTAGCAAAGGGGGACGCATCATGAAACAAGGGTTATTCTAAAGCAATGCAGAGCTGAAGCAGGAAAAGGAAGAACAATTGTTTTATTCCTTGTATACCTCCAGTATGGAGATGGTTTAGGAATGATTTTTTTTTCCAACATTGTTTTTCTGCAGCTATCACATTCTGAAATGATTAGAACATAAAATCCCCATAAGGAAGGACATGGTCAGCCTCAGACAATTTTGTTGTGAATGTTAGACCAGCCAAACCATTCCACCAGTTTACAGTGTACCATAAAATATTTACACAAGCTATGAACTATAAAATATTTTCACATGAACTATAAAATATTTACACTATCAACATCAGTTCGGAAAGAATAATGTGCTGTCAAGCTGGTGTGACCCAGGAGTAAAGATTTTGTGGTCGCAGATTAAATAAAACTATTGCAAGTCATCTGGAAAGTTACAGGGAATATTAGGTTAAACAAATTACTGCTTCCTGGTCTCTTGGATGGTAAATGTAACCAGGAAAGCAGAGCTTATATGCTTTAAGCTAAGTTTTACCAACAACATAAAGAAAGGTTAGGCTCATAATCAAACTGTACTGACCTCTCTGAATGTTCCTTCTAGCAAGGTGTCCAGATGTTGAAGAGGAGCCGGAGTTTTGTCTTTGAATCGTGTCAGCAATCGCCTCTCAATAGCTCGAAATTGTACAGCCCTTTCAGATAACAGCTCCTGAAATTTTTCAGCATTCAAACGTAGCTGCAATTTAAGGGTTTTCAAGAATTCAGGTTAAGGGTCATGGATGCACATTCCAAATGAAATAGGAGAATGACAGTAAAACTTTGGGGAGAGTGTGTATGATTCAAGCATGATAATGTCATTTATACCGGTTTCATATTTTACACTCCTAGTGAAGCTTATTAACATTTTCAAGAATTATCATTTGCCACTGAAATCAAAACTAATTACCAACAGCCACAATAATCTGTGAAAATGCACAAATATCTCAACAAGAAGCCTAATAACAAGAGTGAAATTTCACCACCAGAATCTCAAGGCTTCTTCTTGGTTTGGCATACTATTTATGACACATATACACAGTGTATTGGACTTGATATTAACTGCAGTAGAAAGTAAATGGTTATTCCAATAAACATGAATAAAAGTACTAAAATCTGCACTGTATGAATGACTTTCTGAAGTGAAATCCTTTTTCCTTTTATATATACTGATCAGCTATACCAACAAACTTCCTTGAAGTGTTCACAAAACTTTGAACAACATTGTACATGAAATGCCCAGATAATGAGAATTCTTATTTTATCTTTTAATCACTTTACCATTTTTCAGTACATCCCTCTAACAAAAATTACTAAATAAAAGTGAGTCTTCCAAAAAGCTGGGACTCCTCTGTACAGCTGACATGCTGTAACTAGCAGAAGTTATCAGAAGAAACATTAAGACACACAGCTTTCCAGATGTGAGCATTATGACACATATTCATTTTAAAGTGCCCCAAAATGAGCAGAAAAATTAAGTTTCCTAAATCTAGAAAACAGATTATATTTAAAATTAAGCAAACGTACCATTCTGTCAATATATGATTATGAAGGACAGTTCAGGGAAGCTAAAAGGAAACATAATGCAGCTTTTCTAGAAGTAGGAATAAAAAAGGGACAGCTCAGGTAATATTCTCCCTAGCTTGCCAAAAAAGAGTGTGCTGAAACTAACAGGCATGGGAGCATTAGGATCCCCTTGATAGACCAATTTGATATTTTTTTAGACCAGATAATTATTGTAAAATTTCAGAAATTTCAAAGTAGCCAGCTGCAACATAATTAGATCCTAACTTAGCATTCCAGCAATCACACCTATATTTCAAATTTCAATGTATTTAAGCTTGTGATACAATCTAATGAAGCCTATGTTTAACGTATTTCTACAATACTAGTTACTAAAAAAAAAACCTCCAAACTTCTTGAATTTCAAACTAGTTGAAAGACTAACAGAACAACTCATGAGCTTGAGAGAGAGACCTGGATCTAGGCTGACTCCTTAAAAAATCCCAGAGAAACCCAACTACAACTTCCATCTTCCTGTGTGGTGATGGCTCCACCTCACAAAAAATTTGATCATCCAGTAGTACTTCTCACTTTCACATACATATGTTGCTGCTTTTGCCCATTACACAAGCTTAATAAAGACTTTCAAATAGCTGTTCTCTTTTTTTAATGGAAAGGCAGGGGGGAGGAGGACATATATTTCATTAGCTATTTCTACAATTGGAGATTTTTCATTGTCATCTGCATGACCAAACAGGAAAAAGTAATTACATTTATTTAGCATCTGGTCTGGCAAATTTCCTTGAGCCTCCAATGCTTCTTCTAGAAGGGCAGTCTGTTTTTTTAAAATCTGAAGGGACTTTGTATATAATTACCAGGATGATTTAGCAAAAAAAAAAAAGCTCATGGCTGCATTATTACAGAAAAGTAAAATAGCCTAAAACTAAGGACAAATTTTAGAAACAATTTTACAATTAACATGACATCAGTGAATGAAGAAACCACGGCTTCTGTACAGGCAGTGAGCAGAAGGGCAAATACTAGTACCATAATTTGTATCATTTGAAGACTGCACACTAGCTACTTACTCTTTGCTAATCATAAGGGCTGTTTCAGAGGCCAGGCATACTCCATACGTTAAAAACTAAATGATGACATTTTTTCCAGTACTTAGATGCCCCTTCATTTGCTGAAAGCCCAATGCCTGTAATAGCTATAGTTATAATCTGATTATTCATAGTACTAATATACAGCCAATTTTTAAACTAGTAGAACATTAATGATTCACATATTTTGTAACGTACCTCAAAATGTCGATCAATTAGTTCAAAATATTCTTGCAGGGGAATTAAACCAGAAAAGGAACATGCAAAATCTTTGCAGTTTTGCTTCTTGAAGTGTTCTTCGAGTCGAAGTGTGAGCTCTTTTGTTATCAGCCAAAGGTCTTCTAACTGATCACTCTGGATCCTATATCGTTCTTTGAAAACAAGAACAAATACAAGACTAAAACACACATATAAGCCACATACATTCACTATACAACATAGTTTAGATAACACACAAATTTAACTTGCTAACTGCATGCAAAGTCTATACAAGATTTTCATAAGAGATATATGTTCACTAGAGTTAAAGAAATACTTTTACTTTATTGATGTCAGTTCCAAATACTCTTTTTTTTATCCTAACTTCAACAGGCAATTTTGTAGCACAAATCAGAAGTATTTATTGCTTCAGGACTACTTACTTCAGAATATGGGCCTGTTCATGAAGAACAAAAGCATGAAGAACTACCATAATAAGGAAACAAGAGAATTACTGGATGATACTAAGTCATCACAGAATCACAGAATGTCAGGGATTGGAAGGGACCTCGAAAGATCATCTAGTCCAATCCCCCTGCCAGAGCAGGATTGCCTAGATCATGTCACACAGGAACGCGTCCAGGCGGGTTTTGAATGTCTCCAGAGAAGGAGACTCCACAACCTCTCTGGGCAGCCTGTTCCAGTGTTCAGTCACCCTCACCGTAAAGAAGTTTTTCCTCAAATTTAAGTGGAACCTCCTGTGTTCCAGCTTGCACCCGTTGCCCCTTGTCCTGTCAGTGGATGTCACTGAGAAGAGCCTGGCTCCATCCTCATGACACTTGCCCTTTACATATTTATAAACATTAATGAGGTCCCCCCTCAGTCTCCTCTTCTCCAAGCTAAAGAGACCCAGCTCCCTCAGCCTCTCCTCAGAAGGGAGATGTTCCACTCCCTTAATCATCTTCGTGGCTCTGCGCTGGACTCTCTCTAGCAGTTCCCTGTCCTTCTTGAACTGAGGGGCCCAGAACTGGACACAATATTCCAGATGCGGCCTCACCAGGGCAGAGTAGAGGGGGAGGAGAACCTCTCTCGACCTGCTGACCACACCCCTTCTAATACACCCCAGGATGCCATTGGCCTTCTTGGCCACAAGGGCACACTGATGGCTCATGGTCATCCTGTTGTCCACTAGGACCCCCAGGTCCCTTTCCCCTACGCTGCTCTCCAACAGCTCTGCCCCCAACTTGTACTCATACATGGGGTTGTTCTTGCCCAGATGCAGGACTCTACACTTGCCCTTGTTATATTTCATTAAATTTCTCCCCGCCCAACTCTCCAGCCTGTCCAGGTCTCTCTGAATGGCTGCGCAGCCTTCCATTGTGTCAGCCACTCCTCCCAGTTTTGTGTCATCAGTGAACTTGCTGACAGCGCACTCTATTCCCTCATCCAAGTCATTAATGAATATATTGAATAGTACTGGTCATGACAACAGGCTATCTGCAATTCTCTGCCATAACACAACCTTAGTGAGCTTTTTGGAGGGGTGGAGGCAGAATCAGGCTCAAGTCACTGTGGACCATGACAGAAGCACAGCATCCTAAGCATCTGATAACAGTGGTACCAAACCAACTTCAATTCACCTAAAATCTTGAATGTCTTTTGGAAATGGTTATTGAATTCTTAAATAATACACTCAATATAATTTTTATTACATCTCCACCTCCTAGGATATCTTCTACTAGGAAAAGTATTACTCTAGTCATAGACAACAATATTTAGTTTTGATAGGGCTATGCTTCACTCTAGATACAGTTAATATTAGTAGAAAGTGATTTTCATCCATCTACACACAATGCCTTTGTAAAAATGGCTTAGTGTAGAAGTGAAAGTGTTAGTATAAACTGAAGTGAAAAAACAAATCCTGTTAACCAGTGTTATCTGTCCCAGAAAATTCATTTAACTTATCACATTTTAGCGAATTTCAAATTATCAAGCTAGTGGGGTGGATTTTATTTCTGTTATTTCTGGTCCACATTTGTACAATCCTCTCTTCAGTTTCCAGGAAATCAGAATTAACTGTTAAGAGGAAAACTTTGTGGAAAATCATAGCAGCATTTTTTTTTTTCTTCAGATAAACGCTTTCAAACAACAGTTTCTTATTCTTTTCATTACTCATCTACCAATATCTTATCCAAAGGAATATACAGAAAAGCAGCTATGAGGAAAGAGAGTTGCTGGAGTTCGGTACAAAATAGTTCTCTTTTTGCTCTTGTTAACAAGGTCCACAGTAAATCAAATCAACCAGAATTCTTTAGAACTTGAATGTACTTATTTACAATTTTCTCAACATTAGTAATTCAAGTTTGTTTGACATTACCACTGGCATCATTCCCAGGATACGTATTTCACTGAATAGAGAATGACAAATTCTGTTTACAGTGTAACAGGAAAGAAGCAAGTTTTATTTAAAAACATGCCTGTTAAAGAAAAGAACACCATCTGCTGAAGATAACATTCAACCTAATATCCATTTTTTAACCATTCACAACGTAATGGCTGGACTTAGTTGGATGTATCATCATACTTTGCCTTAAGTGATTTTTCCTTGAGGGAAATTAGCTCAGATGTTTTCAGGCCAAATCAACAGTCATTCCATTTATAATTGACGTATCTAATACATTAATGGTTTAAAATAGAGGAAACTGATTTCCTCCAAAATGCATATTTAGTTTCCATACATTGTTTGTTGGTCAATACAAATACAATCTAGTTTTTCCATGGCGTGAGTAGAAAGCATTGTAGCCATTTGCTTTAGATGATCTTCCAGCTCTCAAAAAAGACAAATTAGATTTAGAAACTGTACGAGATGGAGAATCTTTAGTTGTACTAAACACATGCTTTAAACAGAAATATAATGAAAAAACTACAGAAATAACTGTGCTTCTGCTCATCCTGTGCTTTTGTAATAGTTAACCAACTTGTGTTAGCTTTTTGTTAAAATAAGCTCTTACAGAAAATTGGAATAGATTTTCAGAAAATTCTCAAACAGAAAAGCAGGAGACTGAGGAGCACCAAGAGGTTACATAGGTTACAAAGGCTTGTAACGCTACAACAGGCTGTCCAACTAGCACAACCTGCATTAAGAACGGTTGCCCTGCCAGCAGGCTATCTAAAGGAAGTCTAGAAGATTCAGTTCACTTGTCAGCTAGGAAGCCTGCATCAGCAGAAAAAAAAATCTAGTCATAATTAGCAGTCAAGCCTTCTTCACACTTTGATTAAAAGACAGCTTTAAAAAATTTGAAGCAAAAACCCCTTAAAAGCTTCTTTTTGTTATTTATTAAATGTCAAAATGAACCTCAGGCTGGGCTGCTTTGCAGCAGTCCTCTTGACAGGCTGAAGTAACATCTTCAATTACTACACTGTTCAAAATAGATTAGCTACTACGCTTAAAAACAAATGTGACAACAGATGCCATTCATGTCAGGAGTGAAACCCAGCTGAACCTGGAGAGTTTCATTCATTTCATTTCAGACATGCAGTTCTTCCCATTCAGAACTTAGGGTCCATTTGATAAGGGATATGGAAAAAGATGTCTTCTTCCATTGTCCATGATTAACTTCTTTCACAGAAAACCAGAAATAAGGATTATTCTGTCCCAATGAACTTTTTTACTTTTCTGAAACACCGTTACTTCTAGCCACTATTTATGTACACATACAGTTTTATTTTGAAGAACATTTCCCCAGTGATAATGCTGCATAAGTATTTTTACAAATTATAATCTCCGTGTTAAACTACATAGCAGAGTAAGGACCTCCCAAATAAAACAATTTCATCTGCATTCATTAGCCCCACAGAAGATCTGTCCACTCAAGCACAATCATTTTAATATCATGAAATTCTACCGAATAATGCTTTTATATTATGGAGAGTCTCTGTTTATAAAAATATTCTGAACTGCGCTAGAGTATCAGACCTTTCACAATTTTTTTTTTTAAATAAGTTTTTCTTAGGTAACATTTCAAATAAGCAAACTTCCCTAAGAAATTCTGTAACCAACCCAATCCAATGCATGAAGTGGATGCTGGAAACAGGCTGCTAACATGGAAGGTGGCATCCAACAACTCATTTGTTTTCTAAAGTAAGGATTCCCAGACACAAGGAATGAGTAGTTATACTAAGAGAAACAGATATTTTGAATCTCCTTTGTAAAGCAAACTTCACAAGTAAAGCAGTGTGGGAAAGTTTATAGTAAGACTGCAAGCGTCATTCCTAGCTAGTGAATAAACAAACCTGAGAGGAAAAGCTTGACGGTTTGGGGGAATTAAAATTTATAGCCTCATAGAAGCTAAAATACATTCATTACATAGACACAAGTTTGTCCCTTACACAGCATCAGATTTAGCAACTATGCAAAACAAAGTCCAGACGAAAGATTTAAATTGTAATCCAGGAAAAAAGTTACTTATAAATCCTTTAAATTCTTTAGTTTTTAGAAACTATCATTGCATGTCTAGTTAAACTGTTTAAGATCTCCTATTTAAATATTAAAAACAAACTAACAATAAAATGGCATGCAAATAAGGTACACTACAAACCAATACAAATGGATTTGAACCTTAGAGATGTAAAGTGATCCTTGGTACAATGAAAGTTACTCCAGATGGTTTCTGTTTTTAACACATTTGATTACATTAGAAAAGGTATTAAATATCTCATAGCTCACAGCTGACACCACCAATATTTATATAACCCATCGTGAATACTGATTTTTGAAAACTGTGAGGAAGATTATTTTTGTGTTGAAAGAATTTCACATCAACAACTACATTCCGATTTCTCATGAAAACAGTTTTCATAAAGCATTCACACAGTGTTCCATCTGAACTCTCTGCAATGCACACTAAGTATTCTACTTTAGTTTGTCAGTCTGCCATATTAAATGAAGACTTTGTGCTCTGCTGGCATAGAAAATGCAAAACACAATTGAACTGATTTGGTTCCAATGCGCATGCCAGGAAAGTTTAGCAAGTTGAGCAGTTGTACAGGGCAAGACCACAAACTCTCCAAAATGAAGAGAACCAATCTTTTTTAAAGAGCACAAACACACGGGTGGTTGCAACATGACTACTTAATTCACAAACTGGCACATACAAGAGACACTGGACCAGGTAACAGCATATCTACATGCATGTTCATACACTCTGTTACACATACCGGGAAGGATATTGAATCCATAATCCCATACTTAAAATATACAGGCATCTAAAGATAGAGACAAGCATTGACTTAGATACAGAGAAGCAAGTAAATAGGGTCTGATGCCTAATTAAAGTCAAGGGAAAGTGAAGAGTTGGAAACCTGCTTTTTAGTCCCTTTCAAAAATTCCAGTGGATGACTATTTCCAAACACAGGTGTTGAAATACCTCTGAGGAAGAGGGTTTTTTCCATTATTGTAATGACAGTATTCATTCACAAATAAAAACATTGCTAAAAACTTGGAAGAAAGTCCAATGTCTTCAGAGAATTGTCACTGTAGTGTACTATATTTTGAGTATGATTTTTTGTTTTGTTATACAATTTTGTGCCTTCTCTAGTAACATAATTAGATACTTGAGAAGGGATAAGAAATGGTCAGTTAACACTTTGAAACTCCCGTGTTAATTCTCATGCAGCAATCATCCTTCTTTGTATGGTCCATATTCTCATTTTGCACATATATTAACTTACGATCAGGCCTCTTTTACAGTAATACTAATAGCACTTACGTGATGTTTTTGAAGCAAGAAGAGTGGTTTTTGAACCATTTAAAAACTGAAATCCCAGAACATTTGACTGGTCATCCTCAGATGGATCAACAAAGTCTGAAAGAGAAAGTTAAAATACAGTTTTCTATAATTCAACACTGGTATTCAACAAATCTCAAGCCATAGCCAAGATGACATCAACCTTTGCACAAGCAATTTAGGAAAGGCAGTCTTAATGAGACTGCTCCCCTTCTCAGAGCTCAAAAGTAAAGAACATGAGTAGTAGTTTGGTACACCCTCCTTTCATTCACAGGTGGAAGCTGAGTCACACACTGTCGTTCTTCCCCAGCCTGGAAACAAAAGGTAGGTTTCTCAGAGGTTCAGTCTGTACCATCTAAAAAGAACTGTGCTTAGCGTATAGCCCAAAAGACTATCGTGTTTTATGGGATATAAAGTCACCCTTAATTCAGATATTTATGCAAAAATTATGCAGAAATCATCATGAAAATGTTTAAGCTCGCTCTCTTTTCAGCTTTCATCACAGAGCACAACAAACATCTAACTACTCTTCAAAGTCCATGCATGCCCACCTTTCTTTTCATTCCATGTAGGGGATCATACCAGGTAAAAAGGCTCAATTTTAGAGTACTGTATTTTAAGAACTACTCCATGTCACCTCTCCTCCCAACCTTCCCCTAAAAATAAGGCAAACCAGGGAGTAGAAGATATACAATTTTTATTGAGTACACCAAGAATCCCAAGTTCCTTCACAGATCACAACAGAAACAGCATGCTCTCCCCTCCCCAGCCCCCATCACTGAAAATGGGATGAACAGAAATCAGAAGATTTTAATACCTTCTCCCAGAACACATTAGGCCTATGCTTTATGCTATATTTTCACAATGCATCCCCAGGTTAAAAATAAAATATAATTCTCTATTTTGAAAGCATCTCTAAACAGAAATCCATAATTCCATAAATGCATTATTGCTTATAGCTATAATGGAAGCCTATGATTAAAACCCCAAAATGTAGGCCTTTGGAAAAGAAGTTTCTCTCTTTCAAGTATTACACAGCACACACATCTGAGAGAAAAGGTGTATCTACCTTCCAAGTAAAGAAAATCATGCTACCAAAAAACTCAACCGTGTCTACTCCACTGCTCCCAAACATACTACATAAGCTTTTCAAAAAGAGATGCAGCTCCACCTTAAAAATATCCTATTACAGTTGTTGGCCCATACAGCTCTCAGAACTGTTCCAGAACCTTAGTCCTCTGAAGTTCAGAAACTTCATCACTGCCAGATTGAACTTATTCACAATCACTTTATAAGCCCTGTTTATTCATTTCTTCTTGTGCTAATATGATCGAGATCAATGACACAGCCACAAAATATTTACTGAAGGCAACTGTATTCCCTTTTTTACCTGTGTTTTATTAAGCTAAATAAGTCACTTGCTTTTAATTCTTCTCCTCAAATCCCTAAATAATACTCATAGCCTTTTTCTACACTTTTGAGTTTGAATTCATTTTTATTTAATATCAGCAACCAGCACTCAGTATCATGATATTAGTTTCCTCCATGAAAACATTTTGTCTAACGCATCCTCAGTTCTTATTTGTTTGCTTATGATTGTACCGTATTGTACCACAGAGTACTCCTGTGGTAACTTCCACCTCCTCTCTCTCTCCCAAATTATGAGCACATAATTACAGCAGAAATTATTTTCATAACATTACACTTCATAGTACTCAATTTCATTCTTCTTTTTCTGGTCTTAAATGGCACCTAATTCCTCCTTCATATTATTTTAATATTTTCCTGAATATAAAACATAGCTCAGGTTTGTGCATCAGAAAATATCTCTAAGTATATGTCTTCTTTCTGGTCCAAGAAGGCTAATGAAATTCTTAAGTAAGATCAGCTCCAGACCATTATATCAAGAACTCCACAGATCTTTACCCAAAGCAACTGTACCCCTTACATACAGCACTTACCACTTCTGCTTTGCCCTGCTTATCTTTTTTTAAGTGAATGCCCATGTTTTCCCCATTACAACATTACTGATGAAATCTTATGTAAAACAATTTTCTGGATACATAAAAATCAGATCTATATCATGACCACTGTGTAAAGAAATCTGCAGTTTTACCAGAAACAGACTAGCACAGGTGGATTATTATTTAAATGTTATGCCATCATTTCTTTTGAAATATACTTTTTAACCATCCCAACATTAGCTTTGTTAACTGCCTCATTACTTCGCATGGACAAGCAATTCCCATTGGAGTTCCTAACATATCTCCTATTATAGATATATTTAAAAACCTACCTGGAAAAATGGTAAGAAAACTGATGGGAGGCTTATTGGTATCAATGGTTAGCTTGTGGTTTGCTGCTTTCGAAGGCTGAGCTGGAGAGCAAACTAACCGCAAAGGCAGCCTGAAGCTACACTGTGCAACTCTTGGTATTCCTAAAATGAAAGAACACAGACCCATCTTTCATATCCATATACTCATACTGCTGTCCTCAAAGAAGTATAAAAAGATCTTTTTAATGTGATTAAAGAATATGTTACAACAAAAACTACGTAAATTCTCAATTTATTACATTTTCCACCTAAAATACCTTTACATTTGAATACTTTTAATTACCTTTTCAAGTGAACATTTTCAACTGAATGGGAAAGCAAGAGTTATTAGCCAAATCCACTGCATACCTATATTTATACCAATTAACATGCAATGAAGATTAACATTTTAATTCTCTAGACAAACAATTCTACTTTAACATAGACAACAGCTGTGTGATTACTCCCAATGCTTCGAAAACAAAGTTGAAGCATGTACGTTTTCATTGGGAATATCACAAACTAAATCCTTTTTAAGAACACATTTACTCTTTTTTATACTCTTAAATAACATCTGTGCAACCTTCATATCATCTGTCAGAGGTTTGTGGCTTAGAAAAAAAAAAAATGTATCTAGCAGAGATTATTACCCAAAGGTATATTCAATTCTATCTTTCAACTCCCTGCACCATAATAAAACAGAACTGACGGATAAATTGGCTACTGCTTTTGGTACTGGGATCTAAAATCATATATAATTTTATCAGAATGGCACAAGAGAAAAGAAGTTTTAACACTAACATTTAGAAAACACGTTCATTAGAATGTGTCAAAAATGCGTTCAAATATAAACACTGTTTAAAATTGTTGGCATGTCTGAAATTGCCCAGTATGTTCTACATGAAAGGTAAAAATGCTAGTTTCTATGAAATATGGTGGTTTTGCTCTTTTGGACAGATTATGGGGTTTTTTTGAGGAGGATTTTTTGACGAAGCAGCTATCAGGGATACCTTGTTTTGTTTGGGTACACACATCACTATAGGCACCAATACTCGTTGAGATTAGTATTAATGTCAGTCATAGCAACAATCACTCATTCTCTCCCAAATAACCCACAAAGCTCAAACATTAACCCTAACACTCACCTCAGCAGAATTTAACAAAATACATTTTTAGAGAGAATAAAGTTACTGTCATGGATCATATGGAGACAGAAAAGTCACAGAGAAAATAAAGTTACTGTCATGGATCATATGGAGACAGAAAAGTCACAGACAGCTGCACGGAGGTTATCACTCGTGTAAGCTTCGCACATTAGTATAAAAATAGAGCTCAACCATTTAATAGTCATCCAAGCAACCATTTTTGCTAACATTTTTGTTTGTTCCTTCACAGATCTCTTGCAATGAAAAATTATTTCCAAGACTCATCTCAGGGGAAAAAAAATGTTACTAGAAGGCTCAGATTCATCCCTCTTGTTGTCAGTTCATTAGCTCTTTAGGCTGGCTGATAATGCCTCCAAGTAACTATTCTGCAGCAGCTTGTAAAAAACAAAATCAGCTTAAAGCAAGCAGAAAGTTTAAGAAAGGTCCTCAAAACTATGATATACCCGGGTTCCAAGGAAAATTCCTGAAAAAATACTTGACAATAAACCCATGACCTTTCAGAATGATTCACCCAACTGTATCTTCGTCATCTGATGGGAAAATTAAAACCTTTTCTTGATGATACCAAAACACAAACATCTTACTATTGAACTTACATATGGAGACTTATTAACAGGAAAAAATTAGTGGCAAAACTAGCCAAAAAGATTCTGAAATATTTTTATATTTAAAACAAGATGTTTTTCTTCTAGCTTTTTCTAGATAGCCTGCTCTCAGTCTGCCTCATCATAAACGTAATTTTTCAATATTTCAGACAAAGTTCAAATCAAAAATAAGTCAAATAATATCTGGCTTTGGGAGGGGACTGGGGAAATTTCTAGTTGATTAGTCCAAAACAAATATACGTAAGAAAACCAAACCAAAAAGCTCCAATAAAATTTATCGCTGCAGTGAAAAACTCTTGCTGGGAAATGCTTTCAGACTATTTCAGAATTTTAAATGCTAGTAAAGAAACACAAAGCAGTAGTGAAGTGTAGGAGACAAAACTTCCTCAATCCTTTGGTGTTACTTGTAGTTATACACCTGACTTCCTCTAGAGTTATGATACATTGCACGATATGGAATTTTAGCACGATAATAAAGAAAAAAGGTGAAAAAAATTCAGATTCTCTTCTAATATGAAACACAATAGAAATTTTGTAACATTATCTCATAACTTACTATTATTTAAAGGCATACTATGCACTTACCTGAGAAAAGTAATGAGTTGCATGCACTGTTATGATTTCACTTCCAAATTACTCATGCATTCATCTTAATTATATTTGAAACATAAAATTGATGTACATGACAAAACACATTCAAGCTCAGATCTCTAATTTGGGACGTTAAATATTCAGAGAATTGATGTTTTTTCTTGTATTGATGACCCTGAATTTAACTAGCCCAATGTACCTCACAGTAACCCAAATAAATTTTGTCCCAGATAATTCTACAAACTTTACTGTGCTCCACAATATTCTCTTCAGTATGAGGTTTTCATCTTGAGAAGAAATTTCTTAAAACAAAAGCCAAATCTTCACTTTTAGAATGTTACCTTTTCAAATTATATACATTTATTTTTATATAGTTTATTTATATATTTACTCTATTTTTAATAATCTTAAAAATTACTTTGTATAGCAGAAATCTGCCACATGGTGGTAGCTATTCTTGCTGAGAGTAATATTTTATTGAGATGGTTCAAGCATCTATTTCCTGTACGGCACCTCAAGGTCCCCTGAAGTATCCAGAAACCAGAAAAGGAACGGAACTATTAATGCAGTTATCTACTTTTTTACTTCATTTAGTGTGCTCTTAAGAGCATAAGTATTGAAAAACAGGACTCAAATATACATACATCTATATGTATAATTTCTGTTTAGGAAAACTGAAAATACCCTTTCAGTTGATCTCTAAATATATGAGAAGCAACTTTTTTCCCCTCCCCAAAACGTGGGGGAATTTCTACATAATATATATTTTTTAAGTTAGTAAAATATCTCCTACAACGACTGTATCTTTTCAACACATGTACACAAACACACTGCAAAACTACCCTTCTCTCTCTTTTTAGCCTGCCTATACATAAGCTAACTTTCCAGCCCTGTTCTGTCTTTTAATTGTACCTTTTGCAAGTATCATATCTACCACAACCACAGCTAAGTTCTGTACTGCTGGTATTCTTGGTTAGAAAGCAGCCTTTTCGCCTTGAATAAGATGTTTCCAATAGGAACTGGAATGAAGAGATGTTAAGTGACATCATTCTCAGAGCTACTCAGTCCAAACAGCACAGCATTAGCTACAAATCCTTAATAGCTGTTTCAGTTGCACCAAAACAGCTATAATTTAGCTGCCTAAGTTCTTGCTGAAACTTGAAAAAAATAGCTTAAAATATGGTAAAGAAAGAACATACAATTGTGTCTTCCATTTCCAATCTCAATGCACAAGGCACTTATTACCTTGCAAAATTCCTGTTACATATGAGGAAGTGCAATATACTTCACCAAGAAATGTCTTACTACTTTTCTGTTTCCCCTGTGGGTAATTGTCGCCTTATGTGTAAGCTTCATTTATTTTCAATTTTCTTAAATATTCACACCTTCACAGCATCCAACCAAGGATAATAAGAACTTATAGAAATAATAGGTAAAATAACAGCTCCCTTCCAAATCTGCGTTTTTCAGCATATGCTGTCACTCATGAAACCATTCAAACTTTGCATTTTTTCCATTCACTTACCTTCAGGATTGAGCTCTACCATATAACCAGCAACAGGACAAAAGGAAAAAAAAAGAATACATCAGATGCTACTCAAATAAGAAAAAAGAAAATGTAATAACAGATTTTAAAGAACTTAATCCACATTTGTTAAGTAGACAATACATAAAGATATAATACTAGGCAAAAAAAAGACACAAGACCACATTCATCAGTAGTGCAATCCCATCCAACTGAGTGATAATCATTAACTTTCAGCTGTATGAATCCCACACAGATACACTGAAGACTGATTTGGCCACAAATATAGATATCTTAAAAAACAAAAGAGGAAAAATTCTCTATTCGGATAAAATCAAGTCATAAAGGCACTTAATTTTTTTACTGGTATATTACACTTAAGGATTTGATTGGCTTGTACAAGTAACACATTTGTATGTAATTGAACGGATTATCCCAGCTTAATAATTTAAATGAATATGCAAATTTAGCAAGACCTTAAATTCCGCTCCTTTACTTAGAAGCCTTCCAAATTCTACCATTAAAGGTAAGTTTTAAAAATTTCTTCCTCAGTTCCCTAATTCTCTTAGATGGGATGTCTTCTGCGGATTTTATTTTTTTAATTGCATATGAACAATCAAACATACTTAAGATACAAGATTTGTTTACTTCCCTAACCAAAAGTCTTGCAAAATCCAAACTAATATCTAAAATATAATCATCAGTTTAACTAGTATCACCTAAAAGAAATAATACATTCATTTGCCAGTGACAAATACCCTTTAAGTTTGATACACTGGTCTTGCAAAGCAAGATCACAGAAGCAAGACCAGCAAAACAAAAAACAAGCTTTCAAACTCAGAGGATCCAAGATACTCAAAAGTATGCTACCTATACAGTCGTACCATAAAACCTCTCTAAAGCCATATCACTAAGCTGGACACTTATGAAGGTACAGCAACTCATTCACAAGGAATAAGCAGTCAGAGTCACAATACAGAGGGGCTCAAGTTGTAGAAGCTCTTTTGTAGGCTCTCAAGAAAGAGGGAGGAGCATCCTTTTCTCTCCCACTCTCTGCACATATCTGCAAGCCTCGTCTAAAGAGGGTAAGATCAAGTTCTTTAAAAACATGAGTTGCAGTTTTAGCTAGAAATAAACATTTCAGTCATCATACCGCCTAGGCTATTGTCATAAACATAACGTTTCAAGTAAGAAGTGACGTGAAGTAAATGCTTAAATAAAAGCGTATACACAGGGTAAGGTACTTGAGACCACCACTTCACAGAAGCTCTATCTCCACATGCATTCTTTTGATGCCAGTCTGGTCCATGTCACCCTTCCATTTGTGCTGGCACACCTCTGTGTTTGCACAGTGAACCAAATCAGCAAATCTGGCTGAGAAATAACTGCTGATCGTGTGAGCCCAGCGGGGGGAGAAGGTGCAGGAGGAAAGCCAAGCAGTGAGAAGTGAAGAACAGACATCTTAAACTGCTTTATGCTGCATTTAACTTGACATGGAAGCCTTGCCTAGAGTTTCTCAGTAGCCTGACACATTGACAAGGCTGTGTGTAGAAAACTAAGCTCATCAGTCTTCAGTTATGGATAGCAGGGTAAATTTACACATTCTATCACTAGGGTCATTAGCGCATTATAAAACAGAACGACTTAGTTTCTGTTCCTTTGGGTTAGTTTGTTTAGAACTAATATGTTCAACTGTTAAAAGGGAAGTGAGGAATAATCACTCCCAATGCTTATTCAAACCTCTTCCTCTGTGGGGAGGCAGTTATTGACACATTTATTGGCAGACCAGAAGGCTGAATAGTACAGTCAAAGATGTAATTAACTTCTCACTCCAAGAGGTGGTCCCTCAAAGAGCAGAACAGAGACAAATTGATAGGACAGAGAGGGAAAGCTTGGACAGCTGCTTCCCAAGCCATAAGCATATTTTACCTCTATAAGATCAATTAATGATGTTATGTAAAATATTAACTAAAACTGAAGGCTAGACTCTGATACACATATTTCTGTACTTACTACTGCCTTCAGTATATTTCAAAAGAACATTTATAAGAAATATGTAAAGAAGACAACCTCAAAAAAGGCAAATCATTTTGAAATCTCCAGTGGCTTACCTGTTGGTGTATTATATGAAACCATACAATTTCCTTCTAGTTCTGATGGAGAACAATTCCCCTTTAAAAAGACAGACAGAACCACGGTTTCAGATGAATCTGGTTCTAAAAACAACACAGAATTACATCAAGTAATAGAAATAACCAAATGAAAGCAACATATTTTCTAGCACTTTAGGAATATTCTATTAAATCACGATAGTTGTTTCCATCAGTTCACTTTTATCAAATCACCAGACATGCTTTTTTAAATCCATAATTTGAAAAAGGCAAACTAGTCCTCCACCTTATAACTATCTTGAAGCATAACAAATAAAAATTCAGCACATTGAACACAAAGAATATCAAAACAATGCGGTTTTATATTGTGATTTTAATATTTTACAAAGCCATCAGCCCTTTGCTTCTGTCACATGTTGAGAAAACATAAGAACCGTCCTTTCCGATGTCAGTAAAGCCCTGTTTCAACAGGGACCATTACTGCACATTTCAGAGCAGAAGCCATCTGCAGCAGTCCCAACTGAGGCAGCAGGACACACTTATCTAGTCTTCAGCTCCACCTGGTCTTCAAGGCAATCCCACACACAGCCTTATCAACAGAGTTGGAAAAAGGCTAGAATCACCCAACAGTTGGTGCTAAGTTGGGAACACACACTAGACTATCCAAGGTAAACAAGCTTTCTGTCCCTGCTTTTAGCTCAGCAGTGCCATTTCTACATAGACAGAACTGCCAGCAAAACAAAATGCCCCAGCAAAAGTACCATAGAATAACCAACTTTTTTTTCCTCCATCATGAAGCTGCCACTCTGCCTCTCCTCACCTGTCATGCATCATACCATAATCAAGGCAGCAGCTCCCTTCCTTTCTACTCTGCCTTCCTCCACCAAGCAGTATCTAGAAGCTGCAGAGTGCAGGCAAGGCAAATCTGTAATTGCTTTAAGTGCAGAATATCTGCAACAATGCACTCACCAGAGGCTGGACTATACCTTTCAAGCATCCTCAGAAAAAGTAATATGATACAATAGCTGTAATGGTACTAAAATAATTTACCTAAATCATCAAAGACGAACTGGTCACAGGTCACTGCTAACGGAGCTTGCACGCATACTGCCAGGTCTGGTTTCTGCGCAGTCACTCTGCTCTGTATTGTTATCTAAATCAAGTGACATACAGGAGTATTTAAAGGAAGCAACAAATTAATCTCTGTATAGCAGAAAACAAACATAACCAGCAAAAAGATATGAAAAACCTGCAAAGAGCAATACAGCAACAATGTTTAAGAAGTTCAAATTTCAGCTTCAAAACCAGTATTTTTCCTTTTACAATTCTTATTTACTTACAGCCAATAATGTAACACTAACTTGAAAGGCTACAAAAAACTGAGGGGGTTTCTCACGTTCTTTGTAATTTTAACCCAACATAAACTAATGTTAACCTCTGAATTAAATGTTAACATTTTGCAAGTGTCATATGCATTTGTTCTAATGTAAATAGAAATAAAATGTTGCCTCTTTTAGATGACTAAAGTAAAAAAACAAATAGAATAAAAACAAAGCTAACCAAAAAAAACTTATTTCTTTTAACTGCAAAAAGCAATGCATAGTCTTCTGAATAACTTCAAAGTCAAGTGCTGATTTTTTACTGCAAATTCTAAAATTCAATATACAGGATAAGCAGCACAACTCTAGATTATGAGAGCTGACCTAACCATAAACCTAGTCGCTTCTGTTGTGGGCAGTTATTTCTCTGCAAAACCAATGGATATCAAAAAAAAAGTCCTTAATTCAGATCTAAACTGAAAGCATAGCTGTGATGGAGATCTGAATGTGGCCTGCATACACACAGACCATATTTACTATTATCATCTGGTTTGTATTGCTGCTCTACCAAGGATCTCACTACAGCCAGATTAAATTAGCTTAGGAAAACATTATTAATTATAAAATGACTCAAGTGTTAGGAAGTTTGACCACTAACAGAATTAACATAAATATTTATTTTGGTTTAACAATACATTTGGGCAGCAAATAAGCCCTCAGATCATGCATCGCTATTAATGCTAGCAAGGAAGGATCACATCTACCTCTGCACATACGTCAGGTAAGCTTTGCCCCGTTTTCTGAAGCCAGAATCCCAAGAAGATGAACAATGAAGATGGAATCAGTAGCCTTACAGATGTGCCAATTAAATGAGATAAAAACATGCAGACGTGAGACTGCACACTTCAGAATCTGTAGCCAAGACACCGACGTTTAAAGTTCCTGGCAAACGCCGCTTCAGTGCACTTCTCAGTTATGTTTGGTTTTCTGCTACATATAGGAGCCTGAAGTGAAGAATCCTCTTATTCAGAAACTTTTGTCAGAAGTATCTAATTTTATTAAAACTTTTGACAGGCCTATCATTAGTGCAAAATTAAATTTAAGAAAATAATTTTAATATCAAAATAAGTGTCACAAATTCTGGAAGTTTTTTTAGAGCACAATGCATTGCCTACAGATTTTTTGGGTACAGTGATCACCATTACAATGGCCAAATAATATTCATTAGTAAGATTACTTTGCAGAAAACATGTAAGATATACATATACATCGGTTGCAGTTGTGCAAGAAAATATTTTAAAGTTTATCAAAATTGTTCTCAACTTGTCCAAATTCAGTGGTTAAGTTCAAATTAGTCTGACAGGAGTCACAACATGCAACCATAATGTACAATTATTTCTTAATTTCATAAGAATCAATGCTTATAACTTTGTAAATATTAAAGAATTGAATCCATTAATTAAAAGGACTTTTCCATCAACTTCAATTAATTAGAATTGAGACATATGAAGATCAGTTAAACGAACTTATCAAAGGAAAAATATTCTGAAAAAAATTGAATGCATAACTCCTACATTTACTATTTTTGTTTCATTAAAAGATGCATAAACAAGAAAACAGAAAAAGAATTATAAATTCTTCCATTAAAAAGCTTTTCAAATATATAAACACATCCATGCTCATTTTAAAGTGTTTGCCACTGGCCTTACAATAGCAATAATGAGCAGATAAGGGAGAACAATGGGAATTACCTGTGTTCCCAATAATGAAATCATAACCACTCTCCAAAAATTGAATTTGGCAAATACAAACACAATACCTTCCTCTGTAATAACTCATTTATACAATATATTGGCTCCAATGTAAACTCAAAGCTGACAAATTCATACCTTTCCAGAGGTAATTAAATTTATATTACATATTTTAAGGTACCCTTATATTCACAAACAGCCTGATTCAAAGTCCAGTGCTGTTCAGCTGAACTTCTTTGAGAAAAACTCTCACAGACTATCGGGATTAGGATTTCATCCCACATTTAAAAATGCAGAGAAAGATGTTGGACCAAGTACAACTAAACCACACTAGTGTCAGGGAATCTGGTTCAATAAATAGTCCAGTTACCCTATGAACTTTTCACTCAAGACAAAGGGAGAACTTGCAAGGTTCTCAAAAATAAGGCTCCATTGATGTTCTTAGAAGATCCTCTCAAACTCAGAAATCAAAATCACAATCCTTTCTAGGTAAGGCTGAGGAGACTTGCACAGATACGCATGCACACACACACTCACACTTTCTTTAGAATCAGTTACAGGCAGCAGCTCTCCTGGAAGACTGCAATAATGTCAATTTTCAAATTAGAATTTCTGCATTTTTTTTTCACTAGCAAAAGCTATGAAAGTCCTTTTACAAAAGAAAGTCTATTTTTGTTTACTGACAATTAAAAAGGCAGCTGAACATAATAAACTTCACATTTCAAGTAACCAAACATTTATTGCCTTTGAAAAGTGTTGGAAAAATTTCTAGAACTTCAAAACCACCTTCATTCCATCCTAATAATGTTTGTGTCTGCTTCTTGATAAGCCCATCAAAAATAAAACTCCAGCCCCTTTCTGACTTGAACAGGCTTGCTAGAACAACACCTTTTTCACCTTGAAAAAGAATTCAGTATATATTGCATTTCAAATTTTACTCATTTTCATGATCTACATGAAATACACAGAAAGTGACAGGTTTGTTAAAATTTGCCTCTTCAAATTCACTATTTGAATGCTCCTGTTTGAGTTCAGCACAGTACCTTTACTGTGACTGATGGCACTGCCTCTGCTTTTACCTCACTGTCAATGGCTTGCTGTGAAGAAAAAGATGAAAACAGTAAATTCAATATCACACATGAATGAGTGAACACAACGAATGCAATATTACTTTCCTGCCATGAACCTGGTAAACAGGGAATTAACAGTAAAGGACTGATCATTCCTATGACAGATTAAAATACACAAAATACATTTCTGAGTTCCTCCTGAAAATGTAAAGCCTCTGTTTGAAATTGCCTGCAAAAAGGACAGCAAAGGATCATGAATGCTGTGTATATAAGAAACTAATACACTCTGATGAATATATGAATATTTTAAACTGTTTTGTTTGGCACATTACTTTCCCCTGTATATTTATTTAAATTCTGGAAATACCTTCTGTTATTCAGTAGGGAAAGGTGTCTTCCAATCTGCCCATATATTATACACACACCATAGTATATTCTATAAAAATCATCACACACTATCTTGTAATCAGAAATACATAAATGAAAATTATAGCAGGCATCTTGCTACTGCTAATTTATATTTCAATAGGCAATTCCATCTAATTTAAAATTCATATTGACGTTGCAGTCTATTTTAATATCTTATTTTATGCTTATATTTCATTTTGCAACAGTTCAGTCCCTACAGTTTAAGAAAATGTTCCTGTTTAAATTATTTTCAAGAAACACTTCACTTCTGCTATGATACCAAATTACTGACTTGAACTTATACCTTCACATAAGAGAGTAAATTAAGAACAATCTGATGTCCTCTACCCACCCTCCCTTTCATCCCAACCTGCCAGTATAACGTCACAGAATCACAGAATCAATCAGGTTGGAAGAGCCCTCTGGGATCATCAAGTCCAACCATTGCCCTGACACCACCATGGCAACTAGACCAGGGCACTAAGTGCAATGTCCAGTCTTTTCTTAAACTCCTCCAGAGATGGTGACTCCACCACCTCCCTGGGCAGCCCCTTCCAATGGCTAATGACCCTTGCTGAGAAAAAATGCTTCCTAATGTCCAACCTGAACCTCCCCTGGCGAAGTTTGAGGCTGTGTCCTCTTGTCCTATCACTAGTTGCCTGGGAGAAGAGGCCGACTCCCACTTCACTACAACCTCCCTTCAGGTAGTTGTAGACTGCAATAAGGTCACCTCTGAGCCTCCTCTTCTCCAGGCTAAGCAACCCCAGCTCCCTCAGCCGTCCATATCTGCAAAGTTCCTAACAATTCAGGGAGCTGGTAATCTCTCTGGGTTCTAGAAATAGGACTTTCATTTGTACAATGTGTATCTTTTTCAGTTAAAAAAACCTCAGCTACTTTCATACTGGCTTGTCATGCCTCCTGTCTCTGGTGACCAGTGGTTGATCCTGAAGCACAGCAGGGGTGCAAAGAGGTTGATCCTTATCATATTCAGCTTTCAGAAATCAGTTGGACTTCCTGGATCAGAGGCTGTACACAGGAGGTGGTGTGAAATAACCAGAATGGTCCTCTGCTTGCTTATCTAATCCATTTAAATACATCTACATCCTCTCTGCTTTTACCACACACATCACAATTTAAATCTTTTCACAAGTGCAGAAGTAATATCTGCAAGCCTGTAGTTTCCAAGATCACTGCAGAAACCTCAAAATTGTTCCCATATCTCCCCAGAGAACTTATCAGACTTTTCCTTTCTAGATGGCTACTGAAGGAACCCCCAAGGAAAGCCTACTACACAGGCAACTAAGATATATGGACTCCATTTATATATGGAGTTACTTACATATGAAACAGACCATTTGCATCCAGAAGGTTGAGCAAATGAGCACAGCAGCATTAGAGCACTCTATAGACCTAACAGTTCTAAGTGTTGTAAGCAGATTATTGCACCTAGCCAAAACCACATCACGCTGTCCTTTTCTCCACAGAAAAGTGCTAGGACACTAGCACATATTGTAAAGAAGTTCCATTATCAAAGAATAATAGTAGTAGAGGTAGCAGTAGTAATAACAGAGTTTAAATAAACATATCAAATATATATATAAAAGTATTAAAAAGCAGCTCCTGTGTATTTTGTTTAACAGTAAGTAGCCCTGAAAATCAGTTTTGCAGAAATTAGTGGCCAGAACTTACTAATTACAGATGTTCTAGTGCAATTAGTACATTCCAAAATGTTAAAAAGTCTTAAGTGACAATATAAGCTCTCCTGAATCTTAATTTGAATTAATTTTTATAAACTACATATGTATACAAGACAACTAAACTAATTAGGCTGCAACACCAGAGAATACTGAATGATGCCTTTCCAGAGAAAGATTATTTCTTACAATGCATCTTTGAGTGATAGCCTTTTATGAGGACATAACCCGGTGGATAGATGATGGTAGAGCAGTGGATGTGGTCTGTCTTGATTTCAGTAAAGTGTTTGACACGGTCTCCCACAGCATCCTCGCAGCTAAACTGGGGAAGTGTGGTCTGGATGATCGGGTAGTGAGGTGGATTGTGAACTGGCTGAAGGAAAGAAGCCAGAGAGTGGTGGTCAATGGGTTGGAAGCCTGTATCTAGCGGAGTCCCTCAAGGGTCGGTACTGGGACCAGTACTATTCAATATATTCATTGATGACTTGGATGAGGGAATAGAGTGCACTGTCAGCAAGTTCGCTGATGACACCAAACTGGGAGGAGTGGCTGACGCACCAGAAGGCTGCGCAGCCATTCAGAGGGACCTGGACAGGCTGGAGAGTTGGGCGGGGAGAAATTTAATGAAATATAACAAGGGCAAGTGTAGAGTCCTGCATCTGGGCAAGAACAACCCCAGGTATGAGTACAAGTTGGGGACAGACCTGTTGGAGAGCAGCGTAGGGGAAAGGGACCTGGGGGTCCTAGTGGACAGCAGGATGACCATGAGCCAGCAGTGTGCCCTTGTGGCCAAGAAGGCCAATGGCATCCTGGGGTGGATTAGAAGGGGTGTGGTTGGGAGGTCAAGGGAGGTTCTCCTCCCCCTCTACTCTGCCCTGGTGAGGCCGCATCTGGAATATTGTGTCCAGTTCTGGGCCCCTCAGTTCAAGAAGGACAGGGAACTGCTAGAGAGAGTCCAGCGCAGAGCCACGAAGATGATTAAGGGAGTGGAACATCTCCCTTATGAGGAGAGGCTGAGGGAGCTGGGTCTCTTTAGCTTGGAGAAGAGGAGACTGAGGGGTGACCTCATTAATGTTTATAAATATGTAAAGGGCAAGTGTCAAGAGGATGGAGCCAGGCTCTTCTCAGTGACATCCATTGACAGGACAAGGGGCAACGGGTGCAAGCTGGAACACAGGAGGTTCCACATAAATATGAGGAAAAACTTCTTTACGGTGAGGGTGACCGAACACTGGAACAGGCTGCCCAGAGAGGTTGTGGAGTCTCCTTCTCTGGAGACATTCAAAACCCGCCTGGACGTGTTCCTGTGTGACATGATCTAGGTAATCCTGCTCCGGCAGCGGGTTGGACTAGATGATCTTTTGAGGTCCCTTCCAATCCCTGACATTCTGTGATTCTGTGAGTGGTTCGTGTATTCTATCTTTAAAAGACCCACAGGGTGACATTTCTACTGTTTCCCCCCCATGTTATTAACTGCTCACCATTACAAATTCTCATCACTACAAAGTTATTCAAGATCCTAAGTCCTTGTTCACTTATGTTTGCTTAGCCAAGAATCTAAAGGTCCCCAGACAGAAGATACTAAATTTTAGTAATACTAGTTAAAATCAATAACAGAAGTATGTTTTAATTGATGGAAAACTGGGGACTATGCAGAAGCTCAATCCCACAAATATAAACACGTAGTAATCACTGTCCATGATCAACCATTATTTACTCATGTACGAAACCAATGTTTTCAGAGTAATTTCCTTTTTATACAGGTACATACAGATTCTGCATCCAAATCAGGCGAAACTTCTGCTGTCACAATTAGATCCCTGTGTTTTTCAGATTTGGGTAAAATATCTGAAAGAAAAGGTAAATCATCTCTCCTTTAACAAACATGCAGCTACATTTCTAAAAATAATACAATTTCAACAGCATCAAGTTTCAGACTTACATCATTACACCTACTAGTGTAAAGGAAAAAAAATAACAATGCATATGATTTTTGACCAAAGAAACTTCCCAATTTTATAAGATTTCTACAGACAACCTAGACCTGGATCTCATTCTGGATTTCTCATTCATGTATGAAAAAGGATTTAGATGCATCCTATAACAAGATTTTACACCTACTATCCATGAACTTCAGAGACTGTAAGGAATTTTTAAACTTTTGCCCTCACATACATATACTAATACACCTATAACAAGCAACTATCTCCAAAATACACACCACGTATCTCATGGCACTTTCATCTAAATAATTTCATAATTAATATGTTAGATACAGAAAGATTCTGTGCCTAATAGTGTAAAATTAAAATAGATTTTAGAAAGTCCCCTTTATAAGAAGGTACATCAAAGTTTTATGTACAGAACATTATACGGGGCTTGGTTACAATATATTACCTGATGATTTCCAGGACTGCCAACATAAAAGGCAAAGAATGCTACAAACTCATTTATATCCATGATATAAAACCTGATGCAGATTCACACACTTAAAGAAAGCCATAAGGATTAAAAGCTTGGCACATATATATATATTTAATGAAGAATTACATAACCTCCTCTTAAGAGTCCAGAAGTCCAGCTCTAAGGTATTCATGTTTTTCTGAAAAGCACTTTTATATCTTAATACTAAATGTACTGGAAAGAGAAAAACCCAAACAGGAAATGTATAGTACCCAAAGTAACAAACAGTAAAGACTTAATTTAAAGGGGAAACTAACATATTAATTGAATAATTGAGAGCATGAGCACATTCAGAAAGCTGCAAGAATTTTATTACACAGAGTCCTGAAAATGACCTGGAATTAGTAGGCAGCACATCATCTCTTTCTAACACGAGGTCAAGGGAAAAGATTTTGATAAAGACAGAAAATAAGTTTTCTTTTTCTTGTGCTCAGAGAAAAATGCCTCCCTTTAGTAAAGGAAAAAAAAGCAAAACCAAAATATGTTCCTTCAATACCACCTCCCAAAGAAGCCTAGGCCTGTTTCATACTGCCACAATTGCACTCAACTGGTTCTGCCAATTACACATAGATCAGCACAACCCATTCCACTTGTACAAACAAGAAAATATCTTCCTTTTCTATCCCTTCTTAACCATTTCTCTTCAGGTTGCTTCTTCAAGTTAACTATGATGCAACTTCGCTCATACAGTCATTTTTCTATTAGAAATAGCATAGAGATCACAACCAAAGTTTACATATAAGTATCAGCTTTTTGTTACTATTAAACTGAGCCAAAACACCTATGTTTAATCACTTATGTCATCCAGACTAATTTAACATTAGACTTAAGTTACTATAACAGTTAAGATTTTAAAATATTTCATCAGTTTCTAACGTAAATCTTTATTCTTCAAAATGTATAAAACAGCTTAAGTTCAACAGTTTAATGGTCAGCACTGGACATAAATACATTCATGGAAATAACTACCCTAAGTTTTTTTAATACGATGATCTAATTCTAAATACCTTCCATGTTTGGAAGTCAAAATGAAACAAAGAAAAATTCTTTCCATGTAAGGGTAGATACTCGCAAAACAACATAAGCTCTTACTACACAAACGTGAATACAAAAGACAGAAAAGTTAATGGCTCATTTTAAAGATCATGCTTAGGAGTAACTTTATGGTGACCAGTGTTCAAAAGTGTTTTGTATTCAACCAGACATGTTTAGCAGTAATTTAAGACTTAGCTAAAGTTCTAAGAAAAAAGCCAAAATGAAGTAAAGCCAAAACGTCCAAAACTGAAAGGCATTCTTCATAAGTAAAAGTTCTGTTGTAAAAAAAGGTTCTCACAAGTTTCACATCCAGTTAAAGCCAAACAACATCATCAGAGCAACCCTCCACAACGAAAAGAGCATTCATAAAAACTCATCTGAAACCACCACTGTAACACCTTAGATTAGATTAGAAAGATTGAGGAAGGGAAAAAATTAAGAGGAATAGTTAATCAGAAAGAGATCAATAATATTGACACAAAACTTGTCAACCATATCATGACAGTTACTAGACGAGTTATAAAAGACAGTTACATTTCCTTTCTCTCCCTCCAGATCTTCCACACAATATGTTAACACTAACAAAGAAAAACTGATTCACTTCAAATACTTATAAAAAAGTATTTTTTTATGGGGTGTAAAAAAAAGAAAAATAAAAATCAATGGAATTTACCCACATCTATATGCTTAAATAACCAATTACCGGATTTGTAAAATTAAAAAAATTACATTAGTCTATCACAGTAATGGACACAGTTATATGCAATTACAAAAAAGAAATCTGAGTTGCAGAATCAAGCTCACAACTGCAGATAAATAATTCCTTATTTTCTAGGAATTTCAACTGTGAGCTTTTTCGCTCCCTTTTTCACCCAGAAACCCATGACTATTTCTTTAATGCATTTTAAGAACATGCTATCACCAGGAAAAGTTTTTAATTGGTTCTTTCTATTTGTCTAAGATTTTTCCAGTTTCCTGTGAAATCACATGCTTACAAATCCCTGTATAAGTCAGATACACTGTTTAAAAACTCAGTTATGAAAACAAACTTTGAAGGATCTCTGTAGAAATTACGTGCCCTTATTTGAACAAAATCAATGCAAGTTATTAGCAATGTATGTAAATTCCATAGTTTATCACAACCAGTTGTTTGGGTTTTGATATCTCTCACTATGTTCTTCAAATGCTTTAACTTCTTTCAGAAGTGATTGTAACAGAAAAGTTGTTTTAACAAAAGTCATTATTTGTTAGTTGCATGACTTAAGAAGCCATTTGTAATAATAAAACAGAATTTGGCTATACTTTTGCTCTCTGGGAAGCCTAAGTATATCAGACTGTTGCTGTCAGTTTTTTCTCTAAACCCTTGGCACTAGTGAGAATTATCTGCAATCTGACTTAAATATCTTGAAAGTTCCAAGAGGCATTACAAAAATACAAAGAAAAAACTCTGTATCCAATGGCCTTACAGTCTAGGATTTTGTTTGTATATTTTTTTTATTAAAACCTAAACTTTATGAAATATTACATTTCCTACAGAAATTTAATTATGGTTAAAGAATGAAAATAAAATAAAATATTTTGAAGTGCTAAAAGTGAAGTCAGGTGGTTAAAAGTATGTACAACTATAGAAAAGGAAGAAGCATACCTTGTGCTTTTGTGGCCTCCTTAATGATTTTCTGAAGCTCTTTCATTTCAGCTTCGAATTCTTCATAGTTTATTTCCCTAGAATCAACCCTAGGAGCCTGGAAGAGTGAAGGATCTGTTCCAAGGTAGGAACATTGAAGATGCCCATTGTCACTCAGAGTGACTATAACACCCTTCAAGTCTCTGCATAAAAAAAAAATAAAGCTCATTAAGAAATTGGGAAGAATCACAGAAGCAATAACATTGAATTTATGCTGCTTCTATTGTCCCATCTACAAATAGAAATTCCTGTTTTTAATGAGATTCTTTGACCAAAAGAAACCAATATTTATTCTTCAATACAGATGTGTTTATTAATATTGCTGCCACTTATTGCAATCACACCTAAGAACCAATCCGTGCTAGATAGATGACTAAAACATCACCCAACTATCTCAGAATCTGTATAATCAAGATAGGTAAAGGAAAGGATCAAAAGAAACAAGCTCAGTAGACAGTACAGTTTAACCTTTTTGCTCACAAATTTGTTACTTAATTTTTTTGAAGTGTGGATATTCAGGTTGGTACGCAGGAAGAGGAATGAGCTAAACAGAACACCAAGAAAGGGAAGGGATGCGTTAAAAGAAATCACGAACAGATGGAATGGGTTCACAGTGAAGACAGTAGCAGGACTTTGATGGCATCAGTAGCACCCCTAACCCATTCTTTGGCTGCTACTGCAGCTACTCTGCTGGCTTCAAACCCTGGCTGGCTCTTCCCTGCAGTATCTTTCTGAAAGGAAGCCACATTGATCCAGAACATTCCCCTTACACTGCTCTGGATCAATACAAATGAGTGTTTTATTAGCTACGCTATAGTTTCCTTTCTCTCAAGGGAACAGTACTTCATTGAACTTACTCCTACAAAAGTCACACTCATTTTGTTTATCTGATCATGTACCACACAAATACAAGACGTAGGAAAGTATTTAACAAATTACAAGACAACATTTGTGTACTGCCAACATTTTACTTAACTTGAACATTACTCCTCAACAGAAGAGGAACTGAACAGTAAAGGAAGACTAACATAGATGTTAACAGCAAAAGTTAGGAGAAAGCTAACTTTCATTTCATTTTTTAAAATGCTCACTCTTAATTAAATTAAAAGCTTGTATTTATTTTCATGATCATGAGACAACACATTCATACCAATAATTTGCTCTTATTCCGTATTTAATATCTTATAGCAGACATTGCTTTATGTGACAGTTGTATTGGATGCTAAGGCAAAGACAGACCAAATTTAATTCTTAGATATAACTTAATTTTGATAAGAAAGCCTAATGCACTATCACACTAATTAAATCCATGTAAAATATTTCATTTATATAAGTGTTCAAGCTATAATTCATACAGAATTAACAAAAACTCTTTTAACCTACATACACTGATACCTTTCAAGCGTCTCCTCTAGTACAATCCTCATTAAAAACCAGGTAGCTATATAAGAAAATAGAATTCTCTGGTTTCCTGTGTTGTCTTGTAGCATGGCTCCAGTACACACAGAGAGGAAATCCCATTCCACACTTTTCCAGGGTAATAGTAATTATGAAGGCAAACAGGTGTCACAGATTATTTTTTGATAACTAATCGTCCAATTGGACAGTCCAAAATGCCTTTTTACAGAATGCTGAGGCCACAATCCCAGTGTCTGTTTCACAACTGCAATCGAATATTCTGGAAAAACGACGCTGTAACTGAGGTCACCTGAACTCTGTACAGTTATAACTGCATACAGAAATGAAGACCCCACTGGGCACTATACAAATAAGTACTTGCTGCAGGTAAGTTTGAGCTTTCTCTTTCTACAGAAAGTAATTTTTACTCAGTGAATGAAATAAAACTCCTGGTTGAACTATGAATGTATGGAAACCGGTTGGGGTTTTTTTCAGACAACAGGTATCTCCAGTTAGTCCTTTGCTTCAGGTAGAACATGCAAATCTGAACTGCCTTCTGGAATAGAACACACATAATAGGGCTCAAAACACACTGTCCCCCTTATATAATGTATAAGCTCATCTTAAACAGAAACAGTCTTCTCTTTCGGACTACTGTTCTTATTGTCACAGAAAAGCTTCCAGTTACCACCACAATTTTTAATATACATTAATATTCACTACAAAAACTAAGCAAACTGTAATAGGAAGCTGTCTTTGTGAGCACCATAAGGCTGGAGATGCCAAGTCTTCCCAAACAAATACTTTAAGAAAATAAAGTAGAAGACTTAATACTGATTTTCAATGTACACATCCAGTAGCCATGTTAGCAGCCGTCCTGTGAATGTGATGGCCTGTGACCTGTCAGCTTGGGGTTTGCACCTGTTATTTCTGACAAATTGTAAACTCTCAATCCAAAGTGAGAGGAAGCAGAACTAAGTTCTGCGGTGTTCGGGCCCCGCACTTCAAGAAAAATGTTGAGGTGTTGGAGCGAGTCCAGAGGAGGGCGACCAAGCTGGTGAAGGGTCTGGAGGGTCTGACCTACGAGGAACGGCTGAGGGAGCTGGGGTTGTTTAGCCTGGAGAAGAGGAGGCTCAGAGGTGACCTTATTGCAGTCTACAACTACCTGAAGGGAGGTTGTAGTGAAGTGGGAGTTGGCCTCTTCTCCCAGGCAACTAGCGATCGGACAAGAGGACACAGCCTCAAGCTTCACCAGGGGAGGTTCAGGTTGGACATCAGGAAGCATTTCTTCTCAGAAGGGGTCATTAGACATTGGAAGGGGCTGCCCAGGGAGGTGGTGGAGTCACCATCTCTGGATGTGTTTAAGAAAAGACTGGACATGGCACTTAGTGCCATGGTCTAGTTGACATGGTGGTGTAGGGGCAGCGGTTGGACTCGATCCCTGAAGTCTCTTCCAACCTGGTTGATTCTGTGATTCTGTAAGCATGAGTCCTGGTTTCTCTGGCTGCTGGAAATTTGTTGCTGACTACAGTCAGTTTCCTTGCTCAGGACTGGATCTGTTGTTGGAATTACATGCAGAACTACTCATCCTAGTTTTCTTATTTCCAAAAACCTCTGTACAATACACACCTGCGCTACAGTTACAGAATTCTGGATGGCACGTGGAATAAATACATTTGGCTAACCCTGAGATCTGTATATGAACAACGCAAGGAGACAAGACTATTGTGAATATTTGGACCATAACACAAGGTATGCAAATAACTAAAGCATAGGACTTTGCTTAATGCCTGCCAAGTGTTTGCAAAGAACTTTGCCATACTGGCCATGGGTGCAACAAAGTCTTTCGAAAAGGAATATTGTTGAAGCAGATGCTACATTGCTACCAAATACACTTTGCTATTTAGTTACAGCAAATAATGAAGTTGTTAAAAAAAAAATGGGACAACAAGAGAAACTGCATCATGAGCTTGTTCCACAACTGGAGAAAGAAAACTGGCACCTGAAAATAAGACAATTTCTAAAATTCTCCAGCAATGGCTTTGGACCATCTTAAAATTTCTTTCCTGAGGCTATGAATCGGTTAAGCTAAGAAGGAAAGACCCACAAGGACATCTGAATGTAAATCAAAAGTGCATGAAGAAATATAGCTACTCTGCTAGCAACAGATCTTTGATGAGACACTACTAAAGTATAATACATTCAAAAGTGGTTTGTAAATACAGTCCTTCCTACATACCTTTAACTTGGCAGTCATCTGCAGGTAATCAGTCTATCAAATGAAATCAACTCAAATCAATGAGGTGATTTTCCTACATAGATTATGCTTTTTTCCACTTCTGAGTTTGTCAGCATTACAGAATGCACATTCAAAAACTTCATCTTAAAATAAACTCATCTCAATCAACTTTCCCATTAGTCATGACATACTTTAAGTCTGCACTAGCTCTGAGACAAAAGCATTGGTTTAAGAAAGCAGCATCAGAAATGACACTTCACCTTTGCTTCAGTTACTGTTCTGCTGGGTCCTAAGAAGACTGTTCAACATGAAACACACACAAATAGAAAAAAGCCTTTTTCAGTAATCTTTCATTGTTAAATCTGTCCATGAATTCATACATCAATAGAAACAATAAGAAAAATATGGGTAACCAGATATAACACATGATTTATAATACATTAATTTCTCTGTTGGAATGTTTGTCAGCCAGTCAAGATTGCTTTGTTTTCTCAAGCTTTTATAACAGTGGTTAAAGACAGCAGGGGGAGGGGGAGCATATTTAGCAGTTTTATAGTAGTTTCCCCACAGCTACTGCACTCATACAATATCCCTGCAAATACCATTACTTCATTTGGCACATTTTGCACACAATCTGGAATTTCAATTACTTGTTAAATTTCTTTTATTATAAACTATTTTTTTTACTATATATCACACAACAGTCAAAGTAATAGCAAATCTAAGGGGACACTTTAACAGTACGGAACTCAAAGTATGAAACAAATTATTCTGGTATCTAAAATAACTTTAGAGTACAAAGCAACTCCTACACACATATGGTAATGATTTGAAAAACTATCTTTTATTGGATTCTGGGTAATAATAATGGCATATGCTTTTTGTAGGTCTTCTCTTACTAAAGAAATTGCTCACAATATAATTCTTTAAGAAATTAAAATGCTTTGCATGTTTCCAGCTATATAATACCAAACTGAACACTCAATAGACTTAGGATTACAGATTCAACTTCTGAGTTCTACTTGAATAAGACAAGCTAAGCCTTGGACAACTCTTAGGACAAGGTCTGGTTATTGACATCATTTACAGCTTTAATTATTTATATTTATAATAGCACATAAAACTTCTACCTCAATTTCAGAAGCAATCTTAATTGATATTACTCATACCAAACATTTTAGAAAACAAGATGCTGTGCAATACAACTTTCAGTCTCTTATTGTATTATTTATGAACTACTAAATTAGGCAACTAATTCCTGAATTGTGCTTAAGCATTTTGAATCGAATTCTCTCCTCATTTTATCATCCTCTGAAGTAATTATATGCAAGAGCATAACTACAATAGCACTTTTTAGTTCAGTGCTTTTGAAAACTCACCTTTTTTTAAGTTTCACTACTATTTCATGTCATTCTAGCTGTAACTGTGTGAAATATTTGATAAAATGCTGAAGGAAGATCAGACTAGGAATAATAAACTAAGAATTTTCTAACATGAACTAATAGGAGTAAAAGTCAAAAGCCTACCTTAATAAACACACACTCTGAAATGACCGTCAGCTGAATATTTAAAGTATACCTGGTACAACTCAGCATCAGCTATCACCAATTTTTAACTGGGTTTGGGTATCTGTGGAGCACCCTCAGGCTCCTTTGAAAACCTCTGCCTCATTAAAAAAAAAGTCTTTGTTCAACTTCACATCAAACGTAATACTTGAATGTGTAAGACTTCCCCATTCTGCTACTACACATGAAAACCTATAATCTGTTTGCTAAAATTCTTTTAAGGCTATTTATATTATGTATTTAACATGTTCTGCACACTCCGCAGAGAGTATGCAAACATATAATGTAAATATAATGTTCAATTATAATTGTTTAACAATATGTAAGTATATTGAATATCATCAAGTGGTAAATAATCTGTGCTGTTGATTTACAGAAAAGCATTCTTCATCTTTCCCATCTGTGTGATAGTTTTGGATTGCTGATCGTAACAGAACATCAGACAAATCTAGCTAAAAAAATTATGAAATACATGTAAGAGGAAGAGGGAAACGAAACATGATTTCATCTTGATAACCAGTGGAAGAGCAGTTAAAGAGAAGTTATGACTAAAACAACAGGTCAACACCTATCCCCTCTTATAAGCACTGAAATCCCCTGTGAGTCAGAACTGAATAAACCCTGAATTTGGTCAGTGCCTCCATTTTGAATGCCTGAAGGATTCTCCAGCTTCCAGGTCTTATATAGTACGTTCGCTCTCTAGTTGGGAGTGAAGACATTTTCACTAGCACCTTCACATGGTGACACCACACACCAAACCAGCAAACTAGCACCTTACTTCATGACAAATTCAGACAAGTCTTTAGCTTGTGTAGTTTTCTGTTTGAAAGAGACTCTTTGCCTAAAAGCCCAAATGCCATTCAGCAACCAAATAAAAAGGAGCACCTTTCACCAAACAACAAAATGAAAAAAAACAATGGAAATTAATTGTTTATACTTTTACTGCCAAGCTAAAAACACACACTACTCACAAAACTTGGGGTAAGGGGTCTTTTCTGCCAGACCACTACTGCCACCTGCGGGGCTTTCACACAGGAGAGCCCTAAAAGGTACCATCTCACATTAAATGAAGCAGGGTTTTTTTTTTCTTGACAGGGTTAGTATAATAGCTTGACAGTTTAAACGTAACAGAATCTTAACGGGTTAATATTTAAAAATGCATGCAGAGGGACACACATCCATGCATGGCATCATCTTCTGCTTCCTTCAGGCAGGGAACACACATACTGGTATAGGCAGGCTCGACACGCGATTTAAGCTCATGCTACAAATTACACATAAAATTAATTTTTATCTGAAGGATTAACCAATTTAGTTTCTTGTTGTGTTAAATATAAAAGCAAAACTATTTAAAAAGCAGTGAAAGTTTTATTAAAAATTAAAGTAGCCAGCTACACAAAATGCAAATTTAAAGTAAAATTACTATTTGTCACAAAGTAGAATAAAAATATTCAGAGTGATGAGACAGGTCTCCAGAAATATATGATCTTGCTTTAGGTAAAAAAAACAAAACAAAACAAAAAAAACAAAACGTGAAGAGCTCTGAAGTAGAATATATTCAAGGAAAAGTGCATAACTTCCACATTGCATTTCTTATCATCACAGTTCCATATCTAAGACACTTAGTGGCATCACCTAAATTGAAAATGAATGGAAGTACTGATAAGAAAACCTGATTACTTTAAGTAAGAGTGCAGCCTCTAAGTCAGAGCTCCAAATAATAAGAAACAAGAGAAATTACGTTGTACCAGTGTTAGCAGTAAGAAAGATATTAAAACCAACTGTGACACACCTAAAATATCTCCATGCTTCATTCCCTCTTAGAGCTACACCAAGAAGTCCATATTTCTACACTTGTACCTCCTTTGCTTGAAGTTTAAAACCTGTTTCAAGCCCAGACTCCCTCACTGGCAAACAGGTACACAGCAGCTTCCAAAGGCTCTATCAAAAGGCAGCAGCTATGGCATTGTGAATATAGGATCTGGGCGACCTCAAAAGTTTATCCTTCATCTAAACCTTCTCTTCTCCCACTTCAAGATAGTGGTTAGAGTCCATTTCACTCCAGGCAAGCTGGAGAGGCCCCTAGCATCTTTGCTTCCAACAATAAAGAGTTACAGGGTGCTCTACTGAAAAATCTATACTCTAATGGCTTCATACAAGCTAATATTGGACAGCACACAAGAAAAATTAGACTACCCACAGACTACAGAGAGGCTAACAAGAATAACCATGATGTGTCTTTGCCACAGATTTATTCTGAAAGGATTGAATAATTACATAACTAAAAACATTCAACTCAAGTTAACTTCCATCTCTTTCTCCTCACAGTTTGACACAGGGATGTTCCTGTAAGCTTCAAAATTCACCAGCTAATCAGGCAGGAAAAAACTGTATGCTATTACTTTTAACAAGACTTATCATTGTCCCTTCACCCTGTCTTGGAAAGAGAAAAGCTGCTCTTTAAAATCACCTCTGGCACTTTGCACTGCCAGCTGGCTCTCGTTTCCATAGCTTAACATAAATGTCCCACCTGCTGATCCTCATATGAAAAAATGTTTTTCATGTTAATAGTATAATAATCAAGACCTTCAAAATCAACAGCCTTAGACTGTTCATAATAACTGGTTTTCAAACAGGATGTCCTGCACTTCCATGGGCAGAGCAAGTGTCACAATACATCGATAAACTCCAGCCTCCTGCTCAATACCCAACTCCAAGACTGAGTTCAGAACCTCATATAGTTATATTCTACTCTGTCACAACATGAACAGGCACAGAGAAATTGCAGGTTAGCCGAAATAATCCATGCTATTTGTTTAAAAGCAAGTATTTTATTTTAAATACTAGAGGGGGAGTTACTTGCCTTCTTGTTCTTGAAGAGTTAGAATTTCCACTTTTAAGGCTTTCTCTAGAATCATGAGGGTAGGAATATTTTAAGTGTTATTCTAAAGCAAACTGAAACCCTTAAAAAACCATATGACTATAAAAAACAGGCTTTTTGAAAATGCAAATAAGTGACATGCAATAAAATTAGGAGAACTGGCAATATGGGCATGTGCTGCATATCATACAGTAAATACCACTTGAAACTAACTTGCTAGAAAGCCCAGTCATGAATCACAGTATATGCTGGACATAGTATTTGGCACATCAGTGTCTTCTGCAGGATCAGAATCCTACTAAAGTAAAATACAATCACATTCATATTTTGTGGCTAAGCTACACACATTAAAATTATCTCTTCAAAAGACTTTTAAAAAGGGTAATATTTTGTACTGCCATCTCTTGACAATCCAGTGACAATTTAGTGATAAAAACAAATGTAATAATTTTTTTTTCTTAAAAACGTTTCTTTAAAATGCAATTGTTAAGTAGAAAGATTCTTGACTTCTCTGCCTTTAACTTCTCAGATCAGGCAACATTCTTACAGAACATTCAAATAAAAATTTATATATACACATATATATATATAACTGAACAGTTCATACTGTGTGTCATAACTGGCATTGCTTCTGTTACAGTACTACTATACAGAAAAAGGAAAAATCTTTCAACAAACTATAAAGTTTGATGCCTGCAGTTTTCTTTCTATAAAATTGTGTAGTAAGTGCTAAATTTTGCTGGTTTTATACGGAAGTTTTGCCATTTTTATACGGTGATTCTTTAACAGTTATTGTAGCTGTGGTGATGTCAGTTATAATAAGGAATAACAGATGGGCTGGAATGAAGAACAAAGTATTTTCAAGCATCTGGATAGCTAAAAAATTCAATGAGAGGGGTTTTATTTTGACTCCACCCATTATTACCCTATATGTGATTGCACTTTTACACCTTATATACTTAATTCAAGTACAATATTTCTTCATATTTTTTCCAGTTAAATTCAGTTCCTGTTGCCTTTCCACTGTGTGGAAAGCCCAGCTACACAAAGTACGTTCCTCTAACCACCCAATGTACTATGTGATTCTGTGCCATAGAATAAGTTTTCATTTCAAGTTCGTATTTGGACCAGACTAATATTTTCTCACTTGCAAATGGATCACAGATTTTAATTTTCTTTAAAAAATATTGGAAGCTAAAACTTCATAAAGCACTTTTTCAACCAATGGCTGTACAACAGAATTTTGAATTCCGATCTTTTGATTCGCATACCTCACTTAAATTAAACTGATCAGTCTGTTGGGTTACATATGAGTTCAAATCTAGGAATTAATCCTGTGTCAAAACAAAGAATTTAAACACTAGCTTATGTTCTCTTCTTTATGAAGACAAGTTGCTGAATCACAGACTTTATATATAAACTTATTCAGATAAAGTACCATGAAGTTACAAGCATGTTAACTATGTCAGGCTCAAGCTATTACTCATATACAGAGGATAAGTCTTGGTTCCATGAAGCCAGTGAACAACAGTCTTCCAGGTCTTTATACCTCATTAGACAAATAAGTACACAAACCACACACTTCTTACTAGTCATTCTAACATTATGAAATACAGAATCACAGAATCAACCAGGTTGGAAGAGACCTCTGGGATCATCGAGTCCAACCATAGCCCTGACACCACCATGGCAACTAGACCAGGGCACTAAGTGCCATGTCCAGTCTTTTCTTAAACACCTCCAGAGATGGTGACTCCACCACCTCCCTGGGCAGCCCATTCCAATGGCTAATGACCCTTGCTGAGAAGAAATTCTTCCTAATGTCCAACCTGAACCTCCCCTGGTGAAACTTGAGGCTGTGTCCTCTTGTCCTATCGCTAGCTGCCTGGGAGAAGAGGCCGACTCCCACTTCACTACAACCTCCCTTCAGGTAGTTGTAGGCTGCAATAAGGTCACCTCTGAGCCTCGTCTTCTCCAGGCTAAACAACCCCAGCTCCCTCAGCCATTCCTCATAGGTCAGACCCTCCAGATAACTAACAAATCAGAAAATCCAAAAGGAGTATTGTATTAAACATTTTTCTAGAAGGCAAAAAAGTGATTCCATTGATGTATGCTCCAGTAACTGTAAAATTCTTAATTGTTTGGTGTTAGGGTAAAGATGGGATTGTTTTTAAACACCATAAACACAGTAAGTGTCTCTTTCAGTATTGTCTTCCCCTTCAAAACTCAAACTGATTAGCAATCCTGACGTGCAGCAGCACATATCACTTGGGTTATGCTTAAACTGCACTGGAGGTGGTGTAGGGACAATCTCTATTGGTCAAAGTCATCAGAGCAGTAATACTCAGCCTTGCAGTCAGCTGCAGACTAATGGGGACAGCCTGGACAGGAACAGAATACTGGAAAACACAGTAAGCTACTAAGCCATAAAAAACACCCAACCCTTCCTCACATATTCTTTTGAGCCTAGAGTTAAAGCATCAGGAATTTTTTTTGCAGGCATTCATTGTTGCCCATATGGTCCTCAAATAGCCAAGGCCAACAATAACACTGACAGTTCAGAGGTGGCATATCAGAGTATCAAGCCAAAAAACCTTCCCACTTTCATCTGTAAATATCCTTAAGTGGTCAACTCTGCTTATAAAGTATGAATTCCACATGCCTGTAGTAGCAATATGGCAAAACAAAAAGTCAAAGATGGGTAGCAAGAAATCACTACATTCAAGTAAAACAGGCTGGAAATTACTTTTTACACTACTCATCTGTTATGCATGTTACACATACTTCTGTTAGAAAAGATGCAAGAGAAAAGGAAAGAGGCAGCTAAAAGTTAACTAACTCAGCACACAGCAAGAGACTATTGCTTCAGTAAATTAGAGGTCACTGTCTCCACAACAGACTTGTAAGTATTTAAAAATATTGCAAAATACTCTTGTAAATGCACCTGTGTAACCATAACACAAGTGGGGATTTTCCGAGAGACAGGAAAGTGCAGTAGCCATGGCTGTCAGCACCACATGGGACAATACAAATATTCAAACACTAGTTAACATGATTACATAGAAAGTTAATTTTCAATACCTTCACCTGTCAAATAGTCTCTGCTTCTTTATTATTTCTGCAAGGCAAAGAAGGACTCATACAAGAACAACATCAGAAATTTTAGACCTACTGAATTACTTTTTTGTCTTACCAGGAGTAAGAAACTTGGAAACTTGAATTTATTACTTTATGGATTCTATTGAATTAGAGACTTAATCAAATACGTAACAGCATACATCAAAACATGAACCGCTAGTAGCCTATGAGTAGCTGGCTTTAATAGATGGCTGATAAATATATTACTCTGTGATACAGTCTTAATGGGCTGGTGGTTCACAACACTGATGTTAGGAGTTCAGGCATGACCCCTATAGTCAAGCCTGCGGTGATCACGCATGAAAAAATACCTAAGTAAATTTCAAATACAATGCCAGTTGTAGTGCTAGCAATTAGCAGGAAAAAAAAAAATATCACTTTTTGATTGCAAACTGAGCAAAACAGAATCAGTGGTGAAAACATGGAACCCTGTGATATTTTTATGGGATCATTCCTCAGTATAAACCTACTTAGACTTGAAGTTCATAAAGAGTTAAAGTGTGGATAAAGCTTACTAAGTAGCCCTTGCTTGCCATTTTGAACATATAAAGTCTACTTTTATTTCCTGGCTTTTCAACAGTTACTTTTGTTCAAAAAAGAAAAGTATTTTTCCCCATCTCAAATAATGAAAATCTATTTACTAGCTTAGCTCAAGCTAAAAAGTTGGGTTCTGGAAATCTAATCTTTTAAGAAACCCAGAAATTCTTATTCTTTAAAGGTGACAAATTACTTCTGGACAATAAACCTTTCCAGACTGCTTTATATTTCCTCTTCAGAAAACACACTGTTCCATTACCAAGTAAAATGATATTTATCTGCAAATAAACGAAAGTGAAGGCCAGAATTCTAGTAACTTTCACCAACTTGTCCATACCTATCAACCCCTTGTAATAAAAGGAACTTCACATTTTACAAGGCATACACGTCATTTTGTGGGTTATTTGCTTCAAGAATCTTTCTTCCATGAAGAACAGTCCTTCTGCTCACAGATATAGTACACATAAATGCTCACAAAAGAAAGTTGGTTCCCATATTCTAATTCCCAGATGTAGCTCCTAAAAGCAAGAGGCACCACATATGCAAAAGCATCCAATTACCTACAGACAACTAAAGTTTTTTCTTTTGGGTATTTCTAATCAAATACCAATGTGGTTGAAGGCAAAAATATCATTCATTTAAACACAAAGTTCACCGATAAACTGGTGCCTAAGGCAGGAAGAGTCCTCAGTAGATTAGAGGGAAGAATTCTCTTTCCCGTGACACATCCCCTAAATCCTGAGAGAAGGATGGTTTACTGTTAGAACTGTGCCTGCTGATAAATTCCACATGAAATCAACATTTTTTTGCCATATAGATACCACTAGACTTCATTTCTTGATGGATAGTTGAAAGCACAAAGAACCAAAATAGTGACAGGACAAGGGGGAATGGTTTTAAACTGAGAGGGTAGATTTAGATTAGATATTAGGAAGAAATTCTTTCCTGTGAGGGTGGTGAGACACTGGAACAGGTTGCCCAGAGAAGTTGTGGCTGTCCCCTCCCTGGCCATGTTCAAGGCTGGGCTGGATGAGACTTTGAGCAACCTGGTCTAGAGGAAGGTGTCCCTGCCCATGGCAGGGGGGTTGGAACTAGGTGATCTTTAAGGTCCCTTCCAACCCAAACCATTCTATGATTCTATGATAATTAGGGGCAACATGAAATACTGACTTGAAAAAAAAAAAGAGGTATTTGAGGAAGTTTGCAGTCTATTTCAGTTTAAAATAAAAAAGTCAGGCTACCTTTTTAGCATTCACAGGCTTATCAGATATAACTTGAAGGCTGTGTACAAACAAAACCAAGTAGTAAAACAAAGAGTAGTGAACTTTAAAATGTTCAGAAGAAACAAAGTCCCCGATTTAAAGGCTTCATGCATTCCTATTGCAAAAACAGGTTTGTAACTTGGAAGTGATCAAAACAGAAATCCTTTTCCTTTGACTACATGCAAGCTATAATGCTCTATCTATGTGGTTTTAACTCAACCCACAATGGCATTTCAGATGTTTGTGATGGAAACATCCCTGAGGCTAGCAACATGAGCTATTTTGCTTCAGACTGAAAGCACCTTAACATAATGTTCTAGTTTCAGGCCAGCCAGGTCAGAGTAATACTTAGTGCAATTAATCAGCCATTAAAACATGGTACTTTTAGGAACAGCTTTGCCAAGCAAGTTACTGTCAAATAAATAGAAAAGTAGTTGCCTAAGTATTTTAATCTTCTCCAAGGACCTTTTATGGCCAAGCAGATGGAGAAAGTATAATTCAGGCACAGAAAAACAAACACAACTTGTGATAGGCCCTTAAAAAGTGACTTTCTGCTATTTTCTGAACAAGTTATTTCAGATGATTCAGACAAACATAACCCACCTTTTTGATGGGGGAGTATTAAGTCACTTGCCTTTTCAGGGTCAAATCCCTGCCAAGTGGAAAAAAATGACCTTTATATGAGGCACTTTAGCTAACAGGAACTGTGTAAGAACACCTTCCTGTGGGTTTGTTCCCCATACATTTACCTGAATTGAGGGGGGCATGGAGAAAGAAAAATCTAACACATCTCAAGAAGCATAACAAAGCGACAAATTCATAGAACCAGTAATCTGTAAACGTAAGAGATACTGCTCACAAAATTTCCTTTGCAAAGGAGACAGAGGTACAAAGAAGGTCTTAGAAAAGAGGTCTCTGATGAAACAGAAAAATGGAAACTAAAGGGCAAGACAAAAGGGAACAGACTTTGAAGTCAATGCCAAGATATTTATATAATTATGGTGGATACCAAGCAAACACTGCTGCTCACAATTACCATTTCAACTCTGAAAATTTGAGAGGAGTAGGAAGTCTCATAATTCCTTTGTGTAACTTCCCAGATTTCAGCTGTTCTAACTGCAGCATATGGACAGTCTCTCTTCAAACCACTCCAGAAGGGCTTTTTTTGTTGGTCTTTTTTAATCAACTCAGGCAGCACACCTAAACCATTTTCTTCCAAAGTTTCAGCTTCAGTGAGAACGCTTTCGCACAGCCATAACTTTATGGATGACAACACAGAGCATGCAAAAATGTAACTGTCCAAGCAGGCTTATCAATGGGAAGAGGAATTTATGCTGAGACAGTGTCCTAAGCAGTTTAAAATAACACAAATTGTCAATGTAAGTGGTTATATCTCTGAAGCAATCCAGGCAGTTAGGCATGTAGGAGTCTCCTTGACACTAAAAATTTCATAAACAGTAAGTACAACACATTAACAGAACTAGAATATAAACTTTAACAAAGTAAGGGACAAACTTCTATAACAATTAGAACTGAACTTCCAGTTCAGTGATCATAGTTAGAGATCTCCAGGTGAAACCCAGAATAAGATAAACTCAGATTTTTGCCTGTAGTTCAAGTTTCTGATCACAAGATTTATAGGAAATTTTCAAGTTCTTGACACAGAACATTCAGGCTTTAACAGAATGCAAAAAAGTGCAGTTCAACAGCTTAAAAATACATCACTTCTAGAGTGCAGAGACACCTCACCAAAAACGTTATAAGTAATCACTTATCTTTGATTCTATTTTTTCTTGTATATTTCTGAAAATGTGATGGAAATCAAACAGTTTATGCTGGAATTTAATCCCAAATGTTGTAGTATGTTATTATCATTATTTACATACTGATATTGCAATAGGGAAATACAGCATTTCACATTACTGTAAGAGGAAAAAAAAGCAATTCATGAAGAATATGGAGGGGCACACACTAGAAACGCAAGTTACTTAGCTGGAATTCTCCACAGCACTTCAAGTTTATCTTAGAAGTAGACTATCAAGATTATAGAATAAAATATATGACTGCCTTTATGAGGCAATCACTACCCCTGCCCCAAGGGATTTACATAAAATAGCTTCTAATAATGCTCTTCTTATCCAGCAACCCAGAGATATACATTAGAAGTAATAGACATTATGCCAACAAGAAAATACAGGTGAACATCTACGATCTGTAGATACAACTGCTTTCAGAATGCTCCATTTACTTTATATTATTCCAACCAAAGTGGAAAGGATGTGAAAGTAATTAATTGACATACATCATATTTAAGGCACTTCAATCTCTCAGCAGTGTAGGATTAACAGCTCTATGCTTATTAAAGTACTAGATATTATTTATGTTACAGTAGGGCCTAGAGGCCCCAACTGAGACTGAGGCCTCTCCTGAGTGGAGTATTAGAAAATCATTATCACATTGACTCAAAGAATTCCCTTTCAAATTAAAAACATGTTTTGTTAAGCCAAACTACTACCTCTATAAGCTTTACTACAGTTTTTGGTGTTTAGTTCATCTTTATTTTTAATGTCAGAAAGGAGTACAAGCATACTACATATTTTTATTTAGAAAGACAGAAGCATAGCTGTGAAAGACGTACGACCCTAGACTTCTCCCTGCCTTTCAGGCCCTTGGGTCTAGACACACAGACATTCCTTCATTTATCAGTACCTGTATAAAGAGGTTTGTATAACTAGACTGCTGTCTCTCCACCCTCTACAGAACAAACCCCCACAACAAACCCCAGCATGAGTAGGTCTGTGGGAATTCTGAATCTAACTAGCTAAATGGTCTGGGACAAATTAGTAGGCTCTCAAAATTCTCACTAAGACCAAACTCTTGAGTGTCAAAGTTCACACAGAACATACAGAATCTGCATAAGCTTCTTGGAGTCATTATTGAAACAGATGGTTCAATAATATGAGTTCCCAAACAAATAATTGTATATACAAATGTTAGTACAATCTGCTGTTGTAAAAATCAATGCCTTTTTCAAATTTTTTCTGACACAAATATTTTTTCCAAACTTCAAAAGCTGTATTGTCATAACTTGATTAATTAACTTTTGGTTTATACTAACTAGCCCACTAAGACTATTCTTTATATTTTACTTGTAAGACCTCTTGGATGAAAGCCAGCACAACTGTCTCCAGAGAGTCAAAAAAAAATTATAAATTATTAAAAAATTATTAGGTAACCATGAGTACCCAAAACACAAATATCCCTCAGATTACACTGCACAAGGCAGTAAAGCCAGTTAGTCAGATGTTGCATTTGCATTTGTTATGGAGGTAAAACACACAACTTATGATCAGGTATTCAATGATCCAGTGAAGCAGCCACAAGCCTGCTTGGGAGCAGAAGTAATCTACCTGACAAGGACACTCCTACTGCATCCCCTATGGTCACAGGCACTGGGCAGCCAGCACCCACCACAGCTCTGGTGGCACACAGCACAGGCATAAGCTGGATTGTAAAAACACTAGCTGAACTTTTCTGGAGTTTGCTTATTTCAGTAACAGACTCAGGACAAGTTAGCAATACTTCACAAGTTCTCTACACTCAATCCCCCACCCAACCAGTTTTTCCCTGACCTGTCTTATGTGTATTTTACAAAAAGTTTTGGTTTGTAGCAGTGCAATCCTCAACAATTTAAACCGTTCCTTAATTTCCACAGTTTAACATTGGAGTTTAATAATCTGTTCCAACAAATCATCTCTGGAATTCACACACTCTTAAATGCTTAATAAAGAACAGATTTTTCAGTAAGATTCCCTATTTTCCTGTCTCAGGGAAGGATCTTACCAGATTGCAAAGCTTCACTTTTCATTCTTTTAAAGAAACTACTCCACTGGAGTTATGAGACCCCAGGTTCTACCTTCACTCAAGAAAAAGAGAAAATCTAAAGCACAGTACAGCAATTCTACTATTCTTCTAGAATTAGGAGTATGCCCATTAATGAAACAAATATTTTTAAAGAAAGCAAAAACACTTTGAATTTTCCTTTTACAAGTCACCTTATTTGTTACATACCTCAGAACTGTTTCTTAGGATCTAGAAGCAAATTTCACAACTGGAAATTAATCTGAAAAAGGAAACTTTAACAAGGTACTTACCGTAAATTCGCTACTTTTACTGACACAGGAATGTGGGGAAGTTGAGTGGCCCATTTCAGTGTAACATCTTGATAAACATTCAACATTTTACTATGGTTTGCAATTAGAGTGTTTATTGTTCCTTCTTTCACTGTTAAAAGATATAAAAACAGTTTTAGGATGAAAGATTTTCAAAACCCAGTACTCTTCTTTGAGGTTTATATCATTACACCATTTTTTTTTCTTTTCCTTTTCAGCCATTATTTGTTATAAATTAATTCAATACAATTAAAGCATCAAAAGTTATGAAAGTTACATTGACAATGGCCAAGTACATATGTGATTAATTATGGACACCAATTTCAGTTGCATACTACCCAACACATGCAACAACTTTCCAAGGTTCTAGCCAGTCATGCTTGGTAGTTTAAAACATGATGAACAAAGACTCATAATCACCATGTTGGCATGCCAGGATAGATATGACAGAATACACATTGGTTAAATATCAGCTACTTATACTCTTCATTAATTCACTGACCTGTGAATACTGATTAAAGGTGTATACATTTATAGAGTTTATTTATAGTATAATTTAAATCAGAAAATATAAAATCTGAAGATAATGTTAAGATCAGATAATTGTAATTATAAAATAAGGCATGGTGTCAAATTTATCAGATAGTTTTTGAAACATTAATACAGAATAGGTATTAAGAATCTGTAGTTCTATAGTGGCATCCAATCAAGTTGCTTTCACACAATGTAATAAGTTAGTTTCATCTCCTAACAACAACTTTGATTTTTTTTTTAACTGTCAGTAAATGACAGAAGGTCCTCAACACTAGTTCACTCTTCCATTATCTCTCATTCTTCCACGTTTGTTGCTTTGGTAGCCTGGGCAAACTTACTCAAAAACTGGACAAGTACCTCAATTTGGTGACAACAAAATACCTATTTAGATTCTAAAAACTATGACACTTCACTCTAACATTTGAAAATAAACCTGCTTCATTCAAAGACAGTTCCGATTCCACAGATTTTTTACAAGTCAACAGCTTATTCAGGAAAATATATTTATTCAGTAGCAAAAAGAAAATCTTAGCTGTAAAAGTAACCAAGCTAAAGTTAAGTTGAATTTTCCTTTTACAAACCTGAACAATAAGGAATGAAGCAACTCGGACTGTAATCAAGCTTTTTCATGAATCGAATTTGCCCATTATCCTTAAGACAAAAGAAGTTTCTCTCACCAAGCACAAAAACAGAAGAAACTGCCTGATTAAAGGAGACAACGCATATATCCAGTGCTTGCTCTCCGATGTTTAAAACCCAATCCACCTTCAAAAGAAAAAACATGCTCCAGAGATCAGTTGACAGCTGCATATTAAAGACAAAACTTAGAGAAGGCTCAGAACTCATCAAGTTACATGAATATCATTAATGTAAATAGAAAAGCAAAATCAAAGTTTATTTTGAAGGAGAGTTATCTTGTTATGTTGAAGGCAGATGGTAACTTTGTGAGTAAAGCAGCAAAAACATCCACTTTTTGAATTAGTCACGAATTGATGGCTATGTAGTTCACTGAAGTATATTTCAATTTTAAAATACACATCCCATTCAAAACAAAAATGCTTTATACTTTAACTATTAAATCCAAGAACAGAGTATTAGAATAATTTAAATCTGCCTCTGTATATGTCCTTAGATATTAAGGGCAAGGTTAGAGAGTAAAAGGTAGTAACTTACTCTACCAATACACGTAAATGAAAAAATAGACAAAGTTTTAGGTGAGTAAGGCAATATTCATGCTTGCAGTCACTAACATACACCCTTCAGTCTGAAGAATGTTTGTGTATATAATAGCTTGTCTACTTTTCCAACTACATACATTGATATAATAAGCAACTACTTACAAATCTTGCCTTGCCTATATCCTTACATCTTTAAACAATACTACTGCTTATTGACACATTTCATTGGTTTGTTACTTCAGCTCCTCTGAGAAGTTTCAACTAATTCACACATGCAAAAATTGCTTTTGACTGCTGCCAAGCTGGTTAAACAGAAATTCAGAATTTCTGAAGTAAAAAAATATCGAAGTTCAATTGTCAGCACTTCCTATATGAACATCAATCATTTTGCTTAAAGAACATAGAATGTGTTAGTAAACATACTGGCATATCTGATACATGAAGCTGGAAGCACCATCTTAAAAGTTAAAGGGAAAAAAAAGCCAGGCTTATTACATTTGTCTCCATGTATGCTTCTCCTTTTAGATTAAAAAAGTTTTAACTTGCAGCATATCTGATGAAGCTTCCAAATTTCTTATTTAAAAACTATGTCTTCTCCCTAATTCAAGATGTAGGATTCTGACTAACTTACAGTTTGAAAAAATTCTACTATTAGCCACTGGAAGGGAGATGCTCTCCCAATATTTTACTTTCATACCTGAAATATGCTGACTCTAGTATTTTACTCAGTATATTTAGCAGACAAGCAATTCTACTGCAGGACCACAGAGAATGAAATTCTCTTCCTCTTAATAGGATGCAGCTCAAATATTAAACAACTTAGTCATAGGGACCTCCTGAAGACCATTGAATCCACAGGTTTTGGACAAAAAGAGTCCAGGATACTGACTATTTATGGAAACATTTTTCACTGCTGAGTTTATTCTAAGTATTGGGATTCTCCAAGTAGAATGAGGTTAATTTTCTAAGTCCAATACAAAGTCACAAACAGACAAATTAAAAACATGAGCAATATTTCAGGTGTACCTATTTATTTTACTAGAGTTTAGGTTTGTGTATTACAAAGATGAGCTTAGAAATAGTTATTTCCAGTACACAGTTCTCTTTCCTACCCCTCCCTTTAGAACAACAGTGAGTTTTAAGTCCCAACCTTAAACAACTGAGGCCCAGAGAAACCTTAATCGAAATCTGCTGGAGTCTTTCCATTGCCTTTAATGGCAATTGGATCAGGTCCTTTGTCAGAAGACAATGTTTCCATTTGTTACTCAGCATTGGTCTTTTTAACATGTATGCAGTGTACCTTACAGGTTACGTAAAATAAACAGGTTTTACCACAAGTCTTTTTCCAGAACTACGTTTTTGCTGTTCCGTTTCTTGTCTTTCATCAGCATCTGTCGCAAATGCCAGCACTTGGTATCTGTTGTAGGAAGTTTTAAAAAATAAAAAAATAGTTTGTACTTAATACCCTAAGTAAAAAAATACAATATAATCATCATAAGTATACATACACAGTAAAAGCACAGTCTAAAAGAATTGTTAGAAAGCCGACTGCAACACATCTGTCATCAGCAAAGATGTTAAGATAAATATCCCTGTAGGATAACAGCTAAGTGTAAAGGCAGAAATTTAAAAACCTTTCTATTCAGATTTTATCTCGTGTTAATAAATTCAACAGCTAAATACATTAGAGGATAGAAATCTAGACCACAAAGCAGCAAGAAATAAAAATATTTTCAAATTTGGAAATTAGGATTCTAATAAAAAACACACTTTTTTGCTCTTATTAAGCTTTCAAAAAACCTCCTAAGCTACCCTGAAATACAATCTGCTCTAATAGTTACACTCTCAAGCACATCCATTACGTAAACTAAGTGGTTCCAATCCAAGAGATAACAGTAAACTGGCACCAGTAGGTGGCACATGTAGCAAAAGATGGTAGGTTTGTGGGTTTGCAAGTTTTTTTAATTATTTTGTAATTGCCAACCAACCATACCAAGAAAAATTGCCAATGGAGACATTAGAACAAAAGATGTCAACGGCCATAAAAGCTCTGCACATCTATCCATCCTCATTTACACCTATGTAATCCTCAATGTTCAAACTGTGTCCTCATTGACTTTTCTGTAACTATTTCTTTCCTGAATTTGTGCTGGTGACCTAACTTACTGAACTACCCTGTTTCCCATGTATGCACATGAGGTAAACTGTAAAATGCTGACATTTCCTACAAAAGTGAAATAAACAACAAAAAAAAAACAACAAAAAACCTTATCCAAAAGGCAGCATTCAATTCTGGAAGTCATGGAGCACCATCAGCTCCAACCAACACCATTCTGAATGTTCCAATTCATTTCTAACAAATAAAAGTACATCTTTTTCTATATTGTCAAAGTTAGAGATTTAAAACAATGACACCAGCAGCCCTCACATTTCAGATGCATGTATTGTGGTGCTCACTACTGAAAGATTTTAGTGTCTGAAATTATTTTACTTACAGAAGTAAACCATGTACTTGGAGTAAGAAATGTAATTGCTTAAGGTGAATGCTATGACCTAGTTAAAAATACTAAGCTGCTTTTAGTACAATTATCATGTCTTTAAGTGTCCTCTGAGCAAATTCACTTCCCTTTTTCAGTTTAACACATTTGTAAGAGAAGTTGCAGATTCTGACCTAATAAAACCTTTTCTTTTCACCATATTTTACTTATAGTCTTGGCTAACACCTTATTTTATTAATCAGTGACTAATACATAGTTTTCAAATCAAACTCCCATTAAACAGCAACATGTATGGATGTTTAAGTGCCAACTACCTGCATACAAGCCTTTCATCACAAAAAACTCATGCCACAGATGGCCAACACAAACTCTCAATTCAGCTGTCAGATCAAGTATACAATCATTTAAATAAGAGGCATTTTGCTTTTAGATCTTGAAAGGTGTCAGAATCAACACGAAATATTGCTTTCAAATGAAGGCATCAGTCTGTTTGAGCCATAGGAAGATGGACAATTTGAGATTTGGCAACTTATTCTGGGAAAAACACTAGATAGAACCACTATATTTCTCATTTACTACCATAAGAAAAACACACATTTAATACAACCATAAAAACAATCTCTCCTTACCATGTCTATTTCCTTCATTTAGAAGGATTACTTTATTCTAATGTCCTAATAGTTCAGACACACTAGAGATTAGTACCCCAGTGTCTTAACACTTGGCACTAAAGACCAATAACCAAGTGAAGAATTCCTTTAAAACTACACCTAAACACTATAAAGACAGCACACTTTTGAATCAGAGGAAAAATTTAAGCCACATTTGTTGTAAAAGTCAATAATTTAAACATAATGAAAATGCATGAGATTCATTTTAAAGAAAAAATATTTCTTTATTCCTTACCAATATTAATAATTATCTTCTAACTTACTTATTAGGAAAAATATGAATTTTCTATTAAATTACTTTTACTTGCAACTCATATCTTCTCATGTGTTAACAATACACAATGTCTATAATCTGGTCATGCAATATCCAGAATCTAAAAACCATCTGATCAAGCTTAAGTAGCATAATAAAGAGTATTGCTTGAGAAATTCAAGTGATAGAGCAGGGTAGCATGACAAAGCATTGTGTTAGATTAACATTCCCCAGATTAGATTCCCAAGGCATAATCTATATAAAGTGACATTTTTATTTTCTTTAGTATGATTACCTCTGAAAAAATCTTTAAGGTACTTGTCAGGCTATTCCTCCAGCTTGATGAGATTCCTCTTAATGGTAGCCCTACCCTCTTTATATAGCCACTTCCCACAATCTGGCATCATCCTTGAATTTCAGGACATGCATCTGTCCTATTGCCCAGGATGAAGATGTTATACCAGCTCCATTATCAACTCCTGAGGAACATCACTCATCTTTGGCTACTAGTTAGAACTGTGGACAACTACTACTCTGTAAGCCTGACAGCTCTGCCACTTTTTCATCCATTTTTTAGTTCTTCATTTTTTATCATGGGTAGTAGCTCTGCCCCAAACACCACCTCACCCCAATTTACTTCAAAAAGCCTATGAGCAGACCTTGTCAGTTTTAAAGGAAAAAGGATGAGGCAAAGCAAGCATTAAGTTCCTTGGTCTTTTCACACCTTTGTTAAAGTTGCTCAGTCTGTTCAGTAGTGGGTCAGTTTCCTGTGTTTACATCCCTTTTTACATCTGAGGTATCTGTGGAAATCCTTGTTCTTCAGACTCTCTGCCAGTAGAATTTTTAACCAAGCTTATATCTCCTCAATCCCATCCCCTGCATGCCCATATGATGTTTTATATTTATCCTTATTAGTCCATTTTAACTTCCACTCATACATTTCCTTTTTTCCATTTGAACTCAGTCAGAAGCTACCTGTCCAGTCAAGCTGCCTTCTGCTACTTCTTATTTTCTTGAACATCGAAACGGATTGTTCTTGGTCTTTGAGAAAGTTATCCATGAATATTCACCAGCTCTCCTGAGCCCTTTTGCCCTTCAGGGCAGCCTCTCACAGGATCCTGCCTACCAGTTCCTTGAACAAATCCAGGTCTGTTATCTTAAAATCTACACTCTTTAGTCCACTGCTTATCTTCCTCTCTTCTCTCAGGATCTTAATCTATACCATCTCACGGTCACTGCAGCCAGTGTCTGCAACACTCAACAGCAGATGCTGTCTATTACTTCTCTAAACATTTTTTTTTTTCTTTCTGAGTTGTGGATTCAGCAAAGCATCTTCCCTAGGCAGGCTGTCTAGCGCCTGCATCAAAAAAGTTTTCCCTAATGCACCTCAGAAACCTTCCACATTGCTGAAGTCCATTACGTTGCCCTCCCAGCAGACGCTAGCCCTCCATGAGAACAAGGGCCTGCAACTGGGAAACTTCTTGTTTAAAAAAGGCTTCATAGCAGACATCCACCACAATAACCCCCTCCTCAAGCATCCATCTGATTCTAAACACATGGATGCTTGATAAACTCTCAACATGGTGGCTCCATAAGAGAGCCCTGTGTACTCAAGCTACTCCTCCATGATGAACACAAATCACCCTTTGTCTTTTCTCCCTGAAGATCCTGGAATCATCAATTACAGGACCTTAGTCATGCAAACCACCCTGTCACATCTTTAACTACACATATAACTTCTAGTTCCTCCTCTTTGTTGCCAAAGCAGAAGGTGTTTGTAAATACACACTTAATATGGGCCCTCACTCATCCCACTTCCCCTTAGGTATTATAAAAGCACCCCTCTTTGTGCACTTGACCCTTGTACCCTGTACCATCACTTACATGCTGGATTTAGCACCTATCCCTCAGTCTAGCAGTCAAGGATCTTAACAAGTCTCCTCTGCCACTTTGTCAGGTGGATTCCATCTCTCCTCCCCAGCCCTCATCCTCTGAGAGGATCCTATGGTCACAAAAGCTAAAGCCCTGTCTCATATATCTTCTGAAAACTGAACAGATTCATCAGACTAACACCTATTTGCATCAAAATAAAAATCCTGTTGAAACAACTGGAAGGAACATCTTCCTCAAGCAGTATAATGCAGACAACACTGAAAGCACAGATTACACTGAACTGAAGCAGGGAAAAAACCTGGCACTTGCAGGACAACATGACATGCCTTGATAAGCTAGGAAACTTAACACATTTATACAAATAAAAATAGGACCATAAAGTCTTCAGGACACATAGTATGCTTTCTTCTACAACTGTCCGGAGACAGTAATCACTCAACAACATACAACATTATTTTTCTTCTTTCCTGCAGCTACTTATCACCTGCTTTGGGATACAATATTAGTAAAGGCAATAAAAATTAGACATTAATTCTTTTAATTTGTTTACGTACTAAATGATAGCACCAAAATATGCTATAATTACTGAACACGAACACATACTTGTAACTCTCAACCTGTCGACAAGAAGACACTGTAATGAAAGAATCTGTGCGAGAGCTGTAAGTCAAGGGACCAGGCAGAAGAAAACCAGGTAAAAACCGGCCAAAAGCATAGCTTTCCTGTTCAAACAGCATGAGCATCCCGTCCATGGACTGTATGCATATCAAATCTCGACCTAAGGAAAGCAAAAGAAATACAAGGGAAGCAAAGCAATGTTAGTAAATTAAAATTGCACTCATAAGTAATCCTAACAAAAGTAAGATTAATTTTAATTTATGAATGTTTACTATGAGGAAGAACACTAAATATTCCAACCTCAAAAAAGCTTAATTACCAAAATAAACAAGCTAGATTTTTTGGGAATAACATTCAGAATATATTAAGAGTAAAAAAGTATTAGATATTTTATTTCAAACTGAAATTTCTAAAGATATAACTATTACAACTTCCATTTAAAGAAATGTTTCAGTACTCCCAAAACCCCAAATTATTCTGGTTCTTAAATGCCTCTACACCTTACAAGCAGTCATAACAACTGTGGTTTAAAAATAACCTATTCTACTCTTTCAAGTCTACTTAAGCAACATAGCAGAAAGTCCTACAAATACATATTGTTGTGAAAATACAATGGTAATGTTTTCCACACTTTGCACTCACATTTTCCATCTTCAAGGAAAGAAAAAACAAAATAGGCCCACTCTGTGTTACCAATAAGACAAAAAAAATCAAATAAAAAAATTCGGCTTGGAGTAAACTACTTCAAGCCTCATCCATTATTTGGCAGTCTCAAGACATGACTTGTTGTGCCTCAAGTACACCAATCTAAATTCGGAGTCTCATTTTGAAGACTTCTGAGATCAGAAACTGATTATGCAGTTTGCATTTCATACGCAAGGGTAACAATTCAAACAAACAATGCATGCATTCAAGGAGAGCCATACCAGTAAGACTAACACCTTCTGAAGTTGATAGAAGTATCTCTCCTGCAGTCAGAGATAAGCCCCTATCTTGCAAACACGACATGAAATACTTGTAATTCAAACTGTCTATTCACCTCCATTAAAATACTCCATTGTGTCTCAGGAATTATTCCATATGCATGGAGGACCCAGACAAATTGTCTGTTCACTAAGTTCCATCCTCAATCCTTTCAGAACTGTTTTCTAACATAGGAAGGTGAAACAAAACAAACATAGACTAAGATTTCATTCTTACACTTAGCTAAAGGTAACAAAGGTCAAAGAGCTATTCAGTATGTGAAAAGGCAACAAATGTAAAGTACAGTGGAAAACATTGTTCATCTCCACTGTGATTCTTCATAGAAATTTTAACTACTTAAAAATAAATAGCAGTGTAATAGGTCAGCAGTACATCATGTTACTTGTCCTTGTGATTAAAGCATATAATAAAAATTTAGCTTTGGGTAAGAACAGAAAAAACTAAAGTTAGGTAAAGCTGCTGGGTCCTTTCCACTTGCCCTCCCTTATCCCTTTTTCAAATTGTCCCATTTTCTAAAAATCAAGTTCTCCCATCCTCTTTCCAGATCCTGTACATAATTCACTACATGTTCTATAAACCCTGTTGGAAATATCAACCATTCAACAAGGACATTTGAAAGTGTAATTCATTGTTCATTTGGTAGAGGCAAATGTGAATCTCTCGGTCTCTAGTGAAAACGTTAAAATACTTCAATTCTTCACATCAATGATTATACAGACAGAACTGCAAAACCATTTCAATAGTATAATTTCAGGGACACTGATGGCATTTCAGGCACTTAATCACAAGACCTGTTTCTTCCCTTATGTTCTACATGGATCTTTTCTGAAAACCTAAAAGACCATCTTACTTAATGGAGTTTTGTTGGGTTTTGTCTGTTTGAAAACTCCTGAAGTGCATACATTTTAAGGGATAACATTAACTAACAATATGAAACAAACTTTGCTTTAGCAATGTAGTAATGGCATTTCCAATCGACAAATTCATAAATTAAAATATAGAAAATAATTTTATTCAACATCAGAAAAATCCCTTATTCCTTATTAAACATGAGAGAAGTACTCCATTAAACAAGAATCCTTGGTGGCTTTGAAAAGAAACTTAGCTGAGAAACAATGAAAACATCTTCCTAAAATGAAAAATTTAATATGTACTAATAAACTAACACCTTACACAAAAGCAATTCAACATGGAAATTACTAAAGTACTGTTCAAAAGTAGTCAGACCGAGATTTTGCCTGATACTGAAGTCAAACCAATATATCTCTGGGGTTTTTCTACTACTGCAAGTGAGAAAATTTAAATACATCATTTTTATAGCAGCTCATTAAACCAGTGACCACTTGTCACTAGCAACTTCAGTTTGATGATTTAAGTCTCAAAAGTTTAATCTATAACATTCTGAAGTTTGTACTACTACACTGGAAACTTGAAACATTTTAAATGTTTCCTCTTCTATGTGCAGATTAAAGTCATACATCCTTCTAGGAAATGTAAACTCCTTACCTCTGTTAACAGCAAGTCAATGAAGAAATGCTTCCTGTGACTAAATGCAACCATTTTTGAGAGAATTATGGGTTTGACATAGATCTCCAAAAGTATTTTCTAAACAGACCATTTGTTTTAGAGCTATGATTTTCCTAGGATTTTCTACACAGACTTTTTAAATTATAAAGCAGGGTCTAGGGCTCCTGTGCAATCTTGAAATTTATTGTTTATAAAATTAGAAACATGTTCTACAGTACACAAACATTAGATATGCACACTCCTTTTAAATGTGCATAACTAGTATATTTCCTCTGAAATTATTTGTATGAAGTAGCTTTATTGAGTCTTTAAGAATCATTTACCCTCTTAAATATTCTTCATAGGACAGACTCCAGAATCGCTGGATTTATTCATAACTTTTAGCTGACATTCTACACCTGAAATATGTGGTATTCAAGATGTTACAGTGACTACTGATCATAGTCAGAATGAACATTTGAGCCTCTGAAGTACCAGCCAAGAACACTGCAATGACTTTATTAACATACAATTCAGAAATTAGAGTGATCTATAAGTACCTTGCATGTTTCAATTAAAAAATAAACACACATACATGAATTTGAAAGTTATTTAATACTAAGGTTCCTGCAGTTCTCAATGTTCTGCTTTTCATCACTAACAGCTGACACTATCAACTATTATTAGTGTAAATAAAAAAGGAAAATAATGTATTCATAAAATAACTGCAGCAACTATACAAGTTCAAAGAGTATCACTTGAAGCACACTAAGGCTATGAGCAGACAGATGAGTGACACCAATCTAACACTTTGCTACTGCTGGCAGAAGCAATCCTGCTCTCCTCCCAGCCCTCTGGGCCTCCAGGGACCCTTGCTCACATCCCATAGTTCCTCCCCACTCCCAAGTCAGATCTGGTACTTATCTGATGGCTGTTAAGCTGATAGTAGGACACCATCCTGAATTTGTAATTTTTAACAAGTTTTCAGATTAGTGAATCATCACCCCACATAAATAACTCCATACAAGCCCTCATCTTTACTAGTAAGACCGGTCTTGAGGTCCCAGGCCCCTGAGACCAAAGGAAGAATTTCCCTCAGTGGAAGGGGGTCCAGTTAGGGAATATTTAACAAAGTAAACTTAAGTTCATAGAGTTTGATGTAATGCACCCACAAGCGCTGAAGGAGCTGGCTGATGTCATTGCAACACCACTCAATCATCTTTGAAAGGTCACAGCAATCAGAAGAGGTCCTTAAAGACTGGAAGAAAGCAAACATCACTATCTTCAAGAAGGGCAAATATGAAGATCAGCAAACAGGCAAGTCAACCTCACCTCAGACCCTGGGAAGGTATTGGAGCAACTAATGTTCATGGAAACCATTTCCAGCCACATGAGGGACAAGAAGTTGATCAGGAGTAGTCAGCATGGATCTACAAAGTTGAAATCATGCTTAACCAACATAACTGCCTTCTATAAGAGGTGACTAGCTTTGTGGATGACAGGAGATCAGTGGATGCCATTTACCTTGACTTTAGGTGCTGCCTCCCTTAGCATCCCTACACATAAGCAGACAGTGAGGTGGACAGAAGACTGGTTGAACTGCCAGGCTCAGAAGGTGTGCTGTCATTCAGAGGGACCTCAACAGGCTGGAGAAGTGGGCAGACAGGAATGTCATGAAGTTCAAAGGAAATGCAAAGTCCTGCCCCAGGAAGGAATAACCACAGGCATCAGTACACACTGGGGACCAACCAGCTGGAAACCGGCTCTGCAGAGAAAGACCTGGGGTCCTCCTGGACAAATTATACCATGAGCCAGCAACGCACCCTTGCAGCAGAGGCAGTCAACAGTATCCCACGCTGCATTAGGAAGAGCACCACCAGCAAGCTGACTGAAGCAATCCTTCCCCTCTACTCAGCATTGGTAAGGCCACAACCAGAATACTGGGTCCAGTTTTAGGCTCCCCAGTACAAAGAAAAACCCAGGGACATACCACATCAAGTCCAGCAAAGGACCACAAAGATGATTAAGGAACTGGTGCATCTTTCAGATGAGGAGAAGCTAGAGAGCTGGGGCTGTTCAGCCTGGACAAAAGATGGCTTAGGGGGAATCTCACCAATATGCATAAATACCTAATGGGAGAGAACGAACAAGAGGAAGGGACACTTCCTTGGCACCCAGTTACAGGAGAAGTGTCAACAGGAACAAACTGTATCACATTAAATTCTATGTCAACATAAAAAAAAGCTTGTTTTTGTTGGGTTTGGTTTTTGTTTGGTTGGTTTTTTTTTTACTGTTAAAGTCATCAAACACTGGAACCCCATTGTCCAGAAAGGTTGTGGAGTATCCTTCCAGGGACATATTCAAAACACAACTGAACACAATCCTGGGCAACTTCTAGCTGAACCTGCTCAGGAAGTGGGATTGGACTGGATGAAGTCAAGAGAAGAATCATTCAAAGAAGGCATTCTATCTTTCATCTCTGACCTACTCCAAGGCACTATGGTAGACATCTGTTCCTCTAGGCTGTGAAATTTCACAGGATTTAGTCCTATCACATACTCCTGATCAGCAAACAGTAGAAACCATTAGAGAAACTTGAGATGCTTTGCACTTGTATCCTATCGATGTTAATAATACCCAGCTTCCAATTCCCAACAGTTGCCGACATTATTATCACACTGCTGATACAGTCTAGAAAAAGTATGAGTTAGCCAGCTGCATAAAATTACAAGTAACTAGTAAAAGTACTCTGAGAAACTTGTACAAACCCTGACAACTAGTAAAAGGTGCTAGCCCACTGGTTGCCACCCCAGTCTCTTATGTATGGTTATCTTAAAGTATAGTTATTGGCTACTAGAAATAACTAGTGGTGTTTTTATTTGGCTTGCAAGAAGACAGTGCTTCATAACCCAAGTGTCCATGTAACCACCATTATTCTACATCTGTTACCTCAAAATCACATATGTTCACATTCAGCATTCAAAGGCAGACTGAAAACCCTCCCAACACTTCACACTAGCTAACTGTTCAGTTCCACTTCTATTTCACACCTTTATCAAGAATACAACCCTGTAAGTCTGGGTATAGAGAGTCTTCAACTCCCCTTACACAGTTTCCTATGAATTTTCCTACTATCAGCAGTGTGCTACAGAAGAAATCTGCAGCTATCCAGCTTTCCAGAACCTTAAATTTCAATGTCTAGCTTCAATGGAACTCCCTGGTACCTAAAACCTGAAGACAAAAAGGTCAGAGATATCAGCTTGAAAAAAACTTTTTTTAAAAGCACAGTAGTAGAACACATTTGTACTTTAAGGCTTCTTATTTTTCATATTCTCTTCCTTAGAAAGATATAGATAAAACCAGAAAAAAACAAAAAAATTAAAATTGTGCATGAAGTAATTTAAGTCACCAAAAAATTATAACAGTAATTATGTTTAAATGTTTGCCATGCTGCTATTCTACTGTTTTGAAAAGTTCTAAATATTGCTTGATATATAAGATTAAAAGACATTTAATTGTAAAGTGAATGCCCTTCCTAACACAGAAATCATATATATTTTGTAACAGAATTAAATTTCAGGTACCTCTGGTTATACCAATGGTAGTGAGAAAGCTATCTTTCAGACAGCTTCTGACCACAACCTTCAGGGCTTAAGCTTGTCTAAAATACACAATTCAGTTACTCGTTTCTATTCTTCAGATATAATTGATATGCAGCAGTAATCTAGTAGACATATTACAATTAACAGAAAAAAAGTAAAGGTCAGTAGAGGTGCTGAGGTGTTACTGCTTAAATAACAAGTAGTAATAGCTTCTGCTCTCATGTATATTATGAATATCAATCTTATTCTTACCAATTTCATTACATCATGCAAATGAATAATAGAAAAACTACAGCACCTTCTGCAATATATATGATGCTACATGTCATATCAGACATGGAAGCATTCATCTTTAACACTCATAATCCCTAATCACACACAAATACCATTGCTATAATATCTCCTGTTTTAACAGCAGTGATATGATTGAATATGAATTAACATAATGTGACAAGTTCTTTAGAGCACTCCAATGATCTCCAAGCATACTGCAATACTGAATTATAGTGTCTGAAGAAAAAAATATACGTCAGGCACCCAAACTGAACCAGGAATCATTTTTTTTTGCCTTTAAGAGCACTGCATCACTTAATATACCTACCACTTTATTCATCATATTTGTGTTGTTCTCACTAATTTTCAAATTTGGATTTTAACTAGCTTGTACTAGTGGATCAAACTCCAATTATCCAAACTAATACATGTAAAGCATAATGAAAGAAAATTGTGTATGAACTCTTATTTCCCAGCTTTTTATAGGTCATCTTATTTCCTTTGGCCATTTGTTTTTAATGTGTAGCCAGTGAATGGAGTTTTTATGTTTCACTTCAAGAAATGCAGTCTTCCAAACAGCCAGCCAGAAATGTCCATTTCAAAAAAGCTTATTGCAGCCAGTTGGCTTTGCCAATGACATATTTATAAAGTGAAAATATAACCCATAGTGTTTTCTGCAGATCAGATGGAATCACTTAGTGTACTCTACATAGTTTCAGCAGCATGTGCCTCAAGAGGAATGTCCTTCAGGCAGAAAGTGTTACTTTTAAGCACAAGTCCAGCTACTGTTGTTTTGTAGTTTTGTTATTCTAGCATGATATGAACACATTTACGTCACACTTTTAAACCACAACGTATTTTTAGACCTAATGCAAAGCCAAAATGAGAGGCAGGTAGTAGCTCTTTGAAATAAGCTTCTAATTAAAGCTATTTTGGAGCTCTAGTTTTTTGCATGTTAATGATTTCCTCTACTCAGCCTCCTCTCTGGCATCAAATCATTTTCATGAAAAGTACATTATATAATCAGAAGGCCTGAGCACCACGTGAAATCATGCAATGAAAACTACAGTATCAAATGGAATAAATTAGAAGTCAGAAAAAGCTTCATAAAGTTACAGATTTTTAGGAAGATGTCAGCAGAGATAACTTTACTGCCTTCAACGGTAATCAAAAGCTTCAGTCAAAAGCCTTGTGTGGAACAAAGCGCCAATGAAATAAAACAAAGAGATAAATTAGCATTTATAAGACACCCAGGAACTGAACAGCCCTTTAATGATACATGGAAAATGTTTTCCTAATTTCACAATATTTAAATCCACAGTGCACTGACTAGCAAAGCGATGCACACAAACTGTATGCCCACACACCAGAACAGAAATTACTGTCCTGACTTGAAACAAGCAGATGTTTTCCTTTTCCTTCATCATTGAAATTTGCTCCCCAGAATCTCTCCCAGCACAGAGAACAAAGTCTCCTCCAGTTCAAACCCATTCTGGAGAATTCAACCTGCTGCTGAGTGTAGCTCCTGAAACAAAACAGATCTGGGTCAACTGTGAAAAAAGCACTTCAGGAATCACTTCTAACGGAAAAACCATTCGAAAATATGTCGGGCAGTTCTTAAAACAATGTATGCCCAGTAAAAGGCAAGTCTTTGGTTACTTCCCTGACCCAAAGCAGGAAGCACATGTCAGTGTACATTCAGAACTCTGAATTGACTAGCTTGGTGGTCTGGTGGCTGCTCATTGCGTTACTACAGAAGGGATCAAAGTTCAGGACTTCGGCTGCAGCCATTCATTCTGGGCCAGAGGATCGGACAGCACCGCCGAGGCAGTGCAACATCCTGAACACACAAAGATGAAAAGGAGAAGTGCCCTGCATCACTCAATGCTAACGCACTGACCCATTCCAAATGATGCACAAAGGGCACATACGTTCCAGCTGAGATTGACCAAGTGTTCTTCTACTGGAATTGAAAAATCATTCCAACAGGAAAGAAACAGAGAAGTGGATAGGAGTTTAAGAGAAACTAAGGAAAGTGCTTAAGGAAAACACTAAATCCTTGTTTTACTGAAATTAGCTTTATTTTCTAATCCCTTCCAGATATTTAAGTATTGCAGTAAAACATATTCACAAGTCCCAACACAAGAGATGCTCTCTCTGCAACAGGCCACTCTGTAAGAAGCCTCCCTGGCCAAGACACAGTAGAGCACAGTCAGAGCCACCATGAGAAAAAGAATCTTTTTGCTTCTCTCAGCTATCATACAGCATTCTCTCTACCTAACCTCATACAGATTTCTGCCTGCCATAAAGCACAAGAAAGATTTTAGATGGAAAGGGAATCTTGAACTATTAAAGTATCTCCAAAGGCCAGTCAACCTTCACTCACACACTCAATCCTTTAGAGACCTGTGATATACTCCTTTATCCTTGATTTGACTTTAACCACCCAAGATGACATAGTTAAATTATGCAACTTTGGAATGATCCCTTTATACCTCATATTGACCTGAGGTGGTGGAAGGACCCTTAGGAAAAGCAGTATCACACAAAGTTGTTCTTTTTTTCAAGACATTAATTCAGTAGATTAATTATAGACAGTATAAATAGAGCAGGTCTTGACAAAGAACATTAGCTGTGCATGGGAGAATGGCTCTATGCATAGATGTAGCCTGGATAATGATGATTCATGAAGAAATAGTAGAATTCTTTTTCCTTAAATTCTGTTTCTTGCCTGAACTTGTTGAGCAACTACTTTTTAAGCCCTGGCAACTGCAGAAATCTTTTTTGAAGCCCCTGCATTCATAGAGGCATTATAATAGTGACATCCACTTTTTCTAAAGAAGGTAGAAATTCCAGTCTGTGAACCTTTCCAATGTCAAGCTGTCCTCATCTGAAGTTATACACTTCTCATACATTTATAAATATTATAGAACATCTTACTGAACTAGCAAATCTCCCCCAAATAAAAATGAAATAAAGACAAGTACTGTCAGCAGTTGCCCTTCCAAATCAATAGCCTTTGACTGAATAGTTATTTAAGGCACATGGATGTTTTTAATGAACCACAAATCAATAGCAGACCTTTCATTGAGCTCAGTTAAAGTTGAATGTAGGCCCTATTTTGCAATATTTTAGGTACTTTCAAAAGTTATCAGTAGGATCTTAACTCACCATCATACAATAAATCTACCATCTTTAAAATTCCATCTAAGACAGACCTGCAAACCTATAACCAGAGTAACAAAATCCCACTGTTAAAACCCAGTGAAATCCTCATCTTTTCTCCTACTTCTCCATTTCTAGTCTCCTTAGAGTAAGAAGTTTCATTATTCCTAAGCACTTCCCAAAGCACTTTGATTCTTTACTAATCTTTTTGAGATAGAGAATTGTTGAAAATATTTGCTGAAGAACACTCTCCAGAATAACTGAAGTCACATCCAAAGAACTAATTATAAATAGTTTACAGCAAAGCTAACAGTCAAGCTTAACATGCAAACCTAGGGGTTTACTTTACAGAATCTTAGGTGGAACACCAACATCTCTTCAAGAAGTTTCAAATAACCCCATTAAAATTAGAAATAAACAGTGTGACTTAATACCCTTAAAAACACCAATAAAGTACAGCCACTTTTCACATTCAGTTCATTTGCCTATATATATCCTAGGCTAGCAACCAACATACACAAAAGGACTAACTCTTACTTTGTGGTCAAATGAGTCAGTGAATTACATCTCTACCAAAAAAAAAAATCACCATCCCTATTGGTTTCCTTTTTGCCAGTCTCAGAAAGGACACCATAGATTTCACAAGCAGGAACAATTTGTTATCTTGTATTTTAAGACTGTTAGAAGCACACTGCAAGTACTCAAATGATCTTACTACGCCACTAACCTTGCAAAATATTATTTTCATAGTTTTGCAGGTAAGCAAGATGACACACGTTTTCATTCCAATCAATCATCATACTAAAGAGCAGCTGCATACATTTTATTTCTGCTGTAATCCTTCCTTGTCCTTTTTATTCTCTATAGTCACCAAACACTTTTTCAGGGGTTATTCATGTTTATCTTAATTAAACCATGCTCATAATCAGACTCAGTCATGTTAAAGAAATGCAAAAATTTAGCAAGGCTGCAGGACAGCTGGCTAAACATGAGCCAGCAGTGTGCCCAGGTGGCCAAGAAGGCCAATGGCATCCTGGCCTCTATTAGGAATAGCGTAGCCAGCCGGTCTAGGGAAGTGATCGTCCCTCTCTACTCAGCACTGGTGAGGCCGCATCTTGAGTACTGTGTTCAGTTCTGGGCCCCGCACTTCAAGGAAGATGTTGAGGTGTTGGAGCGAGTCCAGAGGAGGGCGACCAAGCTGGTGAAGGGTCTGGAGGGTCTGACCTATGAGGAACGGCTGAGGGAGCTGGGGGTGTTTAGCCTGGAGAAGAGGAGGCTCAGAGGTGACCTTATTGCAGTCTACAACTACCTGAAGGGAGGTTGTAGTGAAGTGGGAGTTGGCCTCTTCTCCCAGGCAACTAGCGATAGGACAAGAGGACACAGCCTCAAGCTTCGCCAGGCGAGGTTCAGGTTGGACATTAGGAAGAATTTCTTTTCAGAAAGGGTCATTAGACATTGGAAGGGGCTGCCCAGGGAGGTGGTGGAGTCACCATCTCTGGAGGTGTTTAAGAAAAGACTGGACATGGCACTTAGTGCCATGGTCTAGTTGACAGGGTGGTGTCAGGGCAACGGTTGGACTCGATGATCCCAGAGGGCTCTTCCAACCTGGTTGATTCTGTGATTCTGTGATTATTGAAGTTATGAACACTCATCTGATCTGACCTTATACAAGGGGTAACAGAGCAGACAGCCACAGCAATGCATGGTGAAGTTACAGATTAATTTTGTGTAAAAAATTTTGAATCCAATAACTCAAAATTTTTTTTTGTCTGCTAAACTGTTTTTGTGCTGGATTGCTTTTTAAACCGCTCAGAATTCTCCAGTTTGCCCTAAAACTTTAGGTCAAAAAAATTCTCATGAATCTGAAGTAAAATTACTTTGTCACATTTTCACTGATTTTTATCTTTTCATGCTACTCTGTTCCTTCTTGCTTTTGATACAGGCAAACTATAGTCGTTGCCTTTGCTTTACATTCTTTTCTGTGCTTGAAGGATGCACTCAAACCTACCCACCACTAAAATCTCCAAGAAAATCTCTCTTGAATAACATAGTAGAGTTATTTCTAGTAGGAATGATTTGCACCAAGCATAAGAACCCAAAGTACAATTAGTAGAAAGCATCATAGCTGCTCAATATACATTTCACTGCTCTAGGAAGAGCAACTAACAAGGGTTTGGTGACCTTCCAAATACATTTCTATAGGTTAGAGTTTTTTGTTATGGAATAGTCACCAGTGGACACTAGAAAAATATACAAAAGCTACATACAGACATTTCTGAAAGACCCTTTGAGAAGACAAAAGAGTAAATAGAAACTAAAACTGCATTATTTTGGATGAAAAAATATCAGGCAGCAACCAAATCTGATAGACCAATGCATCCACATGAAATGCTGGAACATTTAATACAGAAGTACATATGTAAATAATAAAGCTGTATATAGGCTTGAAGTAATAGAAAATTCATCATGCCAGACTATTTGTTAGACAGGGTAATACTACATACTGCATTTCTAAACTTTAGAGACAGCATCTCTAAACTTAAGTAAAACATCTGATATGATCTCAGACAATTGTCTCACAGGAAACCAGAGAATGGCAGGCAACAGCACTAAGAAGAAGAATCTGGGGATTAGAGTAGGATGATGAATTAAATATGAGTCAACAATATGTCAAAGACAAATGCAAGATTGGGTCATTATTAATATACATGTGCTATTAAAAACATATGAGGTAATTACTGTTCTGCTTGGCACTCACTGATTCTTGGCAGGAGTACTGCAGAAGCTATAACCCCACATGCAAGATATAAGACAATTTATACTACCAGTGTACAATGACTGCACACATTTGTGTACCATACTTCAACAAAAGAAATTAGAAAAAGCATCATATAAAGTCTACCAAAGTTTTGAAAGACAAGTCTTTCACTTACATGCACAACTGCTCCCAAAGTTATGTATTTCTACTTCATTACTTCATTACAATTATAGTGTTTTGTTTAAATGAAATGCAGATTAAGTGATATATCTAGCAATTTATAACTGAAGCAAAGTTCTGGCATACTGAAGGCAATGGGAGTTTTTACTATCAGTTAGGCCATGATCTTACTCATTACTGTTAAGAAAAGTTGAGGAAGGTGAAAGGAAAGGATGGTAAGAGATTCAGAGAATGGTTTCCTTGATTATTTTTCCATTCATGTGTTCAATTTAGAGAAGAGGTTCTAACTCCATTATTAAAAAAAAAACAACACTAACAGGTTTCCAAAGTTACCTGAGAAACCATTTAGAACTAGTCATCAGCAGATCTATTCCATGAAAAAACTCACACAGACCAAGCCTTTCAAGTAATTTGTCCTTACCCAGAAGCAATTTAACAGGAAGGTAACAGTTAAACGTTTTGCTCCTTAACAGAACTAGCCAATAAATCAAAGTCCAAATTTATACTGCTGCTGTATTTAAACACAGTCATAAGAATCATTTAACCTTACAGCATAAAACTCAGCTGATAATTTTTTTCTGACTAGCACCTAATAAAAGTCATTCTTGCAGAATTGTGGAAAAGTTAAGCACAATCTACTCTTCTTATAAAGTTTCCTGTTACAAGGTTGCACGGTTTACACATATGTTGTATTTCATTATTAAAAAAATTCCTCTGTATAGCACCCTCTTTGTTGTAACACTCAAACATACTTTGCCTCCAGGCCAGTGCTATAATAAAAGTAAAATGAATTCAAGGCCATTTGCTGAGAAAAAAGACAGGTTCAAGGTATTTTCACACTTTCTTGCTTGTGACTTTTTCATGTCATAGCTGTATTTTTGTTTCCTTCCTTTTGCTATTGGTTTATTATTTCCTTTTATTACTACAGTATCCACTGAACAACTTCAAATAAATCTGAACTATTCTGGAAGCCAACTTAAGGCATTAAGGTTTCAGATTAAAAAATAAATTCCAGAACCTGTGCATTATGAGGAAGATCCAATTCTAAATAATTTATCAACTCATTTGAAGAGGTCATACTAAAACCAGCATGAATTCACCGATTATTTAGCTGTTAGATAATGCAAGTATATTTTGTAGAACCACACAAAATGGTAATATTGCTTTTGCAGTGAAAATAAAAAAACCCATTATCTATAAGTGAACACCATTCAAAAATAACTCAGCAACTAAGAAAGCAAGTTTATTATGCTATGCTTTCTCTCTGTCACTAAATAAAATTAGTATTCTACTCAAGAGTAACCCAATAGCTTGTGTGTCCCACTGGTAAGCTATCAATATGCTGCTTCTTTAGTTCTTAAGCAGAAGGCAAAATCTTAATAACAAATTGAAAAAGAAAACTAGAAGTGTTGAGGATGTTCATACACCCACCTTAACATACCACTTATATCCTGGAGAACAATCACAGAACTCAGCCCTCACCTGGGAAAGGTCATCCTCCTATTACAGCATGGGATCATTCACACACTTCCTAAGCACTTCAGCTCAGGAAAGCTGCACTTCACCCACCAGTCCTCAAAGCGTAGAATTTTAGTATTCACTCCTCACACACTGCTGTTTGCTCATATACAAGCTACTATCCTGCCCACCATTCAGTCTAACGCACAATTGACCACAGGAAATTTATGTGATAAGCTTCAAGTAATAGTGTTTGTGTTTTTACTTCAAAGCACTTCTCCGTTCTTTATATCATTTTAGGAGACATTTATTGCATACACTTCCCCAAACATAACTCACACCTGACTCAAGGCAAACAAGGCAAAGAATGAAATCGTGGCCTGATCTGCACACTTTTTCAAAGCAGTAGTAAGGGCACTTTTACTACACAAGAGCATAATACCATCATTTCTTACAAGCAGGCTCCTCCTCAGTAAATCTCTTCTTAAGAACAGTCAGGCACAAGCAGTGTATTGACTCTTTCTCAAGATGCAGAAGGGCTCAGGCTAACAGCTATAAGCTAGCTGAGCTGTAATCCATTCAGCAGAAACTGGTAATGTAGGAATAAGAGTGATTTTCCAAGTTAATGTCTCTTTCTCAGATTTCTCTAAGGGCAGGACAACACAACATGTCTAAATACCTGCAATGTAAACAAAGTCAAGGCACAGGACAGACTTTACTTTTATATACCGCAGGTACAAAATTAAGATACCTGTAGCACTAGTTATTTAAACATCACATTAGAAAAAGGCTATAAGTTAATTATGAAGTAATATGAATTTATTTGCTCCAAGTTAAAAACTAGTTTTGCCTAATCCCAATTGCCTGCAAATCTTCTACTGTACCAATATGCAAATTCATGTGATTCCAAAGTAAATTGAGAATATCTCAACTAAATTGAGATAATCTCAACTATCTCTGAGTGATTACCCATCTATAAGGAGTTTTAATATTACCACATCAGGATGGTTCACTGATATTGTTTCATATAATTGAAGCCAACACTGGTAAATTCATTAACCAAAATTTCTGCACAACTAGAACAGATCCAATTCAGCATTATTTTAATTAGAAGAACTAGACCTAAGAGATACAAATTCTGCCAAAGAGAACACAAACTACATTATTTTGGTAGAACTTTAAAAAAAATTAAGAATGGAACAAAACTATGATCAAATTATGTCAACAACAAAATTTAACAATACTGGCTCAAAATCTAATCACTACATACTCAACATAGAAAAAATCTCACTGTTTCTCAGTAAACATTGTTTTAACTTGAATTAAGATCAAATAGTATGTAGAATATTGATTAAGACTTGATTATTTCTAGATTAATAGCAGATTTCTGCCTTAAGAACTGAACTGGAGGTACACTGCTGTGTAAAGAAGAAAGAAAAGGAATTCTTAAGTGAGACACTATATTCAATTCACTTGCTTCACTCTATTAACAATCTCAAAATATGCAACTCATTCATCAGAAGCTTTCTATCAGCAGTGACTTTCAATCAGTCAAATGAAGTTCCATCTTTTAGGGTTTACCAGCCCAGTACAACATTTTAAACTATTTTATTTACTTGTCCTCAAAAACCTTGAAACTTCACAGAAGACAGCTGAGACATGCTATCCAGTATACAAACTAGAGCCCTAAACCAACACATCTCATGCTGCATCTAGTACACACGCTATCATAAAACCAGCGCACATGCCTCTACCCCACATAGCAACCACAGAAGCATAAGTTGCTCACATTAGAGAAACTCAACTCAGATCTTTGACAGAGTAATAAGGAGAGAGCTTTGCTTTTGGGTGACCAAAAATTCTAAACAAGTCTAAGATGCTCAACTGCTTTCTCACTTCTCTCCCAAACAAAAATATAAACCAGAGTTATGCAAACTATACTCTTGCTATTACAAACTAATCAGGTTCTTTAACATAATCTTACCCAATAACTTGGCACTTGACTCAAGTATCTTATAAAGACCCAGAATGACACATTACAGATGTGAAAACAGAAAATACTTTCCAAGATACTGTACGCTATCAGCAAACATCACTTCACATAATGAAAGCTGAATTGTTAATACAGCAATCTCTGGTGGCATAACTGCATGATGCCACAATAGTACAACCTGACCTTATAAAAATTATGTGATGAAATAGGTTATATAATGTAAAATTTTTGAAGATTTGAGTCCTCACTATAGGTAAGGGTGCAATAAAAATCATAAAAGTATGTTTTTTGACCTTCATTTTCTTTAAAAAAAATTAAATCAAAAGAGCTTACAGTGGAGTCACTCAAGTTCTTTAAATTTTATATTTGAAGGAAAACATGAAGACTGTACAAATTGTTCATTACTTAAGGGCTGTGACATTTTGTGGCTAAATTAAGAGTTCACTTGGTTGAAAACCAGTGTTCAGCACTACTAACTCATGGGTTTACCATGAGTCATCCTTTCTAAAAAGACCCATATGCTAGAATCAGAGCACTGAAGGACAAACTCAACTTACAGCTCTAAGATCATGAGGAAGAGTTCAGAAATATGAAAAGCAGATATATGCATTCTACATAACAATGACTACGACTTAAGACTTAAGTTCAATTTTTGAAAGTCTGGGCTAAAAATACAGAATTTTTTACATATAAAATGATTAGTTGATCTTCCTATGTCACTTCCTGATAGTTTCATGTTTTCATTTTAGCACCAGTGTTCAGAGACAGCAAGGAACAAATGGAAAGTTCAAGCAGCAAAGAAGTGCAAAATTCTGTATTGCATTCCTTCCCTTTGCTACAGATTTTTAAAGTTGTAAATAAGTCACAACTAACTGCCTACACTGTGCTTGATTTATATTTCCACCTTTGTAGGTTTTTTTTCATTTACTTTTTTTTTTTAAACATTTCCATTAGCTTTGTGTAGGAGTCTAGCTAAACATAAGGGATTCCTTACTATTTCCCATCTCCCTGGCCCATTAACAGTTTTGCTGTAAGAGTCAAGTTCATTTCACCTTTTTGCTGAAGTCCTACAACCAACAGAATACATTTTGTTTTAATCAATAAAACACTTTCAACTATAAAGGTTTTCAGAAAGTGCTTTTGTGTTGTCTATACTTTATTAAGTCTTGCAGTAGATACACCTGTAGACTCAGCTCAAGAATAAATGCAGCTTTAGACACAGCTTGCTAACCCATAGCTGTAATGAGAGGACCATCTAGCGGTGACAACCACAATTCACACTCTCCTGTTTTAAAGACAAATACAGACTGTCAATCTATGCAAGTCACTGGACAACTTCTCAGTCTTTGGCTTTTATTCCATCACTTTAAGTGCTTCTTTAATCTAGATTTCAACCTTCTATGATGCAACTAAATAAATGGGTTTGTTGACTGACTTCATCTGTTCATGTTACAAGAACATCTATGTGAATTCTTCCACATGTGAAAGTTTCTCATAGCATCAAATCATTAATCTGAAGACACTAGCAAGAATAAAGCTACCAGCAACTAGGCTACAAAATAGGTTTGTTTACCTCAATTCCTTCCTCAGAGAAATTTATCAAACCTTTTTTCTTAATACAAGAGATCAAAAATCACCAGTTAATAAATGACAGTTGTACTCGCTACGTTTTAAATCTCCATCACACTTCAGCTAAACGGATTTGCAGTTTAACAGATCAAATTATAACAAGGGTCTAAGATTGCCACAAACTAGCAGGGACAGGAGAGCAAAAACTTACATTGGAGGAAGCTGACTGAGAATGTGATACACATTTAGTGGTGTTTGGTTTTTTGTTTGGAACATGTCAAGCAACTGCAGAGACATTCTTCCCCAGCTACCAGAGCAACAGAAACTGTGAGAAATCCTCCTCCCTAATGAATCTGCAGAGAGTAGGCACAGGGAGAGGTTTATGTAAGCACACACTTAAATACAAACAGCTGAAGAAAGCTTAGTGGAGCTTCATAAGCAAATCAAAACATAAAACAGTAGTAGAGCATTTGCTTCTAACAGCTATTCTGCTTAACTTCTGAAAAGCTCTGACAGGAGTCTACATCAAACAACACTCAACAAAAATTTCAGGTAGTCTCTCCTTAAAGACATGCATCCTAAAGACACTAAGCTGCTCTGTAAATTAGTGAACCAGATTCTACTCCAACACAACTTAAACCAAACTTCAATATTATTAAAACTGAAAGTTTGGTCTGAACAAATCTCTGCCTCTTCAGCCCCTGTAAGGATCTAAAGCAAACTGCAGGATTTTCAGCAACTCAGAAAGTTAAAGAACTGCTGAATTGAAACCTTCTGTACTTCTGCAAATACCTTGATGCCTACTTAAGGAACTGTTCCCCAATTTTAGTAGCAGTCACCCAGTCTTAGACTTCTATTCCAGCCTGTTTTATGCATCTCTTGCAACCCTACCTACCCATCCCACACTGTGGAAGGTTCTTGAGGACAAGGGAGCATGCTTGAGCTCTTTCCCTGCGGGGTTCTCTATAAAGCAGGGGGCAGCAGTCAGGATGAGGCAAGCCTCAGCCATCTTCTTTGCTGTTAAGTGTTCCTTTTTCAAATGGAATCAAAACTTTTTCTAAAGGAATAAGCAGAGGCCACCCCAGAGGCCAAAGGAAATGTAGGATGGGAAATGGAAACTATGTGCTGGCTTTACATCCCAATTCTCAAAATTGACTATGCAACCTTACAGCATCAAGAGACTAATAGAGCACTTGGCATCTCAGTTAAGGCCACAGCTGTAGTGGCCCACTAGACAGCACAAACTGCATCTGCACATGGGGAGAAATCACATTATGAATGATTACAGGAAAAAATCTGCATGCCAAGAGGCAAGTATTTTATCTGAGGTAAGAGCAAGCACTAAACTGATCATTTTCAGCAGCATCCATTAAATTTACAGGCAACTGTTTGGAAGATGTCCAACAAAAAAGAAACAGAGCATTAACTAGAACCCAAGTAGCAGTCTGTCCCAAGAAAGGACAGAAAACCCTGAAGAATATGTTAGAGGACACCAGTACAAAGTAGTGTACACAAATTCAATCCTATTTTTCTTTTGCCAATGTTAACTAGTAGAGCTGCATAGAATGAGTTTCTTCATCACTGAAGGTACAGGATTAATAGGAAAAGAAAAAAGCATAATCTTCAGCAAGAGAAATCTGAGCAAGACTGCACAGCTTCATAGATCAAGTGCTTTGTGTCAACTCCTGCAGCATTCTTTGCTTCCTCAGATGGAAGATTATATTCCTGGGGGGCTTACATTCACCCTCCTCCCTGACACTCTCACAGCATGCTTTCCCTGTAGCACAAATGCTTTCCTCCTTCTGTTCAACTGCCATTCTCCTGTGTCTGCTTCAGTAGCTCTGTAAACACGACCTCTGAAGTGCCTCTTTCACCTTCACATTGTTTCAAGGATGCTTGAGTATAGCACATTAGTCACAGCAGTAACAGAAGACAATAAATACAAAAACACTCCCTATATTTTGTTAGTCCACTTCTAGAGCATGGCGTAGAGGTCAGACTGTTAGCAAAGCAAGCTCACTGCTGCACGCTTACAGCACTGCCACCATCATGAATTAACCTCTGGTGAAGGTGAGAGAGACTGTTAGCAGATGACTGGCAAGAATTCCAGAGAAGTCTGTGGAAGGCAGATAATTAAAAAATATTTATTTATAGACTGGTTGGCTCTCAATTGCAGCCAAGAACATCTGGCAGAGATACACACAGATAGTATGGCAGGCCAAACCAGGACAGGCATCTGTTTACTAAAATCAACAACACTTGATAATCTCCTTTTTGGTTCACTCTGGCTCGTCTTGCAAGATGGAAATAAAACCAGAACACTGTCATTCATAAGCCTCAAGGAGAGAACAGTGCATTAAAGATGATGCTTCAAAAAACTGAAACAAATTCACTGCAAAAGGCTAGGGGCAAGATTAAAAGCACATCCTTGACAAGAAATCTCATCAAGACAGTCCAGGGCAGCCACATAAACAGGACATTCAGTCCAGGAAATCTACAAAAAGAATATCCTTTCATTTCCCCAAAATAACTTTCTCCAGTGTCCATTTTGCCTATTTCTCTGATGCTCCAATACATGCATTACTAGCCTGCTATCAGGTACCTGAACATTCACTGTATTTTTCCTAGTTTTAGGTCTTAAACAGAAAGCTGCTGCAGCTTATGGTATGAACATGTATTATTTATTACATAACACAAATCTCTGCCTTCCCTGTTTATTATCATTTTTGCCACCTCAAAACAAGACTTGAGGTCATTCTTTTTCCACAGCAACAAACACACTAAAGCAACCTGGAAGACTGGGAAGAAGAAAGGAAAAGGAAAGCAGCTTAACATGCTGGGGCAGAAGTGCTACTAGCAAACAAGAAAAGTCTGCAGAACTTACCAGACTTCCCTCTGCTGTTCTTGCTGCTTTGTCAGGATTGGCCCTCATTTTGACCATCCTAGGTGTTGAAAAGTGTTTGGCTGGCTGAGCAGGTTCTGAGGTAAACATTACGTTCTGTCTCCCTGGCTTGTAAAGACACTTTCTTCACTACATCACTTGCATCCCCCCCCACAGCTCATAAAGTATACAAAAGACAAGTCTGGCATCAAGATTGAGCTGGTGATCAGACTTCTACTCAGATCTCCATGATAAACAAACATGCATGTCAAAAATCCAGTTTATTCTGCAGAACTGCATAGCGGTACATGGGTATTTGTTTTATCCCTGAACCATTCCAGACACTCACAACTCTTAGCTTGTGATCCCCTCAACACATCTGTTACTGCAATTCCACCACAGTATGTCAGGAAGCATACTATTCCCTTTGCTTAGATTTTGGAAACTCCATATTGTCTTTCTGCTGTTAACAGGAATATGCCCAAGCCCTGTACACTCATCCCTCAAGATACTCATAGCATAGATACCTTCTCACCCATATGAGTTGACTATTTTCCCCCAGGGTGGCTGTGCAAAATTAGTAGGTGAAATTCTCTTCAATCAGTATGAATTTTGGTCAGCTGAATTTAAGCCCAGGGACAAACTTCAGTTTCAGGTAAGGCATTGTAGAATTATTACTAGAAGGTTATTACAGACAGAACTGAGGGATTGTCTGCATATATTTGCTATATTGACTCAGAAGACTTTCTGCCTTGGTACAGTGGTATGACTCTGCCAACCATCTAGGGATACTACTTGTATAGATGACTACCACTCCCCAGTATGGTTGGGCAAGCCTTACTTCTAAAGAGAAAGAGCTGTCATGTCAAAAACCTAACTGCTTCCAGAGTGGAACACAAAAAAATTCACAATTGTGCCACAAGTTCAAAAGAGATAGATATATATTAAAATCATTCAAGCTACCAACACACCATAATTATTTTCCACTCTTATGTTTTTCCAATCAAAGTTTTAAGTATTTTTCTAAAAAAAGTCTGCACTACATATCTTTAAAGACACTTGAAATTTTAGGTTCACAGAATAAAGATGTTAAATTTTTTCTTTGTCCAAGATAAGCCAGTTGCAGAAAAGCAAAACAGAATTAAAGCACAGAAGAAAAGTTAAAGTATTTTACAAGGGAAGAGCTAGGGCTTTCATAATGTTTTTTAAAATCAGTATTATCCTTGTAAATTCATATTCCATTCAAGATGCAAGGAAACAACTATTCTACATTTAATATCTTTGCCTCATTTTAACTTCAGTTATTTTCTATATGCATCAGATAAAAGGTACCATCATTCATAGAAACACAGTTTCCCCTAGACAGCAGCATCATGTTACCTTTCAAAGTTTAAGTTACTCCTCAACTGTTCACAGTTAAATAACTAATAAGAATATGCAACAAGGACCTTACCTTTTACACCACCAAACGGACCGTAAGTCATATTGCAAGCAGTTCGCTGAAGATTGTGCTCATACATCAGTTTAATCTGATACTGGTTCCCATGTTCCACATTTCCCAAAGTTCCTACAAAAAGGAAGGATATATATTTGTATCTTTGATTCAGAAGTAAAGGAGTAACAGTTTAAACAACCTGAAAAACTATAATTTACTCCCAGTGACTGAGCTACGAAGGCTCACACTGCTGCTTTCTTTAAAAAAATCATCAAGCTACAAAATTCCTAATGGCCAGAACCAGAAATAAGGTGTCATTATACTAAATATGGTATAAAGACCTAGCAAGAGGCTGAGATTTTTATTCCTTAATGTATTTTTCATGTTAGGCACACCTCTAAGATGAGAAAAAAGCCTACTCAAAGGGGAATTCTTATGATTCTCTAGTTATTCAGTGAATATACTATATCCAACAGCCAGCCTCAGCTGTAACAGCCTTGTCTCAAACCAAGCTGTAGCCAGTTATTAGCTATAATTTGACAAAACTATGCTTAGGGCACATTTATCACTTGCCTTTACTCTGAAATTCCATGCAGTGATCAACAATGCAAAGATAAGAGACAAACTACGGTAAGAAGAATAATTTTATGATATGCATCACATCCTCTGAAAACATCTGCATGAACTTTAATTTCCTGACTCCTTCAGGGAACTAGCAGAAATTCAAAATGTCTTTCTAAAGAAACTGAAGTTAAAGCTTCCCCTTTGATAATCAAAAGTCTTTCCTGCACCCCATGAAGAAAACAAAGCTCTTCATGTAGAGTAACACTTAAGGACTAATATTAGCAAGCAAAAAAGACACCACACCTTTGAGAACAGTCACATCAGCAGGGAAAAAGGTTTTGAGTGAATGATATCTAAGCTAAATCCTACTACAGCTTTAAGTATACAAAGATTATTCCACCACCACCTTAAAAAACAAACTATGAAATATTTATAGCTTATGCTAACCTTTTGGGAAATTTCTCCAACTAAAATCCAATATAGCTTTTAAGCAATTACCCCTAAAAGCAGGCCCACGTTAGGGAAAGGATTGGAACAGACATGAGGGGAAAAAGCCCTGGCTGGATACATGACTACCTAAGTAGCAACACCAGAGGAAAACCAAGTTAGAAAGTAGTTAGCCTGTGTACACTGACTGTAGTACAATGTCCAGGCCATACTTCAGTCAGCTCTGAAGCGTTCTTTCATTTGTCAAGAAGGAGCAGCATAGTTATTTTATTATGAATAACGGATATAGCAACATGTATAAAGCAAGTAAAAATTCCACTTATGAAAGTGTAGTTTGCCGTAGAAGCATAAAGAAATAACAAGCATTATTTCTCAAAGGAGCTCGTTCAAAAGTACCAGTTCAGATGAGAAAAACTCCTGTTACAGCATGAATGCTTACAAATTAGTATAAAAAGTCTATTAAAGGATTGCAAAACTTCACTTTTAGTATTACCTAAATGCTTAAGTCATGTAGACCAAACAACAAATTATAACTAGAAAAAAATTCTAGACTGACTTCTTGTTGTATTCTGTTAATGCAAATTTTAAAGTAAGTTGTTTTAATAAAAATTGTACTCGTAGGCTACAATCCTAAGACATAAGCACTATTACAGAGAAGGGAAAGTATCAAAACCATAGTACATCTCAAAGTATCACCCCTCAAAGACCAATTTTACAGGTGTCTCCAGGTAAGATAACTAGAAAGCAAACAGAATCTGGAAAGAGACCATGTGTTTGTAACCTATCTGCCTGCAAGGCTGTGAATAGGAAGGAAGCTGCTCCTACAAGAAAACGATGCTTTTATAACAAAAGGAGCCACAGCTGTCCCTGCACAAAGAAAATTAACAATGTATAGCTGTCTATTGAATTTTGAAGATGGGGGTACAATCAATAGATCATTTAAATCTGTGTTTTGCTTTACACATATGTTAGAGAGAATTCAATGCACAGAATAGGTTTTTTATGACTCACCTCTTTACATACAGAGAGAACACAGCACTTAGAATTTCCAGACAAAGGCAGTAGAAGAAAGAAGATTTAAGAAAAAACACAGTAGTTTCACTTTCTTACCAGCATTAACCTCCTGTCTTCTCTTGGGCTACATTACCAATGTTCTGGCTTTCTAAGAAATTATCTGGATTTTTGAGTTCAGAAATAATTATAATCATTTCATTTTTAAAGAGCTAAGTTGTCACTAAACAACAATTTGTTCATTAGCATGCTAAACAGTAACACCCACCCCTAAAATTATAATGTGAACTAGTTGCTCACAAGCACGACCAACCACAGACCATCACACACATCACAGCATCTCAAGCACTGAGCAGATCAGCAAATCTGTTGAATCATCAGGAAATATCTAGACCTAATTACTTATGTTTCCTCTTCATGCATGAGTTTGAGTGAGAGCACATGACTGCAGCTCTTCAGAGGTGATGAGCAAACACTGCATACACCAAGTTTAGCATTTAACCTAATCCAAACTTTAGAACACACTTAAAATCACTGGAAAGCTTGTATCTGTAAACTAACCTGAAACAGCATACACACAGAGTTTTCGGCAATGCAACACAGCCAGATGAAGTCCTTCAGTACCACTGTAAAAAAGGTTAAAACACCACTGTTTTCAGTTAAATTGCAAGTAAAATGCATACAGGATAAAATTCAAGTTACATGTTGAAATTACTTTCATGTGTGGGCCAAATCCAAATGTTTGGGTGTCAGATGCTAGGATAAAAACTCAGAAGTACTCATCTTCCTAAATTCATGCTGCAGTATTAGAAGTTAATCTCACAATTCAAATGAATCCTTTAGGAATACATATTTAATTGGCTGTAAGATAATCTACCTAGGAGAACTTTATTTTTAAAATGAATTCTTAAAGGATTCATTTTAATTTTGAAATTAACTTTTAATACTGCAGCATGAACTTTATTTTTAAAATGGGAGAAAAACCTGTACTAATCACAGGGAAGACTTGAGCTCTGAGACCAAAGGCCACAAGCTGAAAGGCCTACATCAGCTGGAAACCATTCTTTTATTTAAGGACTGATGGAGTGACCCTCTGCAGGAATTCTAATGCCTTACCCTGTGAAATGATCCAAAACATTTTCTACAGTTACAGCACAAGAACTTTCCTGCAGGAAATAGTGTTTACGTTTGGGGGAAGAAGAATGTGAATATAGGATTCTACATTTATGACTTCTGCCCTATAGTTTAATTAATTTAGGTCCCATGCAGCTGGTACAGAAGTGAATTTAAACTAATGTATGCAGTTGCTGAATAATACTTGTTTGGAGTGATAATCCTCATATGTTTTTGGGTTTTTCTCTCGTTTTTTTTAAAATGAAGTTCTTCTAAGTAGATTCTCTGCCAGCCAATTAAATATAAGGCCTTTTCTTTATAGATTCACACTCTCTCTCCTCTACTTGGCCACTTATTTCCATTAAATTCATTGGAATTTAAGATCTTCAGTCCTCTATCAAACACAAAACAGCTGGCCAATATTATATCTTAGATCATAAGAAGTTACTCAAGTTGTCTTAACACCTGAGAAAACTTTCAGTGTAAGGTTTTTCCCATTCTACATACTTTTAAAAAAATCATACAAGTGTCTGGAAGATTATCCTCCACATATACATTAAGTAAAAATTCTCTAGTATCAAGATAATTCAAGAAGCAGATCAAATACATACTACAGTATTCATAGATGTGCTTAATAGCTGTCCATCCGAAAACTGAAAACATCCCCCCAAAACAAAGAAAGAAAAATCACATCTAAGCTTTAAGTAATCAACAATACAGCCTGCTGTTGACTTACGAAACAAATTTTCCCACTTCCACCTGCAATATTGGTTCTCGTAACTGCACTTCCAAGAGCAAGTCTTCAGGTTGTGCTCCATCTCCAGGTTTCACAGGATGGGGGTTAAAGATTCGGAGATATCCCATATAACTGCCCACAATAATTTTATCTACAAAAAAAATAACCAAAGGAGACTACAGAATACAACAGCACATGTGGAACTCAATTTGCTGCAGAAGTGCCTAAAGAATACCCTAGAAAAATAGAATATTTACATGATTCAATTGATGTTGATTATGCTCTGTCTTCTAGGTTAAAATTGGCAATTAGGTTTTTGCAAATTCATTAAAACCTGTCATCAAAGGTTTCAATATGGCAATTATCACAGTGGCAGCACTGACCATTGTTACTACTCCATCATTTTACATTGATGTTCACACTTCTTGAAGTCCCATTCTAAAAAGTACTGCAAACTTTCAGCTTCTACACCTTGGATTTGTGCATACACATCACACCAGCAGCAGTGGGAAATTTTAAAATGGGACCAGTGACATTTATCCAAATGCAAACAATAGCCAGAAAATTACTACATCAGGACAAAGCTAGGTCATGAGATCACCTGCTTTTGAGACAGATTCATTATTTCAAAGAGGAATGCAATAGTTAAATCAGAGTTATTTTGGAATCCGTATTTTAATCAAGTAGTCATTTGGTTGTTAGTGAATAAAAAAAAATTATTAATGAAAAAACCCTGAAGAGGTGCCTTCCAAGATAACAATCAACAACACAAGTTGGTTGCCAGTACTTATTTCTTCTAGATATAGGTTATTATATCAATGCAGATCAAAATCAAAACCAGTAAAACTTGTCCATAAGTCAGGAGAACATACCAATACTCCTAAACAAAGTTCATCAGGCTCTAATGGCTTGGCACAGTTCCACAGGACCCCACATCAAAAGCTTAGAACAGCTGCTTGCTTCCTCTCTTCTTTAGCCACAAAAAACTTGCACCCCCAATTCCCTCATTCAGAGAACACTGACTGCCTTCCCCACTCTCACCTTTTCCTCAGATCAGTAACAAGTATTCCAACAGAGGCAAACTAAATCTATTTTAGCTATTAATACCTTAAGAACACTTAAACTTAACTGAAGACATTTTGACCTGGGTTAGGCAACTGAAACAAGCTGATTCACTTTTGGTCCCAAACTCTGGAAGAAAAAGAGCCTACCCGAAAAAACAAAGGGAAAAGATAATGTTGAGAAAGTAAATAATCACAGAATCATATAATATCATAGAATGGTTTGGGTTGGAAGGGACCTTAGAGATCATCTAGTTCCAACCCCCCTGCCACAGACAGGGACACCTTCCACTAGACCAGGTTGCCCAAAGCCTCATCCAATCTGGCCTTGAACACAGCTAGGGAGCTGCCATCCACAGCTTCTCTGGGCAACCTGTTTCAGGGTCTCACCACCCTCACAGGAAAGAATTTCTTCCTAATATCTGATCTAAATCTCCCCTCTTTCAGTTTAAAACCGTTCCCCCTCGTCCTATCACTACATGCCCTTGTAAAAAGCCCCTCTCCCACTTTCCTGTAGGTCCCCTTCAGGTGCTGGAAGGCTGCTAGAAGGTCTCCCCGGAGCCTTCTCTTCTCCAGGCTGAACAGCCCCAACTCTCTCAGCCTGTCTTCATAGGAGAGGTGCTCCAGCCCTCTCATCATCTTCGTGGCCCTCGTCTAGACTCGCTCCAACAGCTCCATGTCCTTCTGATGTTGGGGGCCCCAGAGCTGGACACAGTACTCCAGGTGGGGTCTCAGGAGAGTGGAGTAAAGGGGCAGAATCACCTCCCTCGACCTGCTGATCAACACTTCTTTTGATGCAGCCCAGGATACGGTTGGCCTTCTGGCCTGCAAGCACACTGCCAGCTCCTGTTGAGCTTCTCATCAACCATGACCCCCAAGTCCTTCTCCTCAGGGCTGCTCTCAATCCATTCTCTACCCAGCCTGTATTGGGATTGCCCCAACCCACGTGCAGGACCTTGCACTTGGCATTGTTGAACTTAACGTGGTTCGCACAGGCCCAGCTCACAAGCCTGTCAAGGTCCCTCTGGGTGGCATCCCTTCCCTCCAGTGTGTCAGCAACACCACACAGCTTGGCGTCATCGGTGACCTTGCTGAGGGCACACTCAATCCCACTGTCCATGTTGCTGACAAAGATGTTAAACAGCACCAGTCCCAATACCAACCCCTGAGGAACACTGTGGGAAGCCTATTATGCCAGAGCAAGAGCCAAGAGGAACAGCTGAAGCTACTTGCTGCTCTCGATGACTTATGTGATACCACACAGCTGTGCCCAAGCAATCAAGAGACATGATGCCACACCCAGAAATCAAGAGATAAAACATCTCCAGGCTCGAGGAGAAGGGGACTGCTAACAGTTCCACAGCAACATCAACATTCACACCTGCTGCAGTGAAGTAACAACTCCACAACATTCCTCAGAACAAGCAGGCATAGATTGTGAAAACCAATCAGCACCTGAGCTCCAACCAGCCCACTTCAACATTAGGAAGCAGTCCACAACAGAACACCACTCATCACTGATCTCCACTTAGACACAGAGCTGTTGACCGCAACTCTTTTGAGTGCGACCATCCAGCCAATTCCTCATCCACCAAGTGGTCCATCCATTAAGCCCATGTCTCTCCAATTTAGAGACAAGGATGTCATGCAGGACAATGTCAAGTGATTTGCACAAGTCCAGGTAGATGACATTAGTTGCTCTTCCCTTATCCACCAACGTTGTAACTCCATTGTAGAAGGCCACCAAATCTGTCAGGCATGATTTGCCCTTAGTGAAGCCATGTTGGCTGTCACCAATCACCTCATTTTCCATGTGCCTTAGCATTGTTTCCATGAGGATCTGCTCCATGATCTTGCTGGGCACAGAGGTGAGACTGACTGGCCTATAGTTCCCTGAGTCTTCTTTTTTTCCTTTTTGGAAAACGGGGGTTATGTTTCCCCTTTTCCAGTCAGTGGGGACTTCTCCAGACTGCCATGACTTCTCAAAAATAATGGATAGCAGCTTAGCAACTTCATCTGCCAGTTCCCTCAGGACTTGTGGACGCACCTCATCAGGTCCCCTGGACTTGTGCACCTTCAGGTTTCTAAACATCTTAATTCTTGCTTGTGTTGGAACTAGATGCTCTTTAAGGTCCCTTCCAACCCAAACCGTTCTACAATTTATGAAACGTACAAATGTACAAAGACAAATTGCATTGAATTTGTCTTCTTAAATCTACAAGACATTAAGGATAGCAAACTTTAAACTAACTAGCCTGGCTAACAAGCTTTCAGTATGCATTGGTCAAAGTAAACCTGCAGCCGCATAGCTTAAAGGTCAGCAACCATGTAATTCTGAACTTACCTTGTCCACTGCCACTATTATCAACATCAGCAACACACAGACAGCCTTGGTCAAAATCTTCCTTTTCTCCAAGTATGGTGGACCACCAGTCTCTAGCTTTAAACAACGACATTCTTTACTGAAAAGGAAACAAACCATTGTTAAGGTGTACACTAATACATATACAGCTGTTTATACAAACAACTTTTTCTTTGTTAGCAACAACTATTGAGTATACTCCATCTCTTAGCTTCACATTGCTTTAGTGTGAGCTAAATAAATGTTAATTTCAGATGTCTTGGGTTTCTAGCTATATGGTTCAGAAAACAACACTGGGAAACTTCTTGTCATTAGTTTACAAATTAGTTGTGATAGACACTGGTAGTTACATGAAGAAAAAGCAAAAAATTAACAGCTTTTTTAAATTGTAAAAGCCTTCTATAACAAGCATTAAGAAAGTAATATAAGTATTCAAAGCCACAGAACTGATGTTTTCTCTCTTACCAAGGAGTACCAGGAAAAAAAAAAAAAGATTCTGATGCAAGTCTTCTGCAAGAGAACTTACTTTTATAGAAGTAAATGAAGATGCAAACAGACAACATCAAAACCTCCACCGAGTAATCGCCTTGAAGACGCCCTAGTGACACGGCTAAAGAACTCGGTCAGACAGGGCACAAATCAGCTTTTCTGCTCCCTACCTGCTGTTATTTTAAGAAGGGGGGGGGCAGGGAGAAGAGGCGAATCCTTTTGCAGGCGGCTTGACAATAACTTTAGTTCAAAACTCGCAGCTCCACGCCTGTGCTCTGCCAGGAGCGGGACAAACCCGCACACACTCGACCCCACACCGCGGAGGAGGCGAGGGGCAGCCGCGCAGCGCCAGCTCCCGCGGTTCTGCCCGGGAAGAAGGAAAGCTGAGGAGCACAGCCCTTGCTTTCCTTCGGGGCAAACCCAGCCCGCAAACCCGCACCTCTCCGCTTTAAAGGAAACCGCGTCCGGCAAATAAAAACGTTTATTTTTTTCCCCTCAGGCGGTTACCATCGTTACGCCGGCTGCACCCGAGGGCAGGCTGGCGGCAGCACAGCCCTCCCCACCCGCCCTTTCCCTCACAGAGCCCCTCACGGCTGCAGCACCCACAGAGGCACAAGAGCGACAGAGACCGGCGGGGGCTCACCTGGGCGGGAGGCGGCACCTCCCGGCCGCGGCGCGGCCCGAGCTGCTCCGGGCCGGCAGCCCCCGCCCCCCGCGGGAGCTCCTCGTTCGGGCGCGGCCTGAGGCGAAGCAGAAGGTGAGGCACAGACCAGCAGCCTCACAGCCCCCTCCCCACCGCCGCCGCCATCTCCAGCCTCCCTCTCACGGCGTATTAAGTACCAGCCGCGCCCCGCCCCGCCCCGCCCCTCCCCGCAGGGCGGGAACTCGACACGGGGAAACGTAGTCTGGGAAGCGGCGGGCCGGCGCGGCGCGCGCGGCGGGCCCTTGGGCTGTCTCATTTCTTCCCCTGCGGGGGGGGGTAGGGGGGAAGAGAGGCATTCCTTTGTGATTCCTGAGGAACAACCTAACCGCCCGGCTGGTACTTTCGCTTTTTCAAAGCCCTCACAGAAACCTCTCGCCCTCGAGGGCGCCCCCGGCGGCGCCCTGCTCCACCAGGCGTCCCCCTTACCCCCCCCCGCCTTTTCCTCTTGCGTGGTACCGCCGGCAGGCCACGCGCGCGTGACGTCTGGCGGGGAGCCCGCGCTGAGGCCGAGGCGCGTTGCTGCGGGGGGCGGGCGGGCGGCGCGTGGCGGCTCTGGCGGTCGGTGGGGACCCGCTCGGGCCGACGCTGAGGGGCACCCCCTCCACACCCCGCTCCTTCAGCGACGAGGGGCCGCCCCGCTTCCCCCCCCCCCCCCCCCCCCCAGCGGCTCTCGGCGCGCCCCTGTGAGCTACCATGGACAGGACCGCCGTGGCGAAGATGGGAGCGGTGGCCAGCGCCAGCGTGTGCGCGCTGGTGGGCGGCGTGGTGCTGGCCCAGTACATCTTCACCATGAAGAAGAAGACGGGCAGGAAGACGAAGATCATCGAGATGGTACGTGGTAAGAGGCTGAGAGCGGGGGCGCGCAGAGGAGGCCGGCGCCCCTCCGCACCCCGCCCTTCTTCTCCTCAGGCCGGCGCCTCCGTGGTGGGCCGGCTTCCCCCGGCCGCCCCAGGGGACGCGGGCGGACATCCCTCCCGCCTCCCCAAGGCACCCGCCGCCCTCCAATACCGGCCACTCGCCCAAAGCACGCGAGTCCCTCCTTCACGTAGGTGCCCTACAGATCCTGCTGTAGGCCGTTCGCCTGCTGGCTGGCACCAGATGTTAAGACAGGACTCCAGATGTGCGGGGCTGTCTGTATCCTGCCCACCCCTTGAGGCGAAGGGGCAGAGGAGGGGTGTTGAGCCCCGTTTCTGATCATAAGGACAGACGCTGGAGGCAGGCGCAGCTGTGCCACCACAGCATGATCCACTAGCACTAGAAGTGCTCTGTCCTGGCCTGTCTGTCCTATACGTACCTATGCGTAAAGCTATAGGTCTTGGTGGTAATTTAAAAGCCTGCTTGTAACTTGTTTAAAAGAAAAGGAGCGGGGGGGGGGTTCAGCCATCTGTTGAAACTGGAAAGCAAAATCTGTTCACAGTTACTATAAAAGGAAGCTGGAGCTCGCTCTCACCTGCCCTTGTTAAACTTGTTATTTAGGGTATTATTTAAATATCTGCTTACCAGTAGCTGGATGGTAAAAGGTTTTAGTTGAGACAATATGCTGATTACATTGAAATCCTTCAAAATTTGAGTTTATGATTTGGACACCACTGTACTGAAGAACTGAATTGAAATCATCAAGTCACTTGATGTTAGCCAATGGATATTTTGTGATCTCCGCTGCAAAACCTTACTAAAAGCTCAGATTTTTTTTTTTTTTTTAAATTATACATGGAAACATAGATTTTGCTAAGACCTAGGATTCTGTATGTAAATTGTGGACTAACTCCTCACTTGGCCATGTGATGAAACACTTGCCCGTGGAAGTCATACAATGCAGTTTGTGATAATGCGGGTCCAGAGAAGAATTCCACTGTGCGTTTCTACTAACCATAGAATCATCATATTTACTGTTGAAAAAATATTTGCATGCTGTTTCTAGGTATCTCTCACATCAGTCAACAATTTGGAGGGGGGTGTCTTGCTTTTTAGTTTCTGTGAGCCCACTTACAACAGCTTACAGGAGAGCAGAAAGTTTGGATCACCACTTTAGAGAGGTTTTAGGTCTATTTCTAAAAAAAAAAAAGGGCTTTGGACTCTATGGTAGGATTTTACAAAACTCATTTGAAAACTTACAGTGGTATAACAGTGGATAACTGTAAATTGTTCTTTTTTTAATTCTAGTACTGTAATAGTAGAACTTACTTTAGCGTTATGTGGACAATAAAATAACATTTAAAAGCCTGATCCTACAGGCACTCAAAGGGGGGAAATCCAATAGTTTCACCAACTCCTATTCACAATGTTCTGTTTGAGCTGTAGTTCAGAAAGTGCCTAGTAGTTGCTAAGATGTATCTGTGTTAACTTTCTGTACAATGTTTAAATGCTGTTTTGGCTGGGAAAACGTCAACTTCTATTTTTGTTGCAAAGACTTTGCCTTTGGTAGGGAAAAAAATCATTACGCCAGTGTTAAATTGATTTCTGTTAAGTGAATTTCTTAAGTATGTACTTCAGATAACGTTTTCAGAGCTATGTTCTTGGACACAGATCTGTGATCCTAAATAGATTCTTGCAAAAATTCTGCTTTTGTGATCAGTGCTTTTCTCAACTTTAAATTGCAAGGGAAATATAGAGCTTGTTCAGAAACATTTGAACCAATTGAATGCAGCACATTAATACTATCTGCTCACTTAGAGAGCTAGCAGTTCAACCTGTATTCAAGTTGGCAGCTTCCTCAGCTAACAAACATCTTTAGTTCATCAGCTGCAAGTCGTCTTTTTGCCTCAAGGAGTATTTTCAGTGGACACGTGCAATCAGGCTGTGAAATTTATTTGAAATAAGCGAAATAGTTATGTAAACTTCATACCAAGGAGTTCAGTTTGTCAAGGAAGGGCAAAAATGTTTTTTAGTGTTTTACTTGAATATGCTGAATTCTGGAGAACTTCCTGGAAAAGTTTTATCCACCAGTGTAGATTTGATTCAACATTTGTCATTTACAAGACACTGTATCTCTTTTAGTTTATCACAAAAGAGACCTTCCTTTGAGCTTTGGCTGCTGTTTCCAGTCTGTAATGTAGTGTAAGTTGGAGGGGAAACAATACTCCTTTATTGAAATGTATTTTTTCTAATACACAAGTTACTATACCAGGCAGGTCTTCTGTGTTAGATTAAAATTAAGGGACTCTTCTTGTATTTTTGGTAGATTTTTTTGGTTCAAGTTTTCTTTGGGAAAGATTACACTTTGGTTTTATACCCCCATTAGACTCAGAATTACTTTGGTTTATAACTTTTATCAAAACCAGTGGGGAGCAGACCTATTTACACCTTAGTTATGTGACTTTAATTCTCACCAATGAAATATTCTTTCATTAACTACAGCAATAATTTTTTTTACTTCTTTTCTTAGTTAAAATAAAATTAGATTAATATAAGACACAATTATAAGTAAAAAGCTGACTTATAGCAGTGTTTAAATCTAAAGTGACCTTTACAAATCAATTAGAATATCTATAAAACAAGTTAATATCAGGGATTATGATGCCAAGAATGTTTAACGTGAAGAAATGTGGAAAGGATTCTCAAGCGTTGTGGAAAATATAAGGGTAACCATGTTTCCTTGTTGAATAACAAAAATCAATAAATTCTTAAATATCTATCTCACATTTCAGTAGATGAATTATCTTGCAAAGTAATTAGTCTGGTACACAAATTTCAGCTTAATAAAGACATGATAAAATTACTGCATCATATTTGGAAGCAAAGGTTTAAGTTTGGGATTAAAGTATTAATATTGTGTCTTCATTGACCGTCTGAAGTTTGCAAATAGGAAATTTCCCTTTGGCACTAATAAATGTAGACAGAGTTATTTCAGCTCCATTTGTGAAGTAACAGAGGCATTAATAGTAAATAAGTCACATGAAGTTTTACTCTGTGTGTTAAGAAACACCTACCTCCCAAAGCCTTCCGTATTACCTTGCACAGCCAAATTGCCATTTCTGCTGAACTGTAAAAGTATTCCTACAGTCAGGTGAAGGTAAAAGCTGCAAGGCTGCTAACTTCAATTTAAAGAGGAGGTTAATAATTAATTAGATTCTTAAAGTAACTTATTAGATAATGTTTGATAGCTACTTTAAAAAGAGATTAAACCTTACAGTAACACTCAATCTTTTGGATTTTTCAGTCCCCAGACAAGTTTGCAATGAAGTTGTGGATCCTTGTATAGCAAATCAGTTCTATTGACAATAGACTTTGGTTTCTTGCTTACTCTTTGCAAAGCCTTTGGAAACTCAGCAGAAAAAAAGGTGTTCACAAACTAGAGTGAAAAATGTTGCCTAAGTCTTTCAAAACTGCTCATCCGTAAGGAATAGCCCATACTAACTAAAATATGGGGTTAATATAGGAAAAACTACATTTTGATTAATGAAGAAACAGTATTTTTTTATTGTTTGTCTGTTTCATAAACAAAGTTATTAGAACTTTGGATTTCTTTCAGCAGCTTGTTCCTCACTCTTCAATTTTGGAGCTTTTTATTGTATTTATTTTATAAGGATTGAGAAACATTATAGACCTGGTTGAAAGCAGAATACCTTAAACTAAGACTTAACTCTCTCAGGTTTATTTTCCTGAAAACTGGGCAAACGCTTAGTTACGTTTGTCTATTTCTCCATTCTGCCCCTGAAGTGAGAGGATCTAATTACCCGAAAAACAGACTTTATATCAAAGTTCAACAACAGCAAATTAAAAATCAACTTAAAAAGCAGTTTCTCGTTTTACAGGAAACTTTTAAGCCAGGCACAGTTAAACGTCTCTGGCCAGTTTCCTTTTTAATATGTTGGAGGAGGAAAAGAAGTGCATGGATTTTTGCAGTATTAGAATTTACCTGGAGAGAAATAAGCAAAGGAATAAGAAGTGAGGTAACTGCTATTTATCTACTTTCCTAAGAAGTAAAGGAGCATATTCTGTGAGTGTGACTGTCATAGGGTTTGTGTGGGGAGATTTTTTTTTTTGGTATTATTATTTTCTTTTACTTGCCACTCTCTGGTGAGACTGGCTTCTTGTTTCATAAGGTTCATCCACAGATGAAGGATACAGACCTTTACAACTGGCAGCAATCGCATACTACTCCACTTCTTTATTCTTGTCTTCTTGTTAGTAACTAGTTATAGGAACTGTGACGTTACTCTGGCATGAGACATTGATGACCCCCAAGTGGAGAATGAAGTAAAGGAGTATGTAACATGTAGCATACATACGACGCTATCCTTCAGGAATCTAAATGGCTAGTGTGTGAAACTCCTTCATACGTACTTTTTCCTGTACAAAGAGGAAGAAGGGTTTGAGCCTGAGCAAACTGGAATCAATAAAAGGGGAATGGAAGGAACATGGACTCTCTCTAACGATCACCACTGCAGGACGTTGTCACATTCTGGGTATTGCAGTGATAACACTTAAAATGTCGTGATCTTGAGAGCTATCCAGTGATGTGATCCATGTAGGAATAATACTGTTCCAAAAGAATGGTGGCATGATATAAACCTAAGTAGTGAGAAGTGAAAGAACTCCTGAGACCTAATACTTCCCCCACCTATTGACTTGTGACTGAGAGCCCTTACATTACTAGCGACTAGAGTATTAGAATAATTTTTAGAATATTGTTAAAATTTTAAAACCAAGTTAAATTTCATAAGAGTACTGGAGATGTCATATAACTATTTCTATAAAACTTGGTTTTTGTTTAGACTGTATTCCTCAATAGAAAAATCACATTGACAGAGTGATAAACACCAGCATTACTAAAACAAGGTTGTGTTTTTCACAGGCTTTTGGCACAGATAATTATAATATATAATGACCTAGAATGTGGCTTGTAAAGCAAGTTTACACAGGCCAGGAAAAACACTTTAAGCATATCATGTAGATACCACTTAGATACTAGCAATAGGTTTTTATTCTCACTGTAAAATAATTCAGTTGGAAATTTTAAAAATTTGGATCCTCGGAGAAGAAAAATTGACTCAATTTCAGTGTTTTCTTCTAACACTTAAGAATCAAAAAGTAGCCTACTATACAGATTATGTACATAGTAATATTTTACTTCCTTTCATATAATAAGCTGATACTACAATTTAACCATCTGTTTCAGAAGTAGGTTTTAATTTTCTGAAATGGCCACTGCCTTTTTTTTTTTTTTTTAATTTAGTAGGTCTTGAAACATATATTCTTACAAGAATGGGTATGGAAAATCTTTATTTCTGCATTAGTTCCTTTAGAACTGATTTATCCTAGCTATAGCAGTTATCAAAAACATCATGATGAACTGACCCTAAAAATTGAGCTACAAGGAGTAAATAAAAGTAAATGTCAGGATATGATACATATTGTAGGTATAGGCTCAGAAGAGCTTGTTTGGTGCTTTCTTTTATCTTTTGTATAAAGTCTTTCTCCAAGACAGAAAAGCAGTCCTTCAGTGAATCATTCTGCTCTGGAATATGTTTACCCTTTCATAAATGCTCAGTATGTGTTGAGTCATATTTTCAAGGGATTTTTTTTCTATTTGCAATAAATCTTCATTATTGGTTGAGCTATAATGGCATCTGTTCTATTAAACTCTTTTTACAGATTAAGACCAATAACAAATACTGCAAGTATTAAAAATGTTACTTTTAACTGTCAAACAATATAAGCAATAAGATTTTTTTAATTGTCTGAATATACATATCATTGCAAATTTGTTCATATTATGAATTAAAGTGGCGTAGCATTTCAACAGTTAGTCTTGAGTTAACAAGAACTATCAACTTTTATAAAAAAAAATCTAAATTGATCAATATAGGCATTGAAGAGACCTGGAGTATGGATCCATGCGTTTATAGGCTGTAAATAGCCTATTTATTTAATATATTGTATTTAATTGGAATACTAGCTGTAAATTCAATAGCAATTTTAAATATACCTGTAAATGTTAAAATGACACAATTTGTGTAAGTCTGGAAACTTTTTAAAAATACCTTAACTTTTGAAGTTCTTTCCCTAAAAAAAAAAATAATAGAATAGCTGCCTCTTATTTTCACTTGAATGAATTGCATCATGCAAAATACATAATCTTTTTCTGTGTTGGCTAGTTCCAGTTCACATTAATAGCCTTCAAGCCATCGGTCCCCTTTCTCCCCTCCATATGGTGCATACGCAAGCATATTTTGTGCAGGAATACTACAGTATACTCTTCACTTACTCTGAAGAGTAAGTCTTGGAGAGAGTTTATGGAAAAGTATCAGGAGAGAAGCACACTGTTCAATTTTATTGCTATAATCTGGTGCATGTGTCAGATGGTATTTAATTTTCAAGATTTAAATTTTAGCCGGTTGAGCTGCAGCAGACAGTGTAGAGCAGCAGGTGGCACTAATGTGAATTTTGTATCGGTTTGCACAGTAAATCTCTGAAGATGCATGCACACTATTTTGTAAGTAACCTGTCACTTAAGAAATCCTGTCCCACAACGACTGGCATTTCTTGGCCACTGCCTGACCTCAGGTCAGACACGTACAGAGGAACTGCTCCTGCATGCAGAGGGCCTAGAGTGGCAGCTATGTTTCTGCTGTTTGTCAGGTGCTCAGCGTTGAAATTTGGCTGATCCCATCACACGTGAAGTGCAACTGAGAAGCAGGAATAGCTCACAACTATTCTTCCTAGCCTCCTTTCCTAACCAGTGTGCAAAGAGATATAAGGCCAGCTAAGACTGGGCAAGAGAGTTGGGTAAGTATACTGTTGTGGAGGATGTGGAAAATAAAAGTTAGGACATGAAGCCTAACTTCTCCCCTGGCCTTCTTGCAGTCACGTTACTGTGCAGCAGTTGACCTGTAGTGACTATTTCTTCCTGGGGCAGAGGTCTTTGTAACTGGTCTTCCAGTTATGTTGACCAGTCACTGGACATCAGCTGCTTTCTCTTACCCAAAGGTAATCAGTCACAAATGGTCAGCTGCTGTAAAACATAAGACGACTTACAATGATTGCAGTAGGCAGATTTTTAGTCCCATGTCAATCATGCAGCAGTTTGACTGGCACTGTGCCATCAAGTTGGAATCTCTAGCTGTTGTGTTGGTCACCTCTATCTTAGATTATTTGTGTGGAGTTTCTGACTATTTAAGAAAAAAAAATATCAGTGCTCATTAAAAGTCCACTGGATTTTTCTAATTTGGCTAATCCTTGTATCAATAGTGTGGTTCACTTGACTTAAAAGAAGATGAGACATTTTTCAGTACAAGTGGACATATGCTTAAGGTTGCAGCACATAGGTCAAAGAAGACACCATGTTTAAATACTAAAAGTAACCATATTCTTTTTGTTCAGTAATGCCACAAAAGAATACAGAACTGCACTGACTTATCTCAGACAATAATAAGAAAAATATTTTTTAATAAAATTTCTATAAATTATGTAAATAATGTCTATTGCTAGAAGGAAATGTGGCTTCTGCTTTCATTTATGCCAACCTTTAAAAAAGATAATTAATTTATTTGTAATTTTTTTTTTTAAGGGGTGGGGCAAGGCCCAGACACTGAAGATTCGTTAAGTGTCTGAATATAGAATTTCAGATTTCTTGAGCTGGTTTTGCCACCAAGAAAGATTCCTGTTCAAATGTACTTGTTCTTACTTGGTTTCCCACTCATTAGCTGTAGCTTCCTTCCTGCACCCTTATAAAAAAAAACCTGTTTGTCTGCTTTGCAAATTAGACCACTGAAATAATCCAAATTTATTAGAGCTTTTTTTTTTATCTAAGAGTTTGTTTTACCCCACCTTAATGCTGACAGAATGAATATCACTGAAATGTACTATTAACCCTGGTTCTTTAAAGCTTCCCCTCTTTGTTGGAAACTTTTAGTTACCAGATTAAAAGTGTAGTTTTTACACTTAGCAGTTACTAGTGCAACACTTACTATCCTTGATTGCATCTGCCTTTGCAAGGTAAATCAGTTATGGGTAAGCCTCAATCTGGTCTGCATGTTACCATGGAAAAACTGTGTGTGAAACTGAAGGGTAGGAGTTAGTACAAAGCAGTAGCAGTATTAGTACATTATTAGTAGTATAGTACAAAGTATAGTAGTGGTAGTATTAGTATAAACTGGTTTTGAACATGTCCTGTATCACTTCCAGAGGGCCAATACACAGAGATACAAGAAATAAGGAGCATCCATTTGCATCTTTGAATGGATCCAGCAGTCAGAAACACCCATAAAACAAAGAGACACAGAAGGAAAACAATGCATCACGCCTCAAGTCATCATGCTACCTGTTACCTTTAAAATGGGTGTATGGTAGCTGTATTTCATCTTTAGACTTAATGGATTATTTTTTCAAGAAGTTTAAAGAAGGGTCTGTACTCAGATCCTAACAGTTAAAAAGTTAAATAGTCTCAATGTGTAACTTTAATTGGAATATTGTATTACCACTACATTCTTCCACCAGAATTGTAGTGTCTGGTAATGCATTGTAGATTAAACTTTGTCCTGCTGACTTTGCTTTCAAACTGGGTCCTGCAACTCCACCATTCAAGGGTCAGAGTTTATTTGATCTAGATACTGCATTCTTAAGTTTAGTGAAAAAAAATCCAAGGAGATGTTTTTTTTCTTAGAAGCAGATAAGAGAAGAAGAGAATCAGCAGCAACTGCTTCAGTCCACGCCTTGGGCTTAATGCAAATTCCATGCTAGATAGTGTTACATGAGAAGCTTCTAGGGAGACAAGCACTTAAGTTCTTTCAACGCATGTGCATGAAGATATATACAGGATATTTAATTATAAAAAGTATACATGCAAATGTACAGTTTGGGGAAAAATAGTATAGGTCGTCCAAATTGCATTATTATGCAAGGTGAGCTTTTCCACACCTGATAGCTCATTATGAATTTATAAATATACCACAGTATCTACATACTGCAGTTCTTAGAATTCTGTACTGTTTGCCTAGGTATTTTGAAGAAGGATTAGTTGTACCAACAACCTCACCTGTAGGCATTCGTTCAGTAAGCATTAGATTCTGTGAAACATGAGAGGGAAGTGGATCTTGCAGACAGCCAGACTCCAACATCTATCCTGTTACCATAGCAGTATTAAAGGAAAATGAGAGTACCACTCAAATTCAAAAATTGTAATTTGTCAAAAATGAATTTTCTGCATCTGTGCTCTCTGAAAAAGAACTGGTAGGGAAAAGGAAGGATGGGGTAAAAAATAAGATATTTGAAATTAAACTGAAGCACTATCATGAAGAGCAAATGATTCTCCCTGTTGTCACATGTTACAAACAGGGCACATTGACTTACCTTCCACGAAAGGTCTTGCCTGATACAGATAGTATCATCTGTCTACAGTGGTCTGTAGCGGAGGCCCAGGGAAAGCATAAGAGTGGGGCAAGTTGTCATGGTTTTTCTTTTCCAGAATGATTTCCCAGCCTCCAGCAGCTTGTATTTCAGAGACAGTGTCTATAACTTAAGATGAGCTTTTTTCGTGTTGTTATCCAGTACCTTTTTAAAGCTGTGTAAACTTACAGCATCACCAGAAAGGAATGCCACGTCTTACTACTTTACTTAATTGTGTGACCTGTAGGTGACTCCTTTCATTTGTTTTGAATGTGCCTTCTGTTAATTTTAGTTGATGACCTCTACCTCTTACACTGGAAGAGACAGTGAACAATCTTTCCCTATTAACCTTTTCTATGCCATGCAGTCATTTCTTTTCCATGCTGAAGAATTCTATTATATTCAATTGTTCATTGTATGGAAGCTTTTCATA